>NC_067169.1:32588680-32910578 GCF_903995435.1 Acomys russatus
TTTTCTGCTTCAATGCGAACCACATGGCTCTCTAACAATTTCCCAAGAATAGTCACCTCTCCTGCATTTCACCACACTATTACCCAATCTCTTTTTCTCCTTTCCCAAATGCTGCCACCATCACGTTTTATGTTCAATTCATGGCTTTTGCTTCCAAATTGTGATTTCCTTACGTAAATGGAATATGTATTTCCTATTCATGAAATAGGTTAGGTAATGTAGGTTGGGGTCGAATGCTTATACTTTTTCTCAGTAAAGCTAATGGAACTTTTAAAAACTTAACATCTTTTTGTTAGTGACATGGCTTTTAGGGGTGGGTTTCAGTGATTAAGTTAGGAATCGGCACAATTAGGTGGAGGAAGAGAGACTTCAGTCACTACAACTAAATGATGGTGCTCACATTCCCTCAGTCAATGACTGAGTTTCAGCACACCCAGGTGAATATGACTCAGATCCTGGATTGCATTTACTCTGAGTTTCCCCACAAAAAGATTTCCTCTAACAATGTCAAGGCTGCTAGAGCTCGTAACATGGTCTTGACATTTCTTAGATAAAAGAAATTATTTCACCACTAATAATGGAGATGTGGCATCCATAATGGACTACAGAATCAGAAAACGTTGCTGAAAAATTTTTTGGGCATCTCTACTTTGGTGCTTGCTCTAGAGGAAACTTGGTGCTTTGTAAAGCCTTCCTTCCTATTGGGCCTCAGCAGGCTGAGTGAGGCTGTGGGGCCTGGTGATGCAGACAGGACATTTCTTGCATAAGGTTTATACTGATTACACATTTGAGTTTATGGGGAAATTGTCCTAGTTTTTGAGTTGTGTGAATGGCTGCCTAGGATTAGGCATTTTTGAATGCTTCCTCCTTTCTATTTTGGCAATAACCCATTGGAAAGTGAATATGTGAACATGGACATCGTGTGTGTGTGTGTGTGTGTGTGTGTGTGTGTGTGTGTGTGAGAGAGAGAGAGAGAGAGAGAGACAGACAGACAGACAGACGAGAGAGCGCAAGAATATAAATAAGTATAAGAGTATAAATTCAGATAACAATTTTGACTTTGATTTAAAAAACCTTTAAGCTTTATCATTTTATTTGTGTGTGCACTCACTATGGCGAGTGTAAAGAAGTTGGAGGACAACTCTGTGAAGTCAGTTCTTGCCTTCTATCATGTGGAATCAAATCCAGATCTTTAGACTTGGTGGTGCCTATACCCAGTGAACCATTGTACCAGCTCTAGCTGCCTTGACATTGTTAGAGGAAAACTTTTTGTGGGGAAACTGAGAGTGAATGTAATCCAAGATCTGAATAACATGCTGCTTGGATGTGCTGAAAATTCAGTCATTGACTATATACCCCAGCTAGGTAGGTGGCAACTTAGGAGGTAGAGGCAGGTAGATCTGAGTTTGAAGCTAGGCCAGTCTACAGAGTGAGTTCCAGAAAAGCCAGGGCTACACAGAGAAAAACCTGTGTTGAAAAAAACCCAAACACCTAAACAATCCCCCCCACCAAACTCTCCCAACCTCCTCAAAACCAATGTGTTGGGGGTAGGGGAGGCATGAACCACACAGTGCGGGGAGGAGACTCGACGTGGCAAGGGAGGGAGTGGTTGGGACTAAGAAGCTGTCTTGACATGGCTTTCTAATAGATAACAGAGTTTTAGGTAGTATTACTAAAGTCTAGCAATCACACTGTTTTCTAAAGATGTGTTTATTCATAACAGCAGAGAAATGAGAGAGCACCAACAAGGCATATTAATGAATATGATTATTTGTATTGGATTTATCTATGGTGACATTGAAAGAAGCTATATTGGAAAGGTCATTGGCAACCACCAAAGGAAAAAGAGGAACACTGAAAATCAAGGAGATAAAAAAAACCAATGCTGAAGTCTTTTTTTTTTTAAAACTACATGGCACTGTTAGCACATGAGTAGGAGTCCAGGAGAGTAAGTAGAAAGAGTTCTTCCTTTAGTACAGTTGAATAGTGCTTTAATTCATTTCATCTGGGCTAGTCAATTCAGGCTAGATCCCCAGATAGCTAGTTTTTTGTTCAGCTTAAATACCCCTTGAGAATCTCCCTCCCTGCCTACCCCTCATCATCCCCCCCCTCCTTTTAGGATCACCACTCCTGATCCATGAAAGGAACTCAGAAATAAGGTCAAACTCCACTCAGGAGTGAAAGCCACATAGTGCTCATTCATTGGACATGCAGGTGGGTGGTTCCACTTGCTCCTGTAGATGAGGTTAACAGAAATGAGTTCTAGGCATGGGGACCAAGCTAAAGGCAGGGGCTCTCATACTCCTCTAGTAGTCTTTATTCTTCAATGTCATCTAGCAGAATTTCTGTTCAGAATTTCAAACATCTTAAAAAGTGTCAAGCTACATTATATTTCCTTTTTTTTTTTTTTTTTTTTTTTTGCGGAGACAGGGTTTCTCCGTGTAGCCTTCGCTGTCCTCTGCTCGCTTTGTAGACCAGGCTGGCCTCGAACTCACAGCAATCCACCTGCCTCTGCCTCCCAAGTGCTGGGATTAAAGGTATGTGCCACCACGCCTGGCTTGTATTTCTTTTCTGAGAGGTTTATTTTTCCGTTTTTTTAAATTTAAAATTTAATTTATATATTCACTTTACAACCCGATCATAACAGAGGGGTCCCTCCTTTTCTCCTGGTCCCATCATTCCACCCTCTACACCCTAATCCCTCCTCCCCTTCTCCTTAGAAAAGGGAGCCCCTCCCCCCAACAAACCTATCCCAGCACAGCAAGTCTCATCAAGACTGAGTTCATCCTCTTCCCCCATGGCCTGGCAAGGCAGTCCCATTAGGAGGAAGTGATAAAAAAGCAGGCAACAGAGTCCATGTCATAGACAGCACCCGTTCAACTTACTAGGGGACACACAAGAAAATCAAACTACCCATTGGTTACATATATGTAGGGGGCCTAGGTCTAGTCAATGCATGTTCTTTGGTAAGTGGTTCAGTCTCTGTGAGACCCTATGGGCCTAGGTTAGTTGACTCTGTTGGTCTTCTTGTGGCTTTTTTATCCTCTCTGGGTCCTTTTATCCTCCCCTTCCCCAACTCTTCCACAGGACTCCCTGAGCTCCATCTCGTGCTTGGCTGTTCAACCCAAAATTTACCCTGTCTACAATATGTGCAGAGATAAAGATAGAGCCGACTGAGGGAATGTCCAACCAATGCCTGACTCAACCTGAGGCTCACCCCTGACACCATTAACAATATACTCTATGTTAACTGTCCTCTGAGAGGCTCCACCCAGGAGCTGATGGAATCAAACTATATTTTAAATTAGCCAGCTCTCTGGAATGCATTGCTGAAAATAGCCCCCAAACAGTCTTTCTTTTATCTTCTACTAGTAAACAAAACCAACTTTAAGGTAAGGCTGTAAGAACTACACAGCCCTTTGTTTGGACGCACTATTTTGGTCATTTTTTTCCATCTTTGTTATCATACTCATTTCATTATTACTGTCATTGTCATCATAACCACCACCACTACCATCATTCTTGTTACCAAATCATTTATGAGGATCTTACATACATCATGACCCTTTACCCCCAAAACCCCAGATTGCCTTTTCTTTTATGAACAGGGATGTTCCTTCACAATAATAATAATAATAATAATAACAACAACAACAATAACAATAATAATAATAATAATAATATTATTATTATTATTATTTTGGTTATAGGTAGAATAAGACAGGGTCTGTTGAAGTCTTTGTGACCAAAGTGTAGGCAGATTCAAAGTGTTGACTGTTATGCCTGTATGGATTCCCTGTCAAGGCAGGGAGCACAGAGGACACACCACTGCATGCCTAGAGGACTTTATTGTTGCCACAAAACATTATTTTCCATGTTCTCTTTAGACACATGCAATGAAGACGACATTCCGAACATTTGGCTTGTGGCCTTACATTTTATTTATTTTATATATTTATTTTACAGTATACATTGTGGAGAGATGAAACCTTGTATTTTATTAACAGCTGCCAAACTCATTTTAGGTTTTCATCTGCCACCATCTAGCCTGCACACTACTGCAGTTGAAAATGTATGCCTTTTAAGAAATTATACCTTTTAGTTCTTTCAGTTAACCAAAGGGAAAACTTTCCATTCTTCTGTGAATCATCATCTCTCCCACGGGGAACTTTAAAAACCCTGTGTTGGATTAACACAGTAGGGTGACAAGGAGGTAATCCGTTTCATTTCACTTAATACACAATGAATTTTGCAAGAGACTATGGGGGTGGGGTGGGGAGGAAGGGTTGCTCACTGGTAATTTGGGTCTCATTCATGATGTTCTGTAGAAGGCTCCCAGAGCAGACCAAAACAGGATGCCAGAAAAATGGTATAAACAGCAGTTTGGCCACTCTGGCCACGTGGGAATGAGCCCATGCTGCACCCTTCCCAGCTGTCTCTGTGAACACAGCTCCTGGGGCACTTTAAGGACCAGCCCAGATTTCCCCTCTAAGAACCAAAAGACTTGACTGAGCTCAAATTCTATGCTGAGACTTGCTCCAACACGAACTGACAGCATCCCCAATACTTTCCTCCCTCTGTGCTGGCTACTACCACCCCAACTCTCAACTTGAGGAATCCCCGCCCCCACCACGCTGACAGTCTCATTTCTAACCTCTTGGATGTGTTTGAGAAAGTCTTGGCGCTGAAACGCACCAGGCGCGGTCCGGCCACCAGTGACTCCCAGCGGCCGCACAGGGCGCTGCGCCCCTCTCACCCTGGCCTCCCCCGCCCGGCGTCCGCCCTGCCGCCCCCGCGCCGCCTCCTGAGCCAGGGCTGGAGGCGGATTCCTCTGTCCGGGTTTTCAGAGCGCCTTTCCGAAACCTCCTCCCCGCCCAGAAAGGAAGAGAGATCCCAGGCGCAAACGCTCCCCGGAGCGGCCGAGGGGCGCGCGGGGAGAGGCCTGCGCCGGGGTACTTTCAAACTGAGGCGCGCGCACACACTCACACCCAGCCACCCACCCACCCAGACACACACGCGGACACACACACATTCATATATACACTCACACACACTCTCACACACACATACACACGCCCATTTATATAGGCGGCGGCAGTGGCCAGGGCGGCGGCGGCAACGGGATCAGGAACGATGGAGCTGAACCAGCTGACCCCGGTTGGAAGCAAGTGAGGACGACCCAAGCACACCCCGAGCTTTCTGTGCCCAGCGCTTGTCATCTTTCCTAGACAGCACCCGGAGGAGGACTGGTCGGACTAAGCTGTGAAGGAGAGGGTGGGGAAGAGGAGGAGACCAGGTAAGCAGAGGAGCCTTCAGCGTATCTGGACTGCCCTGATAGCTTCTTGCCCGACTCCTGCTCTCTTTGCTCAGGTAGGCGCGCCAGGTCCCTAGCTCACAAGAGACACTCAGAGGAGAACGGAAAGTCGCGGCCCGGCTGCGCGGGATGCCTTTCGCCAAGCGGATCGTGGAGCCGCAGTGGCTTTGCCGGCAGCGGCGCCCGGCGCCTGGCCCAGATGAGGACACAAGTGGAGGCAGCGTCGAGCCGCCGCCGCCCCTGCAGCCGCCTGGCGAGCGGGAAGAGGCTGAGGCACCGGGGCCAGAGGAGCCTCCCCGTGTGCCCCCTGCGCCTCTCCCACTGCCGCCGCCTCTGCCGTCTTTGCAGGCGCCGGCCGAGCAGGATCAGCAGCCACCCGATGAAGAGCGTGAGACCGGGGAGGAGAGTGTGGCGGGGGTCTTGGGGGCGGCATCTGCCACAGGCGAGACGTCCTCGGCTGCAGCGGAGGCTGTGCTGCTTATGCTAGACTTGTGCGCGGTCAGCAACGCTGCACTGGCCAGAGTCCTCCGGCAGCTCTCAGACTTGGCCCGGCACGCGTGCAGCCTCTTCCAGGAGCTCGAGAGCGACATCCAGCTTACTCACCGCCGCGTCTGGGCGCTGCAGGGCAAGCTCGGTAGCGTGCAGCGCGTCCTCAGCACGTTGGACCCCAAGCAGGAGGCAGTGCGTGAGTATCAGCGCCGTCCATCCTCTAGGGTGCTAGGTTCCAGCGCTGCACCCTCTCACTGTCCCCACTCGCCGCAATCCCAGCCCCAGGCGCCGAGCCTGCTGCAACTTGCACCTTACTCTTGCTTTCCCTCCTCTCTTCTGCCCTGAGATCCACCCCAATGCTCCAGGGTTGAGTAACTGGGGTGGCCCCTGGATGGTGCAAGGATGTAGGCATGGAGGGCAGAAAGTTAAAGGGACAGACGGCCTCTGAACTCATAGACATATGAGGTGTTGAGAAAGGGCAGGAGGGTAGCATTTAGGGGGGAGACAGGAGGTAGAGAGGGTCTGTCATTTACCACTGGGACACACATGCCTTTCATGTCCTTGGGAAGAGGGAGGAGTGCGACTCCTGTAGCATTCAGGAGCCTGCCACCGGGTTGCACCATTGGGGACTTCATAGTAATGGGTGTCCTTTTAAGATGTCTGTGGGAGACAAGGTGCTTTGTCATACTTACTGTGACCTCGGGTACCCGGGACTCGTGCCTTTGGAAGGTGTGTGACCTACTCTAGCATCACTGGCTGGCTGCCTAGAATGAACTCCATGGTGTTGTTCTACTGAGAACCCTGGGTTCAGGAAAGGCCTTGATGAGGGACTGGAAGGAATGCTTGGACCTTGGGAGAAGGGGATCCCTGAGTGTCTTTTCTGCCCTGGGTAATCTAGGGCTCTTAATGAATGCCTCCCTTTGGACTATCTGTCTTCTGAACATCCCGCAGGCTCTTCCTCCTCTGCCTTAGTGCCTTGTTGCACAAATCTAGACTTAGGTGGGAGCCAGTCCAGCCAGGCAGGTTGCAGTGAGAGGGGGTGAGGAAGGAGGTCTAGGAGACCTCTGGCCATCTTCACTGCACATTGACCTCACTCTTGCAAAACAGTAGACCTCCTGATAAGAAGTCTCTGTCAACTACTCTCTCAGGGGCATTTGCTCCTCCAACTGGTGCAGGTCTCCCAAATCTGGCACCCCAAATCTGACAGCAACAGAATCATTTAGAAAAGGACCCAGGCTGTGGACAAGAGTGCTGGACTGCTGCTCGGGTCCTTTGGATCCTAGTTCAGCTGAGACGCTCTGGGGGAAGGTGATGTCAGCGGTTCTGACTTACATAAGAAGCTTTTTCTGTTGCTGCAGCGGCTGCTCTGGTGTGAGGTGGTCACTGAGTGAGCTAGACAGATGAGCTTCAATAGCATGTTTCCCAGGGGGATTTCCCTGCACCTCTGTCTGGGGCAGCCCAGCCCAGCTTCTTGGCCAGGCCTACTGGCCTGGGCATTCCTTTTCCTCACCCCTTCCTCCTTGGAAGAAGCCTTTGAACCCCGCCCCAGGAATTCACTGCTTTTCTGCAATAACAATAATAATAAGCATAATGAATAAATGATGTGCCCGATCGGTTTTCGCAGCTATAAAAGACCTGGAGTTGGGTTAATGACTAGTTGTTTAAAAGGGCAATTCTGGGGATGAGTTCTGGAAAGAATTAGGATTGCCTTAGGCCAAGTCATATTTTACTTTTGGGACTGGAAATGAGCACTTTAATCCTGCCTCCTTTTTACCCCAAACCACCCAACAGGAACAGGCCCTTCACTTTCAACAGCCAGGGCTGATATTTGGGTAGTTCTGCTGGGGGTAGTGGTGACTTCACTTCAAAAGAACTGGAGGGAAGTTCTGCAGACGGTTGAATGATGCATACATTTTCTATGTGCACGTGTGACACAGACATACTTCTTAAACAAAATTTACACTGCCAAAGTAGAATGTATTCTTCTCACTAGCCTTTCTATTAGTGACACCAGTAGGCAATTATTAATCTTAAGTTTAATAGCCCCTTCAAGTCATTTTCACTATCAGAGTATAAATGAAAGGAAAATGGTGATGAGAGATCATTAGTGTATTGATGCAGTTGATGAACATATACTCTATGTATATTTATACATGGAGAAATAAAGATAGGAGTACAGGAAAGGCCTCAAAATTGATAATTTAAAATGCTGCTTTCTTCTAAATGTTTTATTGATTATTATTATTATTATTTTTTAGTGTGTGTTGGGGGCACGAGGAAGTCAGAGGACAACTCTGTGGAGTCATTTCTCTCCTTCCACTATGTAGGTTCCAGGGATGGAACTCAGGTCACCCAGGCTTGTTCCCCAAATGTCTTTACCCACCCAGACATCTCATTGGCCCTCCTCTTACACTTTTTTTCTAAAATATTGCCTCACTATTTAGTATCCTGTTATCCATTTAAATGTAGGATGGCGCTGTTCTTGTTTGACATCATAACCTGGAGGAGTAAAGGCACAGTATTTTGTATCTTAGTCTGACTTTCTCAGAAATCCAAGCCCCAGATAAGGATTTCTTTCGCCCACATATCCTCTACGGTGTACTTCACTTGGGGGAGGGGACTGATTCTCCCTTGGTAGATGGAAGGTAGCACCTGAGCAAGAATTATCTGGCTTCTAGGGCCAGCCCCATGTATGATTCCAGCATGTACCTGAGTGGGGGGGGGCAGACAGATATGAAAAGCCTGTGGTGTACTCATGCATGTCTTCAGGGGTTCTCTTCGGAAGTCAGAAGAGCTGATGAGGACCCCAGTGGTATCAATACATTGTGCATCTCCTTCTAAGGCTGTTCCAGCCTGGGGTATTTCAAAGGGAGAAGACTGCCTCCTCTTGGTTGTTTGTGCCTTTATAACCCTTTTTCATTTTCTTACCCAGATCACAGTGCCTCACATGCTCCTTGCTGCTCTATCTGAAGGGAGCTGCTTCCTGTTGCCCTGACTCTTCTAGGGAACTTTTGGTGAATGGCCTGATCTGATATACACTTCAATGAAGTCACTTTTGAGGCAAATTTGACTAGAAATAAGAAGGAAATAGTCAGATCTAAATTCTTTTTGAGCAGGGTGCAGTGGCAAGCGCCTGTAATCCTAGCCCTTAGGGAGGTAGCAGAGATAGGCAGATCTCTATGAGTTTGAGGCCAGCCTGGTCCAGGCCAGCCAAAGCTACACAGAGAAACCAACCAACCAACCAAGCAACCAAAAACTAAATTCAATTTGGAAACATAACTGATAGGACTTACTGTTGGGCATCCTTGAATTTCATGGAAAGGAGGAAATTGGCACTGGACTCCAGGAGAGCTCAACTTTTGAGTTTCACAGGAAAAGAGAAAGAATTAAGAAGAATAATTAGAAATCTAGGAAAGTTGGATGTGGTAGTTCACAGTGGTACAAATTACAGCCCTTGGGAAGCAGAGGCAAGGGATCTTGAGTTTGAGACTATCCTGGGCTACACACACACACACACACACACACACACACACACACACAAACCCAAGAGAGCGAGAGGAGAGACGGAGAGAGAGATGAGAGAGAGAGAGGAGAGGAGGGAGAGAGAGAGGAGGGGGGTGAGAGAGGAGAGTGGGAGAGGATGAGAGAGAGAGAGAGAGAGAGATCCTGCTTCAAAAAAGCAAAGCATCACTAAGTGCTATGTGTAAGTCAGTGGTAGAACACATGTTTAACATGTTCAAAGCCCTGGGTTTGATGCCAGTACTGAGGGATAAAAATCTAGACTAAAAATCAGGACAGTGTGATACAGTGGAAGCAAGAAGGTCTTTCTTCTTTCCTTCCTTTCTCTTCTTCCTCCTCTTCCTCCTCTTCTTCCTCTTTCTCCTACCCCCTTCTTCTCCTCCTTTTTTGTTTTTTTGATATAGGGTTTCTCTGTGTAGCCTTAGCTATCCTGGACTCACTTTGTAGACCAGACTGGCCTCGAACTTACAGAGATTCATCTGCCTCTGCCTCACCAGGGCTAGCACTAAAGGCATGTGACACCATGCCTGGCCACAAGAAGGCATTTCAACAGTGTGGAGCGGGGGGCAAGCAAAGTACATGCTTAGCATGTGTATAAGAGGCGGGTAGAGAACAAACAGGATGAGTGGCAGTGACTTGATTACTCTTGTAAGGAGTTTTGCTTTGAAGGGAAGTAGAGAACTGGAGCCGAGGCTACATGAAAATGCAGTATTGAAGAAAAACCTCTTCAAAGGTATTGGCAAGTTGTGCATGCTTGGTTTCCAAGGAGAGGAGGAAATTGGTGTGGGAAGGAGATCTGAACAGTTTATAAAGTCTTTGAGAAGCAGAGATGGGGTAAGATGAAAATATCATTTGAAGGGAAAGCGACAGATCTAGGCAGAGGGATAGGTGAGCTAGTGGACTGACAGAGGTGAAGGCGGAGCCAGGTGTTTCCCCTTGCCGTTTAAAAAGATGACATCTATTTTCTCCATGAAGTAAGTGGTGAGATCATCAGCCGAGAGGGCGTTGGCAAGGTGAGGAGAGCAGGTAAGGTGTTAATAAGCTGTCTCAGGGGGAACGTGGATGCAGTAAGGAAGTGTAGTGGGATTTTCTGGAGGTGTGGAGAGCCTTCTGAGATTTATGGTCATAAACTTGAAGCAAGTCCAGCTTTTCAGTCACTAACACCTGAGGCTTTGGAATTACTTCATGGGACTCAATGCCAAACTGTTCAGCCTTAGTCATTTCATGCTGGTGGCCTTTTGCATACTGCTAATTACATTTAGTTACGTAGTTCTTAAGTAAAATTTGCATTGATGCCTGGCATTCCTATCTTTAAAAAAAATGTAGGGTCTAAATGTTCGTGTTAGCGAATTTTCACACACACACACACACACACACACACACACACACACACACACACACACACACACACAAGTCCAGGGAAAACTACTCAGATCAAGAGACAAAAACATTGCCATGCCCTCTACCAGTCATTGCATCTTTCTGGGGGCAGGCACTCTCCTGCCTTCCTCTTTCATTAACTAGGTTTTTATAAAACTTTTGGATTTTATGTACATGTGCACACACATGCTTTTCAGTGTCTAAATTGCTTGTTCAGCATTACACTGGTAAGGGTCTTCTTCCATGTTGTTTGCATACATAATAGATTGTTCATTGTCATTGCTAAGTGAAATTGTGGCTATCTACCATAATTTGATGATCCATTCTCCTGATGTTGGACATTTGTTGCTATTTTAGGACAATTGTCATGAATTTTTTTTTTTTTGCTATGAGCCTCTTATTGTTTTAGTTGTTGAAACAAGGCATCATGTATCCTAGTCTAGCCTGGAACTCTCTATGTAGCTAAAGACAACCCTAAATTACCGATCCTTTTCCCATTCTACCTCTGAAGTGCTGGGGTTATAGCTACCACACTGGCTGTGTGCAGTGCTGAGGATCAAACCCAGAACTTAGTTCCTGCTAGGCTAGCACTCTACCAACCAAGCTACTTCTCTGGCCACTCTACATGACTTTTGGTGAGCATATTTACATCCCACTGGTTGGTATACATCTAAAAGGGGAATTTCCTGGTTCAAAGTGCTACGTTGGGCTTTAATATATGCTACCTGAGAGTTTTCTAGCTGGTTGTATCACTTTACACTTGACCAGCACTGGTATCTTTTAAATAACAACTACTCTGGCAATAAATGTAATAAAACCTCATAGTAATTCTAAGCTGCATTTTTGCTAGCTTGTGAAATTAACTTCCTTTTTGTGTTTCAAAATCCAATTTGGATATCCCTTTTTCTGAACTACCAGTTCAAGTCCTTTAATCCTCCCACCCCACCACCTCTGCCTTTTTTTCTTCTACTCATTTAAATAAAGGTTTTGGTTTCTCTTTTTCATTGTTTTTTTTTCTGAATTTTTAAATGTTTTGTGAATATGAGTCATTTGCCATTTCTAGGTACTGCAAAATGTTATCTCTTCTAGTGGCTTGCATTTTGCCTTTTTTAGTGTTATAATTCGATGAACAGAAGTTTATGGGTTTTTGTTTGGTTGGTTGGTTTTGGATTTTTGAGACAGGGTTTCTCTGTGTAGTAGCCCTGGCTGTCCTGGACTCATTTTGTAGACCAGGCTACCCTCGAACTCACAGAGATCTACCTACCTCTGCTTCTGTCTCTTGAGTGCTGGGATTAAAGGCGTGTGCCACCACACCTGGCCCAGAAGTTTATGGTTTTATGTTGTCCAGTTTATAGGTTTTTATCTTTGTAGTAAAGCTTCTTGTTTCTCTTCTGTTTGTTCTTTTTAAAAATTATTATATTTTTATTTTATGTGCGTTGGTGTTTTGTCTGATCCCCGGGAAAGTGGAGTTATAGACAAGTATAAGCTGCTATGTGGGTGCTGGGAAAAGAATCCAAGTCCGCTGGAAGAACAGCCAGTGCTCTTAATGGCTGAGCATTTCTCCAACCCCCTTCTGTTTGTTCTTAAGCAAATTCCTCATCAACCCTTGGACCATGTAGAGATCTCCTGAGTTCCAAAGTTTATTTTTCCTTTGCTGTTTAGATCTACTATTCATATAGCATGGATTTATTGTTTGTTTTGTTTTAAGATGGAGGTCTCTCTATGTAGGTAGTCCTTGCTGTCCTAAAACTTGTTATGTAGAATAGGTTATAATAGTTCTCCCTGCTTCTACCTCAAGAGTGCTGGATTTAAAGGTATGTGCCACCACATCTGGCTTGGAATGTATTTTTATAAATGGTGTGAGGCAGAAGACAAGATTTTCTCCACAGAGATGCACAGTTGTTTCATTGCTAACTATGGCAGAGGCATCCTTTCCCCATTTCACTGCTGTGATGCTTCTGTCACCCATCAGGCAGATGGATGTTATTATTTTAAATCTAACATTGTGTACATGTACTACATGTATGCTTTAGAGTACATGTGGAGCTCAGAGGACAACATGCAGTCCTCTTCTTTCACCATATGAGACCCTCACATGAAACTCAGGCCATCAGGCTTGGCAGCAAGCATCTTTACCTTCTGAGCTATTTCACTGGCTCTCACTTTATCTTTTAGCTACCACTTCTGAGTTTGCCTCTGCTCTAAGTACTCTGCATGCATTATCTTATTTAATCTTTATACCTCCCCTACTGAAGGCTTCTTATTGCACACTCTGCCTGAGAATTTTGTTGTTGTTGTTTGGCAAGTGGAACAACAGGTTTCCCCTTCCATATAGGGAAAATCAGAGGTGTCATTGAGTTAGTGCCCCCGAGGCAGCACTAAAAAAGGACTCTGGCTATAGCCTCCTTGCTCCTTGAACAGGAGAAGCCCCCATCATGTTCCATACTGTTCACCAGTAGAACTAAGCAGTAGTTGACCATAGTTATGATGTATCTGATGACATAGCCTGTCTTTGCTGCTTTTTTTTTTTTTTTTTCACTCTCACGTCCTTACCTCCAACTGAAACTACTTAGTTTGGGTGTACTTTTCAGGAAGCCCAAACCAGGACAATCTGTTGGATCTTCTTTCCTTTGTAATGCTAGAGATTGAACTCAGGGCCTTGCCCATGCTAGGCAAACACAGTATCACCTGCTTAATTTTAGACTAATCTGTGGGATTTTTAAACGATGAGGGGATACTCCAGGGCTGGGGTAGAGGTGGTGCACTTCATCTTTTTTCCTTAAAATATTTTATACAGGATTATAGATTAGCTACCTCCCTGGACCCTGCTAGAATGTTCTGCAGTAGGTCTGCTATTCCCAGTGACTGCAGCACAGTTGGAAGCTGTTGGGGTGGGAGCTCTGTAGTGCTTTGGCAGTGAGAAGGAGCAGGGAAGAAACTCAAGTCTATGTTGACAAAGCATATCCCAATGGTTCCTCAGCCAGCCAGCCTCTGACGATGGAGGTTATGATCATGTGGAATAGGCCAGTGATGGTCCTAAGATAGTTGATTTCAACCTGTGGGTCAATGACTCCTTTAGGGGGTCACATTGGATCTCCTGCATGTCATATATTTACATTAAGATTCATAACAGTAGCCAAATTACAAAAAAAAAAATCATGGCTGGGGATCACCACAACATAAGGAACTGCATTACCACTGTCCTCCAAAGCAGATATGGAGACTGCTAGCTCCCGAAAGACCTGGGAATGTTAATACATTTTTGGGAAGGAATCGTTCAGGGTTGGCATGGTAGCACTAGCCATGAGTTTGTTATGCTTTTGGAAGATATTGTTTTTCTCCTCATTCTGTCTATTCTACCTACAACTCATAACAATTCTCTTTCGCCGGCCTAATGTGTCTTCTTGGATGTTTCAGTAGCCTTGGGTAAATGTCTTTTCTTCCTGGCTCGCTCTGCCAAGTGAGTTTCTCTGAGGCAATGAGAGTTCCTAACTGCTTCATTCAAAGCTGCTTTTAAACCTGTTACAGAATGATGGCGAAGAAAGCAATTTCTCAAAGGTTAATAATTTCTGGCTGTAATTTTCTAATAACCACTGACAACACAACAACATATTCTCCCCAAGATTTTTTCTCACTGTACTGGATGGGACATTTTTGTTCATTTGTTTATTGACATTTTTGTTTGTTTGATTTTGAGACAGGGTCTATCTACATTGCCCTGGCTGATCTAGAATTCACTACTTAGACAAGGCTGGCCTTGAACTCACAGAGATCCATCTGCTTCTACCTTCCATGCTGGGATTAAAGGTGTGTGCCACCACATCTGGCTGAGATTGTTTATTGAGATATGTAATTTTATGAGATTATGAAATTTAGTCTGGTTTCAAACTCCCTGTGATTTGGAGGAAAATGACCTTGAACTTCAAATCCTCTGAAATCTACCTCCGGAGTTCTAGTGTGATAGGTGTGTACCACCATACCAGACCCTAGCCTCCGCTTTTAAATAAAAATGACTGAACTACTTTATATAGGAAACATGTGGCATTCTGATGGACTGATAACTAGGAAAAGATGAAGATATCTTTCTTTGGATATGCATGGAGGCCTTTTCTGAATATGCCATTACAAAAGTGGAGCACCCACACTGGCTGTCTAAAATGTCTTCAATCTTAGAGCTTTGAATTTACCTCTAACCATTGGTGACATATGAAGCCACTCCTCTTGTCTCACATGCCATCAGTCTTCAGGACTGACTCTTTGAAGTTCTAGAATCAGTGAGAATTTTAAACAGAGTTAGAGTTTTGGTTTGCTGCTTCAGCGTACTTTGGTTTTACTCTTAAATCAACAGCATGGGGAAAGCTGGAACAAGAGCTCAGTGGGTAAAATGCTTACCATGCAAGCCAGATGACCTAGGTTCTATCCCTGGAAGCCATGTAAAAAGCTGGGTGTGGTGGCTCATGATTATGAGTTTAGTATTAAGAAGGCAGAGACAGGAGAATCCTTGAGGCTCTCTGGCCAACCAGTGTAGCTGGTTGTGAGTCTCAGACCTATGAGAGAATCTGTCTCAAGAGAACAAAATAGGTGGATTCCTCTCGAGGAACCTTGCCTGAGTTGACCTCTGGCCTCTACGCATGCACTCATACTTGTGTATACACACACACCTGCACCCACGCAAACATGCATAAACACATACACACAAAATCATGGAATTCAAGGGTTTGTGTGCCATTTTACTAAGACATTATAACAAGGGTGTGATTGCTAGTACAAAGCAATGATTAAAAAACTTATCGAACGTGATTTCTATATCAAGAATTCTTTATGAAATACCTTTTTTTTTTCAAGGCTTGGTTTCTCTGTGTAGCCTTGGCTGTCCTGGACTCACTTTGTAGACCAGGCTGGCCTTGAACTCACAGAGATCTACCTGCCTTGGCCTCCCCAAGTGCTGGGTTTACAGACATGCACCACCACGCCCAGATAGGACCTATATCTTAATAATAAACCAAAATAAAATCAATGAAGTTGACATACGTTTTGAATGTAAAAACTTCTATGTTTGAAATTTGGTGAATCAAAACCCAGAGGGCAGAGACCTTGTGTAGCTCACCTTCATGGATGAATCAGACAGATAAGGGTTAGATGGTCTTTATTTTAGCCATCACATTGTGTTGTTGATTAACTATTACTATTATACCCTAGTAATTTCCCTTCCTTATAGTGGTAGATTTTAAATTCGAGATGTCATTGATTGTGTGTATAGTTGATATTTTGAACTTAAATTTTGTGGGACTGTTCCATTGTCTCTGTTAAACTGAATCTTGCTTGCTTTGCTCTTTCATTTCCAATTAGTGATGATGGTTTAATATCTTGATTCAATGTGTCAGCTACTGCCCACAGCATTTTGTTCTTTGCAGATACTATAAACATGATTCTATGACATCACCCACATCTCTGATAAAATTATTGCTTGCATGGACTCAAGACCAGAGCTCACTGGTAGGCAATACTAGCAACGTCCTTCTGAGTTGACATCTATTAATCAACATTCCTTGGGTGCCATTGTAGCAGAGGCCACAGATGTATCCACACATATACTTTCTGTCCTAACCACATCTCTCCACCCTGCCCACAAGATTTATCATTATGAGCGATGGTCAAATGGTTTTCTAAAATCAAGATACCATATGTCTGTAGCATTTCTTTGATCTGGTCTAATAGTCCTATTCAAAGGGGAGGTTAATATGGCTCAAACCGGACCTATTAATAGCAATCAAATGGGCCTTTTCATTTTCTTGTTTATAATAGGTAAAAAGTTTATTTGACAAACCAACTTTCTCATCTTGGCTATGAAATGACAACACTGTAAGATTACAAGGGTAGTCTTTGGGACCTGCATCCCATTTATCAGGCTCCAGAGTGCCTTGTTTGTGAAAAGCTGAGAATTAGAATTTTGTCTTGTGAGGATGCCTAATGTGCCTTTTATTTGTTCCCTAAGGAAATATTGAGAGTTTGGGACCATTGGAGCTTCCTTAAGCTCAGTTTGAAGGAGGCTAGGGACTGTCTGGTGAGCCACGAAAGTAGGAACGTTTGTGGTGAGCACTATGGATTCTGAAGTAGTACTGTGTGTGCTCTGATGCCCTCTCCACCCTCTCAACATAATAGGACTTTGGCTAGTGTGTTGCGCATGTCCTTTCTTCATCTGCTATGGAGCAGAGATAACAGTATTGAGTGTATCATGTTATTGACAGACATTAGAGTGAGTATCAAGAACTGTGGCACACCAGCACTTTTACTGATACTGTAACTGCATCAGACAGTTAAAGTCGAGATTTCCAAGTGAAGACCTTGGTCTGAATCTGTGAATACAAGGTCAAAAGAAGGATATAGCTGGGTGATCAAGTAATTCTGATTCTCAGTATGGCCAGATAACAATTAAGGTTTTTTTTAATGGTCATTTTTTTATTTGTATGAACATTCAAAAAAGGGAGTGATTATTTCATCATCTAGCGTCATTCATTTATTATACATCAGAAACTATTCTAGATACTTATGTTTGATATGCAAACAAAAAACAACTATAAGCCTAAGTTCCAAAGGAGAGAGATAAACCTCAAAGAACAAACAGAATATATAAGGTAATCCCAAAGCCTTTTAGGGGGTGGTAACGGTGGGCAATCAACTGTGTGGGCCTAGGATGATCATAGGCAGTAGGGTATTCTGGTGGACCTCACTGAAGAAGCTGCATCTGGGTAAATATTGGAAGGAGGTAAGGGAGTTAATTATGTACATCAATGAAGGAAGATTCTTCTGGTAGAGGAAAACCATAGTGTGTACAAAGGCCGAGAGGTAAACATGTACCATGCATGATTCAATGATGACAAGGAGACAAGGGGGTTATAGTTGCGGATGTAAAGAGATGAGGAGGGAAGTGAAAGACCAGCATGGCGAAATGGAGATAGGTAGCATAGAGTCTTGTAGGCCATTACCATGACACAAACACTTTCATTCATAAACTTTTTGTTCTCAGTATACTGGCAATCCTTCAAAGCCTCTAAGACAGGAGTAATGTGCCTAACAGAGTTGAAAATAACCATGTAGCTTATTGTGTAGAGAGAGACTTGCCAGAGACAGGGAGAGTAGGAACAGGGACACCAAACAGGTGGATGATGGCAGTAATCTTGGCAAGAGCAGGGAGCGGTTTGGTAAAAACATTGCAAAGTGATTGGATCCACCGTAGAGTTGTTGGCACTTTTGTTTCATGGGTGGGACTGGGCAATTCAGCTCGTATAGCAAGGCAAAACTAGAAAAGGGAAGGAAGGCCGTCTTTCCTCATCCTTCACTAGACTTACTCTAAAGGAACTCAGGTTGTAGTTTCTTGTGATCTTTTCAAGGAGAGCAAATTCTCACATAGAGGTCCAGTGTGGCTCATAAAGCCAGTGCTCTGAGGAAGTAGGCACTTCTAGACTTTGGCTAGTTGTTGTATTGGAAAAAGGGAAGTTGTTTTAGCTAATACCCCCTTTAAAATATGTGTTTTTCCCTACTGAAATAGAATTCCATTCCTTTCACTCTTCCTTTTCCTCCCTTCAGCCCCTCCTACATACCCTTCCTCAAACCCCTTATATGCTTACATCATAATTGAAAGCCTTTTTCTTTTATTATTAGTGTATATATGCGTATTTTGTATACAAACATGAATATATGCGTATGTGTACATATGTGCACATATAACCTACATATAACATGGCTTCAACGCTGACCACTCTGGATTGGACAACTAATATGGGAGCTTATCCCTGGGAGAGGCTAATCCACCTTCTCCAAGCTGTCATTAATTTCCTGTGGTTATTTATTTGTCTAGGATGAGACCCTTTGAAATACCGCACCCTCTGACTTGGTATAAGTTATAAGTAGTAATGTGTCCCTGTCTCAAGTGTGTAGTGATGAGTTTTAACAGGTATTAATAACTCTACTTGTGTAACCTGTATCACCATTAGACAAAGGCCATTCTCCCCAGTACAGATTCTTAATATTTCTATGATATAGAAAAGCAGGGTTTGAAGTTGGGTGGCCTAGCACATACATCTAATTGGGACTGCCATGTGAATATGGCCACAGAAGAAAATTACTCCATAGAATCTTCTGGGCTCTCAAGGTTCAGACTTCCAAGATAAACAGCAGCAGTGTTTTTTTTTTTTTTTTTTTTTTTTTTTTCTTCTCGCTTCTGGTCTGAGGCTTTTTATGATAGCTTGCTGCTGGATTTTATTGAGAAGCAGGGCTTGCTTAGGCAAGGGTAAGAATCAGCCTTTGGAGGCCTAAGGAATATCTAAGAACCAGAATCTTTCTAAAGATAAAGCTAAAAACAACATTTGCGAAGACACACTTTTCTAACTGAGCTTAAAGCTTACTCCCCTCCTCACAACTGTTATGGAGGACAAGAAAAGGTGTTTAGAATCTGATTTCTGATGACTCTGTCTAAGCACTTTTGGATTTATTCTGGAGTTCAGCTAATCATTTTTTGTTCTTTTTCATGCCACATATCTGCAATAGGAGAGCTAGTAACTATGAAAGCAGATGACAGACACTGAGACATACTGTTCAGAAGAATACAGTATCAATATTTACGCTTCTCTCCAGCCTGCATGTGGACTCTGTTCCTCAAGCCTGTATTTATATTTTAGTAATGCAGCTAAATCTGTATTTCCCATTTTAATTTGGCACCAGAATTCTGCCACTTCAGCCCATCCCCTTGCAAGATGGCACACGATTACTGCGCCTTTGAGTCTAGAGCCTAACTGAGAGGAGGAAGTGAGGTGGGAAGAAATAACACCAAGAACCTTTGAGATGAAGTCAAAGGATTTTCTGTTTTAAAAAAACAGGAGAAAATAGATTTTGAAGCTGTGACAATGTGTTTGTGTGCTGAAGGGGGAGGGGGGGTAGGTGGCAAACTAAGAAGGGATTTGGGGAAAGGGAGTGTTTTCAAAGAATCCCGCTTGAGTTAAATGTCTTTGGTGTGAGAACTGAGAGATGCTGGTGCCCTATCAGGCATCAGATGTCACCTAGTGCTCACCTAGCAAAATTTTAACTTTTGCTAATTAAAACTAATCCTACTCTATGAAGAAGAATATATTGCATAAGTTTATCTCCTGTGTAGCTTTGATTTAACCCTTTCTTTTATGTCCTATAATGAGTAGATGTTTAGCTACTTATACAGTGGCAGGTGATAAAGAGAAATCGGGGTCACCTATAGACACATTGCAGGAGGAACAATGACGAGATCAGGCTGATTAGATTAGTTAAGTTTGAAGCCCTTTTTGGTTTTCTTAATGAACCTGAGAAAGCAGTGGTTTTGATTTTTAATATGAGTGGAAAAATAAAAAACAAAACAAAAATTTATACAAAGTACCTTTATTTGCTTCTCAACTTCGGCTTGTTTTTGTTCCAAGTTACTGTGTGTGTGTGTGTGTGTGTGTGTGTGTGTGTGTGTGCGCGCGCGTGTGCGCGCACATGCGCTCTGTGTCCTGATCAGCCTCAATGAATCAAGCCTTACAACTTGTGACACTTAGGTTCAGTATGGGCTCTCAGGAGCTGAAGGGTTTGCTTGCCCTGCACAATTCTTGTGGCACCAAAGGATTCGATACCCCCTTTGACTTCTATGGGCTCTTGCATGCACATGATGCTCCCTCCTTGCTCTCCCTCTCTCCCTCCCTCTCTCAGTCTCCCTCTTTCCCTCCCTCTCTTCCCCTCCCCACCCTCTCTCTCCCTCTCTCTCCCCATATGTGTAGGTTCCCCAAGAGACTAGGATTTTTGCCAAGATTTCCATTTCCTAATTGGTGAAATGGGGACAGTAGTAATATTGATCTCATAGAGTTGTAAAAATTTAGCGAATGAACCCATGGTTAATGTTAGCAGTTGTGATATACACATTATATACATGGAAAGGGTTAATGGTTTTATGCTATTGGTGGCATGATTTTTATAGCTTTATTATTATTCTTATCAAGGAACTTGGGAAAAGGAAGTAGGCATAAAAATTGATAAAACCCAGTTCCCTCGTTTTTTCAGCTAGCGCACATATTCTGATTCTGGTCATCTGGATATGTGGAGAAAATGGGGACAGAGAACACTATTCCACTCGCTGGCTTGGCTAGGATGACTCATGCTTTGCCTCTCCTGTGGCATTTGCAAGAATAATTCATCTGGCTGCCTTTATGCACTCAGTCTCATGGAGGGTGTTTTGGTGATGGCCACACGGAAGTTGGGGTGTGACTGGGTAACATCCTTGATACAATACAGGTTGCAGCTATCCGTGCTTTCAGTCTGGATCTTCTCCCATAATGACCTGTCCTTTGTTCTCTGTAATCCAGTTTCAGGCATGAGAGATCATAGAGAGGGGAGAGGATAGATCTGGTACATTACAGAAAGGCTTGGTGTTCATTTTTTTTTTTTTCTCTTTTTGGGTACACGAGTAGGTGTGATCTTGTAACAGATCCAATAAAATGTGGGAAACCACTGCTTCACCTCTAGAAGAAGTATATAAAAGCTCATTAGCAATACCTTGACTTCCAATATTTCTTTGACCTGATTTGGAATCATACAGTATACTATTTTCACATCTGGATTTTCCCCTTGTGATTCTATTTGACAATGCATTTATATTGTTTCATGTAGTTGTTATTCGTATATTAGTTTCATTATATTCCTTTATGTGAATGTTACCTGATTTATTTGCCTAGTCACAGGAGATTCAGCAGAGAACCTGGAGGCCTTAAGATATGCTGTGTCTACCACACAGAAGGACTGTGGTCTCTGAACCACTTCGTGAAAAGCTGTCAGCTATGATTAGATTTCAGACAAGAGAGAAGTAAACTTTCACTACGAGATTTAAGAGGTGTTTGTCACAATAGTTAGCTGACCCTGACCAACACAGAGAAGCCATGTATTGGTTTTTCTGAAAAGGCACAGATGGCAAAATTGCAACAATATATTTGGTGTCCCCCCCATCTTGAATAAAAGAAGCACCAAACTGTTGGCATTCCTCCTTTCTTTCTGACAGGCATAAAGAGAGCTTACATGTGACAAGAAGCTTTGTGACAGCTTTCCTTGAGCAAGCAAATGGAAATAAAGATCTTTTAGCAGAGTTCCTGTTCCTAGAGAAATGTTCCTAGAGAATTTCTTTTGGTTGCAAACAAGAGGCTCTCTTTCAATTCCCCTCCCATTCTTCTCTTTCTCACCCCTACTCCCCTCCTCTCTATATATGTATAAACAATAAACATTCCTATAGAAATGTATACAAATTGTGAGTGTAGGGTTTGTGGGTTTTGGCAACCTGAACATACTTCTGAAACTATCATATAGAAGAAGGAAGCTGCACATTTGCAGCTTTCTAGAAATCTTGCCAATTTTCCTTTTCAGGCATGGTGTGTGTGTGTGTGTGTGTGTGTGTGTGTGTGTGTGTGTGTGTGTGTGTGTGGCATTATCCTGACTTCCAGTAGAAATCATTGACTTGACCTCTTTTGGAATCATGTAGTATGGTATTTTTACATCTGGATTCCCCCTCATGATTCTATTTGATGATCCACTTATATTGTTGCCCATTTACTATCTTTACTATATTCCTTTATGTGAATATTATCTGATAGATTAATAATGCTATGGACATATTAATTTCCACCTTTTAATGAATGCACATTTTGGTTGTGTTAAAAGCTTCTTGAATGAGTCATGTACATTCCTCTAGTTTTCTGTAATATAAAGGATTATCACTGATCTCTAATGAAAAAATTGGGTGACTAAAAGAAGAAACCCAGTTGAGTTGAAAGGCCCTCCTCTTCCTTTCTAGGCCCTTCGCTTCACAGATGGGGGCTTCTTGCACACTGCATGTACTTGGACTTTGACACTGGGACCTTTATGGTGTGGTTCAGCTCTTCTATGAGAAGAAGAATCTTCTGGATTTTCAGATGGCTTTACTTCCTTGGGGAGAGGGAGTGGAGGAAGCAGAATGACGGGCTCTGAGATCACTGGGCTGCATTTGGATCAGAAACTGCTTTCTCGAAAGTCCTCAGGACCAAGACAGTCAAGGTGTAATGTAAAACCCAGGCAAATAGTACATTTCCTCAGAAGGACAAGAGACAAAGTGTGGTAGTGGTGATGGAACATGACTTGTATCCACTAACAGGGAGTTTATTCCTTTGGCTTTGCCTTCAGGACCTTGAGTTTCTGATGCAAAGGTAGCAATCCCAGCTAGATGTGGCTTTGTGGATTGGGGGACTTAAGAAGTCTCAAGGAAATTCTAAAACTCCCCCACAGAATTCTTTTTTTGCAACCCCTAATCATATACTGACTTATCAGATGTCTTTACTGAGGCTCTGAGCTCACTGAGTGCTATGGCATTCCCCTGTCTCCGTCCCTGATCCCACAGGCTTCCATACTGTTTGCTTTAAAATGATCTGCATTAGAAAATTGAATGGTGAGTGTTTAAGTCTGAGCTTTCACCTTCAAGCATATCAACAATATCTGAAACATCCTTGGGGCCAAAAGCACGTCCAAGGCTGCCTTGTGTTTTGACTGAATGTTTACTTCTCTTTGGGTGTAAAAAGTGTGAAGTCTTCACAGTTGAGCCTGAAAATTAGTTGTGAGAAGCCCC
The DNA here is from genome assembly GCF_903995435.1 of Acomys russatus. NCBI lineage: Eukaryota > Metazoa > Chordata > Mammalia > Rodentia > Muridae > Acomys > Acomys russatus. Next base: position 32,612,026 of record NC_067169.1, read on the forward strand.
CAGGGGACCTTGTTTCTGAGTGACACACAGCGGGGTCTCTGAAAGTGGGTTTTTGTGATAAACTTGAACATAGTCTTAAAGTTTTCTGTAAGTGCTTCATTCCTTTTCCTAACTAGAGGATAGCAGAGATGAATTTTCCATGTGAGAACTGCTTTGGACCATAAACCCAATTTTTCTTCAAATATGGAGGCTTTTGGTATGCAAACTGATGGGGCCTAGTGAGACAGCCTGTAATGTCAGAAGTTAGACAGGGAATGCATTTCTTCATTTTTCAGGTGTGAAATGCAAAATAATTTTATGCAGAGTTAGAGACCTTTGAAGATCCGGATATACGATGGGGTCCTGGGAAACTCTTTCTTAAACCTACTGCTTCTCTCTGGTTGTCTTTCCTGTAGGTAAAGAACAACTGAGACTGTGACCTGCACTTCATTCTTCAACCTCCTGATTTTCCTCTATAGCTAATGCTATCTCTAGTTTTTTTGGAAGATCACTAAATTCTTGCTTTGGATGGATGAGTGTTATCAAGGAGATTCTTCTAAACACATTTGGGAAAATTCCCATGCATGTGTGTGTACAGCCTCCCACCCGCCCACCCCCCTCCCCACACCCTGCTGGAGAAAGTGGTGATAGCTATGTGTCTGGCTATAGTTAGTTTTATTTGTTTCCCTGAAAATCCTAATTGTTTTCAGGACTACACTAAATGCATAAAGTAAATCATCCATCCATCTATCTACCTTGTTTTTTTTTTTTTTTTAATTGTTGTTAGGGTTTTTTGTTTTGGTTTGGTTTTTGGTTTTCTGAGACAGGGTTTCTCTGTGTAGACTTGGCTGTCCTGGACTTGCTTTGCAGAGCAGGCTGGCCTTGAACTCACAGTGATCCGCCTGCCTCTGCCTCATGAGTGCAGTGATTAAAGGCATGCGCCACCACGCCCAGCCTTTCTATCTTATACCCAAAAGATTCAGCTTATGGATAGATGGATTCTTTTGTTCAGTATTCATCTTTCTGCATTCTATGATTTTGTTTAAAGGTTGGTATAATTTAAATGTGGGAGACCTCAATTTAGAAACTAATCAATCCAAATTACAACAATTACTCTTTTTGAAAAAATTTCAGCTAGCCAAGGTTAAAAAATGATATTGATGAGATTTATCATGGAAACAAGGGCAGATTTCCCATAGGGTAATTTCATATACCACTCATGGACATATAAATTGAATTTTTCCCTAGTAAATATACTTCATGAAAATAATACATAAACTTGTATGCCAGTTTTGGCTTTAGAACTTAAATTAAGAAAATAATTGGAAAAGTAAAAGAAAAGAATTTGTTGGTGCCTCAGTGTTGCTTATAAGAAATATTAGAAATATACTTAATGCTCAGCAAAAGAAAACTGATTGAACAAATAATATTATTACAGACCATACCAATATACACTGATACAGGAAATCATCTACCAGCATTAAAATGATGCTGCAACTAGATGTCAGGAGATACTCATCAGCCTGGAATCTGTTTATACAAAAAGACTTGTTACAGGATTGGCATGGTAGCTTGCATCTGTCATCTCAGCTTTCAGAAGGTTGAGCTGACATAGCAGGGTCGTGAGTTCTAGACCAGCTTGGACTACACAGGGAGTTCTCATGCCAAAGAAACAAAACAAAAGCTTTGCTATGAAATAATATGTAAATTATTTATGGCTATCCATATATTCATAATGAAGTGTTAACCTAAGAGAGGCCTTGGAAAACTGAATGGTGCATGTTTGCCAGCTTTTATTTATAAGTCCCAGGGGTGCCACTTGGGAGTGGAAGTAGGAATAGGACTGAAAAAAAAAAGGAGAGGAAAGTTGAGCAGATAGAGCTCCGTTTCTTTTAGAAATTCAGAAGATTTCTTTGTCATCTATTTCCTATGCTGAGATACGTTGTACGTTACCATTTGAGGAGGAAATGATAACTGTGATTTTTTTTTTTTTTGATATACCATGAGGCCTCTTGCCTCCTTTAGTTTTCAAGTTGTTTGTGTTTGAGACAGATGATACTTATGGTGTATGATAAAGGCCACTGAACATTGTGGGATAGGGGAGTGAATAATCAGGGATGTGAATATGAACAAAGTACATAATATGCATGTGTAGCTATGTCACACTAAAACCCATTATTTTGTATTCTAATTAAAAAGAGAATATTCTTGCTTTACCTTCCACAGGAGTTCCTTCCACAGCTGTTTCCTGTAAAAGGTCCCTTTGGTTGTTAGTCACCCTGATACTGTTTGCTACCTCTGCAGTGAGGTAGCCATCCTAATGATGTTACATTCTAAATACATTTCCTCCTGTGTCATGTCTCCAACCATAAAATTATTTTCCTTGCTATTTCATAACTGTAATTTTGCTACTGTTATGAATCATAATGTAAATATCTGATATGCAGGATATTGAGATGTGACCTTGCAGAGGTCACAATCCACAGATTGAGAATAGATGCCCTAAGGGATAAATTTAGCCCCAACATTCTCAAAAACATTTGTATGTATCAGGTATTTGTCTAGATATTGAAGATATAACAAATAAGTTTAAAATGAGCACATAGCTTTAGATACATGGTCTGTAAGGGAAGGAAGAAAGGTATATAGATTACTACAGTAAAATATGGAAGGGAAGGTGACTAGAAATTGAACTTTTTTCAGTGGTGATTACTTTCTTTGGAATAAGAAGGCATGGATACATGATTAACCAAATGGATCATAAAAAATGTTAGACAAAATCCATACTCTTTTTATGAAACACATAACAACTAGGAATAGAAGGGGATTTATCCAACTCGATAATGGACTTCATAGTAAAAGAATGAATGATTTCCCTCTAAGATGAAAAACAAGATAGATGACCCATTCTTGGCATTTATATTTAGTGTTGTACTAGAGAGTTTAGCTAGAGCAATTAGGCAAGAAAAAATAATGACATCCAGATTAGAAAAATAGAAGTAAATATATTTCTATTTACAGATGACAGTATTTATATTGAAAATCCAAAGGAAGGTGCAATGAAATTATTAAACCAACAGGTTAATTTAGTTGAGCTTTTAGGAAACAAGATCAATTAAAGAGCACAAGTTATAACCCACATGAGCAATTATGCAAAGAAGTTAAGGAAATTATTAAGAAAAACAATTCTATTTATAGTAAAATCAAAAGGCATAAGACACCAATAAATTTAACAAAAGAAATATAAGATCTATAGAAAAAGGTGTAGATAACTGGAAGAAATTCCAATGCTTGGGTCAGAAGACTTTATATTAGTAATAGGTAGTACCTTATAATTAATACACAGAGTTAATATAATTCATTAACTATATCTGTTTTGCATAAATTGAGAAAAAATTAAATTCCTAAGAATAACCAGCACAAACATGAAAGAAAAAAGTTGGAAAACTTATACTTAACACTTTCAAAATATAGTATAAGGTTGTATTAGACAAGATAATATATGAGTCATATAAACCAATTGAACAGACCTGAGAGTCAAGAGGCAAATTCTTACATTTATGATCAGTTAGTCTGCAACAAGGGTTCCTAAGCAACTCAGCTGTGGAAAGCATAGTCCTTTGAGCAAATACTGCTATGGTAATGGCCTATCTACATACAAAAGAATGAGGTTGAACCTCTGTCACACCACAACAAAAATTAACTTTAAATTTGACATACATTTAACTTTAAGACTTAAAGTTATAAAATTTGCATGCCAGCCTGAGCTATAATGTAGACCTTAAGTTAGAAACAAATAAACAATGGCTTTAAACCCAGTACTTAGGAGGCAGAGGCAGGTGGATCTCTGTGAGTTCAAGGTCAGCCTGGTCTACAAAGTGAATCCAGGACAGCCAGGGCCACACACAGTGAGACTCTGTCTCAGAACAAGAGCAAGGACAAGGGCAAGGACAAGGGCAAGGACAAGGACAAAAGCAAGAACAAACCACCACCCCCAAAAGCAAAAACCTGAAACAAACAAAATTAAAACTCTTACTAGAAAATACAGGAATAAATCTTTGTGACCCTAGGTTAGGCAATGTGACACTGAAAGCATAGTTGACAAAAGAAAGGGTAAATAGAACTGCATCAAAATTTAAAACTTTGTCCTTCAAAGGACATGATCAAGAAAGTGGGGTAGGGAAGATGGCTCAAAATTTCTGACCATTGCTGTTCTTATAGAGGACTGCAGTTAAGTTCCCAGCACTCAGTCTAGTGCCTCACAACTGCCTGTAGCTCCAGCTCCAGGGCATCTGATGCATTTTGGCTTCTGCAGGTACCCACACACATATGTGGGTGAGCATGTGTGTGTATGCATACACATCCACACCAAAAAAACCAAAATATTAAAAAAGAAAGTGAAAAATGAATCGCAAAGTAGAAGAAACTGTTTTCAAGTAATCCATCTTAGAAGGGACTTTGTATTAATTTCCTGAAACTAGTGTAGCCAGTTTTCCTAGACTAAGTAGCTTAGCATGCTAAAGATGCTAAAAGTTCTTATTCTTAAAGTTCAAGAACCTAGATGTCAACCATGGGAAGCCAAGAGACAAGCAGGGAAACAGTTTTCCCCAGAACTTTCAGAGGGAATATGGTCTGTTAATATCATATTTTGAATGTCTAGCTTCTTGAACTGTTAGAATATAATCTTTAAGCGTCAATAATACTTTGAAAAACGTGTACACTCCTCTACCTGAGTTAGGGGAGATTGGGAGACATGAGAACAGTATTGGAGATTTGGGTTTCTCATTCAAAAGAATGGAAGAGAGAGCTGTATTAGTCATGTTAAGTGAGCTGCTGTAACAAATAGTCCATTCTTCCTTTTCAGTGGCTGAACACAGTGAAAATGTATTTCTTTCATACAATCATCTGATCCTGATCAACTGATCTTCCTCAGTGTCTATCCTCCAAATGGTGTCTCAAGGACTCAGGTTCTTCTCATTTCTTATCTGTCATGTTTTAGGTCCTTGCATCTTCTGCAGTCTGCTTCTGGATGGATGGGGAAAGGGAGTGGAAGATTGAGTTTGGAAGAGTTTTATTATATTGGCCTAGAGGGGACTCACTGTGCTTTCAGTCACATTTTATTGGCCAGAACTCAGCCATTCAACCACAAGGCAGATTAGCACGTGCAATTGACTTATATGACTAGGAGGAAAAGAGAAACAAGTTTGCTGAACAAGTAGCCAGTCTCTGTTGTGAGGGCTGACCAAGCATAAGGAAGAGAATTGCAGACTGCAAGCCCAGCTTACGAGAGTATGCATTTGTGGTCAGTCTGAGAGCGGGACTTGGTTGTTTTCTTCCATTGTTCTTGGTTAAAAAAAAAAAGTTCCAAGGTTGGAAGTATTGCAGTGAGGCACATTCCTCCTGGTGGATGTAGCCCAGTCTCCATCAGGAACTCCAGGGGGATGGAAATAAAGATCAGGGTTAAGTGTAACACATTAGCTTCTTGCCTGCAGAATGATAAATGCAGCCCTCCTGTCCATATTGGCATTCGAAGGGGAGCAAGCGATGCATGTGGGAAATAAACTGCTATTTCTTTTTACTTGGACATGGATTGAATAAAAATAAGTAACTGCTCACCCTGTAAGGTTGTGCTTTAAATAGAAATCTGCCCCAGGCCCTTCTTGATGTTTTGCTCCTTTTGCTTCCTCTCTCCCAATATCCTTCACTCCTGGCCACATCTGCTCTTTAGAAGCCCAGCAGGGCAAGTTCTGTTCCGGAACCAGATAGCTTGGTAGGTCACTCAGAGAGAAGCTCCGCCCCCCCCCAAAGCCGCTTATCTTTTTTATACGTTCTCAGGGCTGCCTTGACAGGTGTGGCTATTTTGTGACATTTCTCTAGTGGTTGTGCCTGCCCTCCCAAACAACAGCTGCTTGTCTTTCTGACAGACTGTTTGTTTGCGTCTGACTGCTAATGTCATAGTAAAACTCACCTCGCTAGCTTGTTCAGATTTTTAGAGGCACTTGTCTCTTGCTTTAATGTTGGATGTTTACTTAGCTTTGTTTATGGAGAATGTGAGATGAATGGTACAGCCTCTTCCTTTGTATCATAATTCCCTGTGGGCATGCTGAAAGGCTCTCATTGAGACCTCAAAGGACAGGCTGGAAGGAGGACAGGAAAATATAAAGGAGGAGGAAAGGAGCACTGGGGCCAGGGAGAACAAATCCTGTTGAGAGTGAGCATTCTGTAAAGACAGCCAGCAGTCCAAGGGACAGTCCACCATGTCAGGAAAAGGTGGATCTGATCTGATCGGTGTCAGGAGCCAAGAGTCTAAGGCATTATCTTGGTGCTTAGAAGTGGTTCTCAGTGGGTAATTCTGTTTGCTTCATCCTGCTATCCTCCAATCTACTCTTTTCACTCCAGTAGACTGAATCTTAGAAGGCACAAGTCCTAGTTTATATTCTTTCATGGATCCCTATTACTCTTCTGACATCTAAAGAAACTGCTTTTTAAGACCTAGGAGCCTGGTCCTAGCCTCTCTGGGACCTTCTTCTTAAACTCACTGTACTCACCCCAGTTCTGCTTCTTTGCCCATCTTGCTAGTTCTTCTTCCAGTTCTGTCTTTGATTTCCTCTTCTCCTGGCGTTCTTCACTAACCCCTTTGTGATGTTAGTTGCCAACAGCTTGTTTTTTCTCTTGTTTTTCTTCTCCCTCTCCATAGCCATTACCTCACAGTACTGCAACTACCTGTTAATTTTTGTGTGTCTCCACTAAGGGAGATGAAGGACCATGTCTTAAGCCCTATGTACTCCCAACTGTGGGATCAGGAACACTTATTTCTATAATAAGAATTTCTAACATGTCAGTGGATCAATGCAATAGAAGTTTTCTTTCTTTCTCACATGAGAATTCAGTGTGCTGTTCACTGGATAACCTTTCACAGAGTTATTTTAAAATGCAGATCCCAGGCATTATGGGCTATCCCCATGCACCACGAATGTCTTCTTTTTCCAGGGCTGCATCTGAAAGGCATGTGGAATAGGGGAGAAAGAAGACTCATATGGGCTAGTTTTAAATAAACTGTGCCTAGAAGCTGAGTAGTTAGTTTCCATCCATAATACATTGGCCAGAACTCAATTGTTTGACAACATGTAATTACAAAGGATGCTGGGAAGTCTCATTCAGCAGCAAGCTGGCTTGATGGGCAAGTAGCTAATCTCTTTACACTAATGCCTACCTGGCATTACAGGTAGGACTGAGTAAATATTTGTTAAATGAGTGACCATTGAATTTTAGACTCCATCTTGATTCTAAGATAAATAAGCTTAACCACCAGAAGGGACACGTTTATTAAGATCTTAGAGAGAAAGTTCAGTGGACTCCAGGAACCTGGGGGCCATGTAAAGATTACAGACAGTGGGCGAGGGAAGAGTAGTGCCGTCCAGGTCTTTGACAGCCAGATGATGAAGTGCTGTCTACAGGTTCTCTGGGGGAAAAGAGTTATGTTAATACATATATTCCTTTTCTTTGTGGGTAGAAAAGAAGGTGTAACAAAGAAGAGAAAGTGGGAATTACTGCTTTGATTCTATACAGTGAGATGGTGTCAGCATTTCTTCATACACTGCTTCTAGGGCGATGGTTGTAGGGTAGCACGCTGATGCATGTACCTGGCTGCTTGTCACTCTCCTGTGGGAACAGGTGTGTGTGTGTTGTAGTGCCCATGACATGGCCACTCCATTTTACAGTTAGAATATCCTTGAGGTCATCATTGTCCCTTCACTTGAAGCCATTACCCCAGGCTTCTTCCACAACCATTCCCTGTAGGTGGTAAAAAACTCATTTCCCACATGGGTAGGCAGAAGCAAGAGAACCACACAGGTGAGAGCTACCACTGACAAGCAATTTCGTTTGAAAATATGTCTCCAAGGACTTGAGGTCTGGATGAGCCACGGCATAATAATACCTTACCTGTGGGTGGCTCTTCAGAGTTTTCAGAAGCACTTTCCCACACCTTATCTCATTTCATTCTCATAAGAAGATGGTGAGGTAAGAAAGCCAGGGCTTATTATGTCAGCTTTACAGATGAGCAAACCAAGGCTCAAAGCAGCTCAGATGACTTTCCCAAGACAATGTGGTTGATCCTCCTCTTGCCAGTTTCACCCCTAGTCCCCTGGCAACAGAAAACTCTTTCCCAAAGCATTCCTTCTTAGTTTTTGATCAGCAAGACTGGAGACTATGTCTCTTGAGGGACATTGCCTGTTAGTGCTTGGCGTTTCTCTTCCTAGCTAAACAAGTGTGTCTGTAAGAAGCTGCCACAAAATCCTTCCCAGTGTTTATGTCTCTAGATACTGTGGTTCTGTGTCCTCTCAGTGTCCCCTCTGAGTCTTGGTGGAGAAAACTACAGACATTTAAAGTGTTCCCCAAGTTGTAGTATCCTACATGCCAGTTAATTATAGTAGTGTCTAGGTGGGGTCATACTATAGGGCTCTTTTTTGTTAAAACGAAGCAAAACAGAAACAAAACAAAACAAAACAAAACAAAACAAAACAGGGGGCTAGGCCATCCTAACAGATGTCTCGCTGTGTGCTCACCATTGCTCCTGAGCATTATTGCTGCCTCCTCAGGAATTCTTTACACTCTGTCCTGACCTTGCTCAGCGAGAGAGCTGATGCTACCTTACCTCCCTACATAATTAACGTTCTAAGCCATAGTTCCTCAGTCTCTCATGCTTTGATTGCGAGAAGCTAAATGCTGACTGGGAAGTGCCGTGGGGAGGAGGCAGCAAGGGCCAAAGAGTGACTGGATGAGTTCCTTCCTCTGTAGAACCTGAAACAGGGTTTCAAGCCTCAAAGTCCACCAGGACAAAGAAAGAAGCATTGTAGAGGAAAGACATCTAATCAATCCTTCCTCCTCCATCTCCCTCTTAGCAGCTCAGATATCCGAGGAAACCTACATCTGCTGGCATCATCTCCCATGCGTTGTCTCTGCAGCAGCAGAGCATGACTGACACCTAGCAGTATCTGTGTTTGTATCTGCCTCAGCAAATCCCTTTCTGTGTTCAAAGATTAATATAGTGAATCCAGAAGAATGGGGAGGAATGTGGTGTTTCCTCTTAGAGTGTCAGAGTGTTGTTTGGTTCACACTGTTTTCTGTTTTCCTTTTTGGCTCTCTCCCCTTATCCCTATAAACTTCATTATAGGGATTTTGAAAAATTTCTCACTTTCACTAATTGTTACCAAAGCCCAAGCACTTTGGATAGAATCTGTACTATTTAGTTTTTTAGAGAAAATAACCCAATTTTTCCTCAACAGAGCTATTGTGAATCTTTTCTGCTTTGGCTTGACGTTTTTTGAGTGAGGTTGGCATGGAGAAATGATACTTGTCTATAGAATTATGGGAAAATCTCTGGAAAGCATACTCTTTGTGGAACATACTGATGTTTCTCTTGGACAGATTATTTTTCCAATGCTCAGGTAAGAATTCAAACCTGCTTTGGTTAATATTCATGATAGCTAAATAGGATTTGGATTCCAGTACTGTGCTGTGCAGTAACCATTTGCTTTGAGATGTATATTCAAATGTGTAAGCCAAAGATATTTATGTAGAGGAGCTGCAGATATTGCAGTTATTGGGTTCTATGTAATGCACAATTGCTGCTTATACATCTCTGTCTTTTTAAAAATATATTTTATTAATAATATTACATCTCAATTGTTATCCCATCCCTTGTATCCTCCCATTCCTCCCTCCATCCCATTTTTCCCTTACTCCCTTCCCCTATGACTGTGACTGAGGGGGACCTCCTCCCCTTGTATATGCTCATAGGGTATCAAGTCTCTTCTTGGTAGCATGTTATCTTTCCTCTGAGTGCCCCCAGGCCTCCTCATCCAGGGGACGTGGTCAAATATGGGGCATCAGACTTTGTTTGAAAGTCACTCCCCACTCTCCATTCAACTGTGGAGAATGTCCTGTCCATTGGCTAGATCTGGGTAGGGGTTCGAAGTTTATTGCACGTATTGTCCTTGGCTGGTGCCATAGTTTAAGCAGGATCCCTGGGCCCAGATCTGCCCGTCATAATGTTCTTGTAGGTTTCTAGGACCCTCTGGATCCTTCTATTTCCCCAATCTCCCATGTTTCTCTCACCGAGAGTCCCAATAGGAAGTCCTCCCCTCTGTTCCACTTTCCTGGTAAGTGAAGACTTTCATGGGACATGCCCTTTGGGCTAGTGTCCAGATATAATTGAGTATATACCATTTGACTCTTTCTGCTTCTGGGTTAACTCACTCATTATGATCATTTCTAGTTCAATCCATTTGTCCACAAATTTCTGGAATTCCTTGTTTTTAATAGCTGAGTAGTATTCCATAGTGTAAATGTACCACAGTTTCTTTATCCATTCTTCTACTGATGGACACTTAGGCTGTTTCCATGTTCTGGCTATTATGAATAAGGCTGCTATGAACATGGTTGAGCAAATGTTCTTGTTGTGTGCTGGAGCATCTTCTGGGTATATTCCAAGGAATGGAATAGCTGGGTCTTGAGGAAACCTTATTCCCAGTTTTCTGATATAGCACCAGATAGAGTTCCAAAGTGGTTGTACTAATTTGCATTCCCATCAACAATGAAGGAGTGTTCCTCTCTCTCCACATTCTCATCAGCATATGGTGTCACTTGAGTTTTTGATCTTAGCCATTCTGATGGGTGTAAGATGGAATCTCAGAGTTTTGATTTGCATTTCCCTGATGACTAAGGAGGTTGAGCATTTCTTTAAGTGTTCCTCAGCCATTTGATATTCCTCTGTTGAGAATTCTCTGTTTAGTTCTGCACCCCATTTCTTAATTGGGTTATTTGGTTTGGTGATGTTTAATTTCTTGAGTTCTTTATATGTTTTGGATATTAGACCTTTGTCAGATGTAGGGTTGGTGAAGATCTTTTCCCAGTATGTAGACTGTCGCTTTGTTCTGTTGATCGTACCTCCTGCCTAACAGAAGCTTCTCAGCCTCATGAGGTCCCATTTATTAATGGTTGACCTTAAGGCCTGGGCTGTTGATGTTCTCTTCAGGAAGTTGTCTCCTATGCCAATGTGTTCCAGGATCTTCCCCACTTTTTCTTCTAACCAGTTTAGTGTCTCTGGTTTTATGTTGAGGGCTTTGATCCACTTTGACTTTAGTTTTGTGCATGGTGACAAATATGGGTCTATTTGCATTTTTTTTACATGTAGACATCCAGTTAGACCAGCACCATTTGTTGAAGATGCTATCATTTTTCCATTGAATAGATTTGGCTTCTTTGTTAAAAATCAAGTGACCATATGTTTGTGGATTCATATCTGGGTCTTCGATTCGATTCCACTGATCAGCCAGCCTGTTGCTGTGCCAGTACCATGCTGTTTTAATTACTGTTGCTTTATAGTACAGCTTGAGATCAGGTATGGAGATTTCTCCAGTGGATCTTTTATTGTACAAGATGGTTTTAGCTATTCTGGGTTTTTTGTTTTTCCATGTAAAGTTGAGAATTGAACTTTATGTCTCTGTCTTAAAAGTCTGCTTTTAAGGCATAAGCTTGTTGGAGACAGGACCTATACATCCCTTGGTTCCATGTCCCAACCTCATGCTCTGTGCCTGTTACACAGTGCATAATCGCTGAGCTCTCATAGAATAATTACCGACGTGTCAAAAGTTATTCAAATCCCTCACTTCAAGCTTTGCTCACTTCTTCCTTAGTGTGAGTTCTTTTTCTGTTTCCTAGTGTCTTAGTTGTGCAAGTGCCTTAGTCATCAACTCACCTCATCCTATGTTCATCTGACTAGTCCCACCCAGCTAGGCAGTTTAGGCCACCACAAGGAGATATCATAGAGTGAATGGCTTAAAGAGCAGAAATTTATTTCTCAGTGTTACGGAGGCTAGGAAGCCCAAGATCAAGGCTCTGACCACTTTGGTTTCTGGTCAGAGCTGTCTGCTTGTTTTGTATGTGACTGCATTAATCATTCACCTTCACGTGCAAGAGAGAGAAAGCGTGATAGTGTTCAGGGAGACTACTTTTCTTTTCTGACATGTCTTCTTATAAGTACAGTAATACAACTGGAGCAGGGTTTCACCTTCATGACCTCATTTAAACTTAATTACTTTATTAGATGCTCCACGTCCAAATATAGCCACAGTGGGGGTTAAGGTGGCACCGTTTGAAGTTTTGGGAAATAGAAACATTCAGTCCCCAGAATAGCATATTTGTTGCTTACCATACCATCTCCTGTTTCCCAAGTAAGGGAAAGACAATCACAGTACCACGTGTGAGTGAAAAGTCAGTCATCAAGGAGTCAGCACTTAATGAAAAATATGTGGTTGATCACACTGTGACGCTATCCTTTCCTTCCCTTATTTTTGTTAAGCTGAGAGGATTATGTGGACATTCTCTTGAGTGTGTCAATTACAGAACAGTGCTCAGGTTTTGAAGTAAAGGTAAGAACAGTGCAAGAAGGTGGAACAGGAAAGCAAGGATAATGTGCCTTTTGCTATGGTAGTAAATACCCCACAATCCAGTGGTTTCTCACTACAGATATTCGTTTCTCACCCGTGCTGCATGTCTAAGGGCTGTACATGCAAGTGCTCTGCTGAGTGTATTTCTTCTGAAACACACACTGCTTGTAGCTCCATTTTGACATACGGGAAACTGTAAAGCAGAGCGTAGTAAGTAGTAGGCTGGTCCTTGAAGCTTTTACTTGTCATACAACACTATAGCCATGTAATATTTTCCTGCTCATCCTTCATGGGCTAAAGCCACTCACAAGGCCACTCCTAACTTCAAAGGGGTAGAAGACGCGATCCAACTCAACAGCACTGATGATTATTATAATGGGGGTCATAATGAGGCCTAGGCAAACATGGACAGAACTTGAGCAAAAGTTGCGGCCCCAATGAGTTTATGTACTTAATGCTCACTTTCAAATTGTTGCTTGCGAAACAGCTGGAACATCCAGGTTGTGCTGTTTAGTTGAATAGCTCTGCTCTGAGTGTAAGCTTCAGAACAAAGCCAGTTTCAACTGAGCTTCGGGGGTTTGTTTTTTGGGTGTCCACCCAGTACAAATAACAGTAGCCTCAAAGAAACAAAAGCTTTCCAAATGGCTTATCTCAGATCCACCAAGAAATGAAACCCCCTAAACATGCCTCAACATTTTACAAATGGCTGTTTCTGAGGGTGGTCTCCCTGTAATGATAAAATTTTCTCCCCATCCTTCCTGAAAGTGATACTAGTGTGATGTTAACAACAGTATCACTGTGAGGACTGAATGGCTGAATCTGGTGGGATTACATCTGAGCTACATAAACACAGATTGAATTAAGCATGGTGAGTTGATGATGGGGCACATAGAAGGAGTCAGGACCTTACATTGTGATAATAACTGCTTCATTATCTGCCCAGATAAAGGCCGTGTAGGCTTTTAGTAACATCACGGAAAGGAGACTAGCCTGACCTTTCTGCCTGCAGCTCTTGGCTCTCTTTTAGAAACAGGCTCTGGAACGTCAGTGAGTGAGCAAATATGTGCACCTCTTGACACCATTCTGTCCCTGCCCTGGCTTTTTTGATACTTAGGCCATTACTTCCAGTGGTTTGGAAATGGCAGCTTTCAGTTAAATTACTTGTGATGAAATTTTCCTGAGACTGGAATGTGTAGCTAGGTTAATAGCATGGCTCTCCCACTTTACACACTAGCTCACACTTTTCTTGTTCCTAAATTTTGCTTTTGCATTGAAAGGCAGAAGCACCATCATTCAGTCAAAGGAAATTTCTGCTCATTGGGCTGAATCTTGCAATTTTTCTTCGAGTCCACTATGAAAGGAGCCATCTCACAGTATTGTTTTGGTGTGAAAGTTAAAAAGCAATGTGGTGAGTGGGAGTATATCCATCTATAAAGGAAAATAAGAGTTACAGGTGACTTTCTTTTAGAATTAAGAAATAGTATCAAATGCTAACTTTAAACAATGATAGGTTAAACTTTTCTTAGGACATGGTGACTATAGTTAAGTACCATAAAACTGTTATCCCAAATGAGATTTCATGGGAATGTTTCTCCCCATATTCATTTTTTTGGTCACCGTTTATCTATGGCAACTCGTTCCCTCATGGGTTGGCAAAACTTCAGTAATATATTTTCTTTCTGCTGTAGTAAAAATCTTATCAATAAAATGAAGAGTAGTTATGTGCATTTCTTATATGGCTATCGTTTTTATTTGTGAGGAAATGCATTGGATGCGAGATCATAATGAGGGCTCCTGGCTCCAATAAATTACATTTGCTCTAGGTTGACTAGCCAGGAATGAGGTCATGTACTCTTGATCCAAATCATGAATGTGACAGCTCAAATCTCCATACGATATAGTACAATCCTTGCCACCCGACAGCATTTCATCATCATCTGTGTCACCTTCAGGGCATGGGTTTTGGCACAAGATGACAGTAATGATATGTATTATGCTCAGTCCTTAGCCTCAAACAGTAAAAGGCCTTAGATTTGGACTTTTTTTTTTTTAAAAGAAAGCAATTTCATCTCACATAGAGGATAATTAACAAGTTCTGTATGTGAAATGAAATTGGAATTATTGGAGTTAGAAATACAGAGGAAGGAGGATGAAGTGTTTCTTGAAATAAATCTAGGTTACAGCCCAATACAACTGGCAAAAAGTTAATGAAATGATTCCTAATGATAATCTGCTATACTTGTACTCCAGAGCCTAGCATAATCATCACCAGAGAAGCTTCATCCAGTAACTGATGAGACCAGATGCAGAGACCCCACAGCCAAACATTAGGTGGAACTCAGGGAGAAAGAATGAAAGAAACAATTGTAGGAGCCAGAGGGGTTGAGGAAACCACAAAAACACAACCCATAGAATCAACTAAGCAAGGTTCATGAGGGATCACGGAAACTGAACAATCAGGGAACCTGATGGGTCTGAGCTAGGTCCTCTGCATATGTGTTATGATTGCATAGCTTGGAGTTCTTGTGGGACCCCTAACAGTGGAAGCAGAGGGTATCGGTATCTCTGACTTTTTTTTTTTGCTTGTGTTTGGGACCCTGTTCCTCCTACTGGGTCTCCTTGTCCAGCCTTGATTTGAAGATTTGTGCCTAGTCTTATTGTAATTAGTTATGCCATATTTGGTTAATATCCCTGGGAGGCCTCTTTTTATTTTTTTTTTTTAAGGGAAATGGAAAAAGAGTGGATCTAGGGGATAGGGGTGGTGTGTGTGTCTGTGGGGGTACTGGGAAGAAGGGAGGTAGGGAAAACTGCAATCCAGGTGTAATTAATGTAAAGAGTAAAAATTAAAATTTATTTATTTATTTATTTTTCTTGTCATACATTTTTTTATTAATTTATTCTTGTTACATCTCAATGTTTATCCCATCCCTTGTATCCTCCCATTCCTCCCTCCCCCCCCCCCCATTTTCCCATTATTCCCCTCCCCTACGACTGTTCCTGAGGGGGATTACCTCCCCCTATATATTCTCATAGGGTATCAAGCCTCTTCTTGGCTACCTGCTGTCCTTCCTCTGAGTGCCACCAGGTCTCCCCCTCCAGGGGACATGGTCAAATATGAGGCACCAGAGTACGTGAGAAAGTCATATCACACTCTCCACTCAACTGTGGAGAATATTCTGACCATTGGCTAGATCTGGGAAGGGGTTTAAAGTTTACCTCCTGTATTGTCCTTGGCTGGTGCCTTAGTTTGAGCTGGACCCCTGGGCCCAAATCTGCCTATCATATTGTTCTACTTGTAGATTTCTAGGACCCTCTGTATCCTTTTATTTTGCTATTCTCCCATGCGTCTCTCATTTAGAGTCCCAATAGGATGCCTTCCCCTCTGTCCCAGTTTCCTGGTAAGTGAAGGCTTTTGTGGGACATGCCCCTTGGGCTAGTATGCAGATATAAGTGAGTATATACCATTTGATTCTTTCTGCTTCTGGGTTAGCTCACTCATTATGATCATTTCTAGTTCAATCCATTTATCCACAAATTTCGGGAATTCCTTGTTTTTAATAGCTGAGTAGTATTCCATAGTGTATATGTACCACAGTTTCTTTATCCACTCTTCTACTGAGGGACACTTAGGCTGTTTCTATGTTCTGGCTATTACGAATAAGGCTGCTATGAACATGGTTGAGCAACTTTTCTTGTTGTGTGCTGGAGCATCTTCTGGGTATATTCCAAGGAGTGGAATAGCTGGGTCTTGAGGAAGCCCTATTCCCATTTTTCTGAGATAGCACCAGATAGAGTTCCAAAGTGGCTGTACTAGTTTGCATTCCCACCAGCAATGAAGGAGTGTTCCTCTCTCCCCACATCCTCGCCAGCATGTGGTGTCGCTTGAGTTTTTGATCTTAGCCATTCTGATGGGTGTAAGATGGAATCTCAGAGTTGTTTTGATTTGCATTTCCCTGATGACTAAGGAGGTTGAGCATTTCTTTAAGTGTTTCTCAGCCATTTGATACTCCTCTGTTGAGAATTCTCTGTTTAGTTCCAAGCCCCATTTCTCAATTGGACTTAGTATGAAAAAAATAAAAATTAAAATTTAAAAAACTAAAAGAAGAAATATATCCAGGTAATGTAGAGAACCTGGTGACTATATTCTGTAACATTTTTATCTCCCTGGCATTCTACCCTGTATTTGCATTTGTATCAAATGTTCTTTGAAGTGTAGTTTTCTTTCTTTACATGAGAAATGAGAATAAGTAATTGTTTGGGAGGTAGGAGAAGGTAATTTGTAAGGGGCAAATGTTGCTATGCTTAGGAAAGATGTTTTCCATAGCCTCACACTTTTGGAATAGGTGAATTTGGTTACATGTTCAGCTGCCCCTCATTGTTTCTCATATCCCTGAAGTTTACACTGACAGATTGAAATCACTGAAAGTGATGGAAAATGTAATTATAGTGTCAAATGTACCTGTTCATATTGAAATAGTGAGAAAAAATATTGTGCATATATGAAACTGTTACATGTGGGTAACATTTCTTTTTTCTTTTTAAAATATATTTTATTAATTTATTCTTGTTACATCTCAATGGTTATCCCATCCCTTGTATCCTCCCATTCCTCCCTCCCTCCCATTTTCCCCTTACTCCCCTCCCCTATGACTGACTGAGGGGGACCTCCTCCCCCTGTATATTCTCATAGGGTATCATGTCTCTTCTTGGTAGCCTGCTGTCCTTCCTCTGAGTGCCACCAGGTCTCCCCATCCAGGGGACGTGGTCATATATGGGGCACCAGAGTTCATGTGAAAGTCAGATGTGGGCAATATTTATTGTGGCCCTATTTCAATGTCATTTTAATATAGAAATTACTTTTTTGATGTGCATATATTAAAATAATATGTTATATCAAAAGCAAAGTTCAGAAATATTTCCAGAGAAACTATGATCCGAAGCAAAGGTAGCAATTATACTACACTTTCAGGGTTCCTTTTATCTGAATTCATGATGTTTATGATATTTAACAATACTTTTCAATAGTTTGGGGAAAGTTTACAACTTGTTTATTCAAACCCCGACAGTACATGTCTACTGACCTATGTGTTAGTTAGATGATGTCTAATATCTTAATCAGAAAATGGCAACCTTTTTTCAGATTAAATTCAGACTAAAACTCAGATTAAAAAAAAAAGTAGGCATTGCGTGTCTTGTGTTCTCTGTCATTTCTATTCAGATCTGCCAGTGATTGGGAAAGCAGCCATGGACAATGTGTAGATGTTAGTTTTGGCTATGTCCCAATAAAATTTTATTTATACAAATAGATAGTGAGCTAGTTTGTTTTATGAGATGAAGTTTGTAAACCTACAGCCCAATTAGAACCCAATTTACATATGACAGCTACCTGAACATCTATGCATTGACATAGATGAACACTTATGCTTGTATGCACATGCTCAATGTAAAAACTGAGTGGTTATATGTCATTTTCAGATTGTTCTGAAAAATATATGTAATTTTGTCCTACAAAATAAGTTTATTCTATTTTCTAAACACACGGTAATTGTTTCAGACTGTGACTCCCTTATCCAACTACAGTTTCTGTAGTGTTGTCATTGTTGTCTTTTCTCGTCTCTAGTTCATTGCATCATCATCATATGGGTTGTTTAATTAATACTCTTTCATGATAATGATGCTTGTCACATGGACTTTTTAAAATGTGGGCCGTGCAAGTTGCTCTTGTTATGAATCATTCTCTCTTGATGTCATTAGACAATTTTAAAGCAAGCATTAATTGAAACAAAACAACAGGCTTTGTCAGATTGATTAATCTTTTTTTTTTTTACTCCATTCTTTTTTTTTTCTTCCCAGAAGAAAAATGGTCAGTGTTTACCCAGAAATGGGGGAGATTCATGCTTTGAAAAGCAGATTTATGGGATGATAGATCTGGCATGTACTGTCTGTTCACCTGTTTGTCCTGAGGGGAACTCTCACCTGGTTAATCCTTTTGCACTGGAAAGATTTAATAATAGACAGTTTCAAATGTTGTACCAACAAAAGCTGATAAGCATAGAAACGTTTACTCTTACACATAGGATGTATGGTAAACTGCTTGTCTTGGGGCACTTCCTTGTAAGAGAAAGGAGATCAGACAACAGCTCTGGATTTTTATAGCTCTGCTCTGGCTAATATTTGGGACACTGTCTCGCCAAGATTTAATCTGTGCCTTTGGCTGCCTGGACTGACTTTGTAGACCAGGCTGGCCTTGAACACAGAGATCCATCTGCCTCTGCCTCCCAAGTGCTAGGATTACAGGCATGTGCCACCATGCCTGGCTACTTTCTGTATTTTAAAGAAATGGTAGATAACAATTTGAATTAAAAGTTTAATAGTCAAGTATCTAAAATCACAGCAGGTCATATAAATTTAGAAAGTCAAATGAAAACATGAGAAAAATTATTTACATTTCATTTCTAGAAAATGATATCATTATTATGATTTGCACTTTAGGGGTCTCATTTGGAGATAAGATTTCATCATATAGCCCAGGCTTGCTTCAAACTCATGATCCTCCTGCCTCAGTCTCCCCAGGCTGGGATTACAGAATGCACCACCACAGCTACTTTCCCTTTTCTTGAATTCATCTACTTTCAAAAAGAGGTATTCTGCCTTTACCTCCCCTTAAGCCAGTGGTTCTCAACCTGTGGGTTGTGGCCTTTTTGGGGGTCCCATATCAGATACCTTGCATATCACATATTTACCCTACAATTCATAACAGTAGCAAAATCATGGTTATGAAGTAGCAAAGAAAATAATTTTATGGTTGGGGCTGTATTAACAGGTTGTAGCATTGGGAGGATTGAGAACTACTGACTTAAGAATAGGATATACCATCTTAGCTTTGTGAGGTTTACCAAACGTGTAAACAAAATATCATTACAGATCCTTAAATCTCTCTCTGAAACCCTCCAAAACCACACAGAAGTAGAACAATCACTAACTGTGTGAGAGAGCTCATCTTAGCAAACTTTTAATAAAGAATGTAATTTGACACAACTTAACCTGAGAAAACTTGAGCAAGGATTTTCTTAAAATTGTTTTAATAATGTACTCATTTTTTTGTATGTACCCCGTAGTCTAACTTTGGGCACAGAAAGGCAGAGCAAGCTGTGGTGGACTTTGACCCAAGGTGCTGATTCTGGGAGGTTCATTGATGGGGATGAATGGCTCAGGCAGCATCTGGAAGAGAATATTTCTCTTACTGTCTTCTGTGCAGTTGGTTAACACACAAACCAACTCTATTCTCTACTTCTTTGTGAAATGATTGAATTCCAGGTGTGTGGAAGCTTGAAGCAAAGGCATGTCCCACCTGAGGGAGGAATAACACCACAGTTTTGTATTCATAAAGCTTCTACCTTTGAGAATGAGAGTCTGATATTTCAATCCTCAACAGCTATAAACTTTCTTGTGCAATTTGCTTTCAAAGTTTTTATTGCAGAATATTTTTCCCTTCTCAGCGAAATCACTAGGTGATGTGGTTTTTTTATAATGGTTCTTCTTATCTGGGAGCTGTTTTCTTGATGAGATTATTAGCAGTTTGTTCATTGACAGTAGCAAAACTGGCATCTAAGCAGCTTTCATGAAAGGTCTCTCTCCGAGGACCTGGGAGACAGGCCACACTGGTTGGCAGGAGAATTTTGTTTGACTTTATGGTATTTTTATGCTTATGCCCTGCAAGTGATCAGGATGGTGAATTCTTTTTAGGGATAAGTAGTGCAATCAGACAGACCACTCACTCCAGTACTACAGCACACACACACACACACACACACACACACACACACACACACACACACACACAGCCATTGGGGGCCTTATGGCAAGGTTCTCATCCATGGGTCTTTGGAGTCATCCTTCCTTGCAACAAAAAGACAGGGGGCAAAATGGTGAAGGAGCATTGCCCTGTTGCCCTTGGTAGTGCTGTGGAGGTGGGGCATCGTAAGACCAGATCCACTCTGATTTGCTGTGCCCTTGGGGAGACATTATATAGAGTTGGAGACCTCTCTGGAAATGACCAGACAACATGTTGGTCACAACACTACACCCAAGAACGAGTAAATATTCTCTGTCAAGGGACTGCGAGTCTACTTGGCTTCTTCTAGATCCCTCTGAACATGTTGCTGGAGGCATGCTACAGACCACACAATAATATCCTTACGGGTATTTTCTTCCTGAGTACATCCATTCATCAAGGTCAAATATAGCCAAACATAAAACTGAGGAATGAATCAACCCTAAACTCCACCTTTTCCTTTGCTTCCTAGTCTCCATGGTGTCAGGTGGCCAGTTATAACCATTTGCTTCTGATTGAGTGTCTTGATTTCTTTAGTCTCCTATAGTCTCTTCTCTCCCTGGATTCCTTACCCTTCTCTCCTCTGCCTTGCTCTCCCCACAGCTTGCTAAGAAAGAGCCAGCCTTGAATTTAAGCATAATTGCTCAGCAGGGGGGGGACTTCCTTGGGAAAAAACCTTCAATTTTTTGGGGGGCTCTAACAGTGGAAATCTGTTTGAACCCTTGAACTTCCTTTATTGTTGAAATGACCACCTACAGAAACATGTGAATGAAAATAGCAGAAACAGTGGTCTCTTTTATGGGAAAAACAGTAGCTTAAATTATTTCACTTTTGCAAGAATTCTATATAAGGAGGAGGCATTTCTGAGGAGAGAGTAAGGAGCAAACATTCCACAAGTTGGAGATGTTTGGGTTATGATCAGGATATTGTAATAATCAGTCTTTTTCTGAGCTTAGAAACAGAGTCTTCAGTCTCCCACCCCACCCCCACTCCACTACAAGCACAAAAGCTGATAAGCGTAGAATTTCTGCCTTTTGTTGCCATTTGCATGAGCTTGCTCTTGGCACAAGAGGGTTTCAGGCAAATAAGCAACAAAAGAAAGAAGGATTTTTAACTCTTGTGAAATTGGCATGTAACAACTGTTCTGTGTTTTCTAACCTTGAACTCTTCAGTTCACTCAGGCACTGAGATGTCTTCTGTTTATAAATGCCCATTTATGGATGTCTCTTATAATTATGCTTGCCACTAGATCTCATGCGTGGGTGTAGAGACATATTCTGGTAAACTGGGAAGTTGTTGCTTTCAGTCTGCTTGCGTCTTTGTCACTGATCACCCCTCCCTTCACATTATCATCTTAAACCAGAAATCTGAGTATGTTTCTATGTTTAAGAAATGCCCAACCATTGTGTTTAAAATAAAAGACTCAAACTCCTAGAATGAGTGCCAGCCTAGACTACATGAGTTCAAGGTCTACTTGAACTATATAGCTACACCCTGTTTCCACAAGCAACCGCCCCCACAAGCAAGGTTCAGGTTTGTAAGTAGCCTCCTTTCCCTAGCTCATCTTTTTATATTACTTAGTCTCGTCCCCCTTTTATATTCCCTAGCTCATTTTTTTGTATTACTTAGTTTAGTCCCCGAGACTAAGCACAGGCAGGAACACATCTCTGAACTTGGAACTGATATTTATTTCACTTGATTATATTTATATTCCTGCATCTTCCAATGACTTTTCTACTCTTATGTGCAAACAGCTTCTAAACAAATGTTAAAGCCCAAACCCATTGTAACTTTTTCTGTAAGACCGTCTCATATTTCTAATCTGCTCACTCTTAAATGTTTGCTATGAAAATATTTCATATTTTATGGATTTTTTCTGTTCGTAGTACTTATAGCATAGGACTATAATCAAATTTTACATGTCTGTCACAGTCCACTGCAAACCTATGAGAGAAGAGGCCATGTGTTATTCTGTTTTGAATTCTCAGGACACAGAACAGTGTCTGGCATCTAGTGGACAGTCAATAAATATTTTCTGAATGAATGGGTACACCCAAAAATGTAGAATAATTTGTGTGTGTGTGTGTGTGTGTGTGTGTGTGTATGTATGAGAGAGAGAGACAGACAGACAGACAGACAGAGACAGAGAGAGACAGAGAGACAGAGAGAGACTCTGTAATAAAATGCCCCCAGTGATCTACTTCGTTCAACTACTCCCTACTTCCTAATGACACTTTTAGCTGTGCAGTCACTGATGGTGTTACAGGTTCTGTGATCCAACCACCTCTTAATAGTGGCATCAGCTAAAAATACAGCCTTCAGTATGTGATCACTTTTGGGGACATTTCACATCCAAATAATAGCAGAGTCTGCCCAAATTTAAGAACACAGAATACTCATACACGCACAGACAGAAACTCCAAGTATCAAGAACATGCAAATGTACATTTTAAATGTGAGCTATTACATAGGAGGAGTCAGCAAATGTTTTCTATTTTAGGCTTTGAGGGGCATGCTACAACTACTCAAGTGTACTGTTGCAGAGATAGACAATAGGCAATTTATAAGAGCATAAAGCTTTTCAAAAATGATTATTGACAGGCATGGTTTTTTTTACTGGGTGTAGCACAAGCCTTTAATTTCAACACTTGTGATACAGAGGCATTTGGATCTCTGTGAGTTCAAGGCCAGCCTGGCTACAATAGTGAGTTACAGGGCAGCCAGAGTGAGACCCTGTCTCAAAAGAAAAAAGAAAAAAGAAAAGAAAAAATGTTTTTATACAATAGATTTGATCCTGTTTTCCCTCCCTCATTTTCTCTCAGATCCTCTTCACCTCCCTCCCGACCCAGCACTATGTTCTTTTCTCCCTTTAAAAGAAAAACAAACAAAATTATAAAAACCATGAAACACTGCCCCCCAAAACCAGAAATTAAAAATAAACAAGCAAAAGTGCAATTAAAAATGCCCAAATAAAGCAATATAAGACAAAAAGTCTACAAAAATATGATTGAGTTCCTTTTGTATTGGCCAGCTACTCCTGGGCATGGGGCCTGCCTTGAGGTATGGCTAATATACTCAGTGGGACTCCATTGAAGAAAACTGATTTTTCTCTTGCCAACTGGTATCAATTACAGATAGCTTCTTTGTTAGGGGAAGAAGCCCATGTTCACTTCCCCCTCTCAGTGTTGGGATCCTGTCCGGCTTGAACCTGTATAGGCCCTGTGCTTGCTGCCACAGACTACAGGATTTCATACGGGTATTGGACCTATTGTGTCTGAAAGATAGTCTCCCTGATGTCATCTATCACCCATGGAAGAGCATAAAACTTCTACATAATGAACATTCAGCAGTAATTTTAGTTTAAAATATTTTCCTACATTTTGGAATTACATACACGATGTCAGGAGATATGGGCACAACAGCAGGAACAACTGCAGGAAGATTGGGCAAATGTGTTGGGAACAGTTGGTTTCACATCAGCCACAAATATTTATGGTGAAACTCTTTGAGCTAGCTGCCTCAAATGAATAAAACTCCAATACAAATATCCACATTTCTAGCATGAAATTTACTAATTTATCATCTTCAGAATGCATTTTTTTTTAGCTTCAGTGAATAAACTAATTAGGCTAGACTCATTGTTCTTTTCTGACATTCTGTTTATCAGACCACTCATAATTGGGCATATCAGTAGAAGCTACAGTGTGGTCAGGCTCTTTGCGGGTCCTCTGATAGGGCTGAAGAACATTCTGCAGAACCATTCTAATGCTTTACATTGCGATGAGGAATAATAGATCATAGATTTTGTGTGTCAATCTCACAGCTTTGGGCAATTTTGCCTTTTATGAACAATTGCTTCTATTTGCAGCCATTTGCAAAGGCTTTTCTTAGTCATGTAGGTCAGAGTCATATTTGTCACTGGAAAGCCTATTTGTAAAATCACATTGAAAAGTACAAAATCCTACAAAAGCAAAGGCTCTGCTTTTCTTGTTTGCTATAGAGCTGCTCACATCACCTCCTCAGCACAGTGTTTGGAACGTTATATCCTGTCATTGCCCAACAAAGACCCCTTCTTACAAAACTAAGCCACAAGAAACCAGTGCAAAAAGAAATGGAAACTGTTAGCTGAATTTTAAATATGTGTGTGAATGCCTCAGTATCACCAGAGAGCATCGTTTTGATGCATTTAGAGAAGTCATGCTGGACTCTCTTTTGTATTGGTCATTAAACAATTGAAAATGGTTTCAGTATCTCATATCCAGGCAGTGTCTTTCTTGTTCCTGGAAGAAACTTCACAACCATGGTTTCTCCAAGGAGGCCTTCAAACCTCAAAGCCAGTCTGCCGGGATGGTGTGTCTTCTCCTTTACTCTGTGCTGCCTTCGATCCGGGAGTAAGGAGACTGTGCATTTCTTCAGCTTCTTTCAAGTTCAGGATGACACCAATCTCTATGTGGCATTGCACTCTGTTAACTTTTCATGACAGCCTAGCCTGGCTTCTCTCTCACACATTTCCTCAAGGCATGCTTTCATGATGATGTTCCTTCGGCCCATTTGACTTTGAAAAGAAGGAAAGAGGAGAAATGAAAATAGACATATATCTCTCTGTATGAAGATTAAATAAGGAAAACTAAGAGTAAAAGGAGGGAAGGGGTGAGGAAAAGGAGGTAGAGGAGAAGCAAAAGGAAAACAGAAGAGCAAATTGATAGATTGTGAGAGTGAAGGCTGAGAACTCTTTCTTCCACACCCAAGGCTCTCAGAGCAGAGGCATCTCCAAGTTCTTGTATATGTATTTGTAGATAAGACCAAAATTAAATGGGTTTATTCTATTGTAACTATTTTCATTGCAGTTTTATTATTGCATTTTATGGTTTAGTAAATATCATTTCCTTTGATTAAATGTGTCTCAAGCCAGCAAACTTTGCCATAGACTTTTGCAAACAAATTTTCTCTCTTTTTAATATGAAGTCTGGAAACCTAAAAGATTCTTCTTATGGACTGATCTTTCATTTAAAATCTTCAGTGGTTTTCCATCAGGACCAGGGATACTTTTAAGTTGTACTCACAGCTTTTCTCATGCTTGGCACTAAAATTCTTTATTGAAACTCTTCTTTTTCAAGTGCACCTTTTAAACTTGGGTATAAACTTCTGTGACATGGTGTGTTTCTCAGAATAATAAAACAGTAATGTTTTGGGCAACTGTGATTTTTGGCTTAAAGCAAAAATGAAAATGTATGCAAATGCACATGGAGAAAACAGGAAAAGAAAGTAAGTGTTGTTGCTAATGGTGGGGAAAGTGTGGGTGGTATTTTCTGTGGCATTGCTTACATTTGCATAATGTTTCGACTTTGCTGCCTTAAGAAGTTTGTATGAGAGAATGGGATACTATATCTAGATGTAGAATTTTTTTAAGTAGGTTAGGAGTTCAAAGAAAGTGAGAAACCATTACTTCTGTTCATGAACCATCTACCTTAAGATTCTGCTGCCAGCCAACTGTATCGTTTGCTTATAAATACTTTTGAACTAATTAATTTGATAACTCTTTCCAAATATTTGTAGATGTTGGGAGTAAATTCATTAAATGTGTGAGCCACCATGCCTAGATTATATCTTTGTTTGTAAAGTTAGTATTGGCAGCATTAAAGTGAATATTAACTATTTAATGAGAAACATTTGAGAAATTTTCTTCTCTAAAACAATTCATTTGCTAGTACAATGTTCATTCATTCATTTAACTATCTACCTATGTCCTCCTACTAATCCTTGTACTTAGGCATCCGTCCATCCATCCATCCATCCACTCATCTACACAACCATTTAATCTACCTATCCATTCATCTAGTCATCTACCTGTATCTATCCACACATGCACTCATTCACCTATTCATCCATTCATCAATCCATCTGTCCATCCACACATGCATGTTATCACACATCCATTCACTCATCTGTAAACCTAACTACTCATCTGTCTGTCGGTCACTTCATTCATCTACCCAAATCACCTACTATTCACCAAACAGATGGTGAAGGCATATGATAGTCTTGGACTTATTTTGGTGTTATAAAACTGTGAAAATAGTTTCTGTTCTCTTGAAGCTCAAGATCTAAGTAGGGAGACAGACTAGATAGAATCTTTTAAAAATATTTTAGACTTCCTGATAGAAACATGTTCTTCATATTTAGATGGTTACTGTTAGTGACAATGTGAATTTCTCCTCTGGCAACAGAATATCCTCTTCCTGTATTCTTCTAACTTATAATGATTTATAATGATATGCTTTTAAAACAGAAGTAAGAAATGTAGAGGCTGGTTTTAACTTAAAGTTAAGGGGCTACTGGAATGTAAGAACTCAGTTGGGGCATATAGATGAGAATTTACTGGTTTTAGAAATACTTGCTATCTTTTTGTCAGTAGCAGGACACTAAATGACTTTTGTTTCTTGAGAGAAGAAGGTCAGGTGTGGTTTTGTAACTATGAAGTACAATTGTTTATCTTTCTAAATAGCATTAGTTATTAGTAGCTGCTTTAAGCAGCCACATCAAAGGAAGCTCTCTCTCTCTCTCTCTCTCTCTCTCTCTCTCTCTCTCTCTCTCTCTCTTTCTCTCTCTCTCTCTTTCCCCTCTCTCCCCCCTCTCATGTGTATGTATGTATGTATATATGTGTTTATATTTGTGTGTGTATTTTGCATGTGAGTGTATGTGTGTGTTTTTGTGAGTGTGTGTGTTTGCACTACATATACTTATGTAGGCTAGTCTGGATTGTAGAGTCAGCCCTGATCTCCCAGTCTAGATTTAATTTCATTGTGTGAATGAGAAATAAGTTAATGTTTTCTTTCTGGCTGAATGAGTCATTTTTTCTGGTTTGTTTATTAAGCATCAAGTCTGTATTTGCATTTTCATTAAGAAAGAACACAAGCATTGGAAATTAAATTTATATGAAAAATGTGACTATTTTCTGTTTGAAAGTGCCTACCTGATAAGATTATACCTTCACACTTTTATTTTAGTACTTTCTGCTTTTTAAACAGATGTATTTATTTTATTTTTATGTGGATGAATGTTCGCCTCCATGTATGTCTGTGTACCCTGTACATGCCTGGTCCCTGAATGTCAGAAGAAGGCATCAGATCTTCTGGAACTCGATTTACAGGCAGTTGTAAATGGCCATATGTGTACTGGGAACCAAACATAGGTCATCTGTAAGAGCAGCAAGTGCTTTTAGCTGCTGAGCCATCTCTCTCACTCCTGTACATATTTTTCTTGTTGGAAAATATGGCACAATGACATACATTAATATGAAAAATGCTTATTTCTTGACTATGAGATTCACCAATGTTTTTCTCATTTTTAACTTACAAAATTTACATTATGCATGTTAAATAGGTATTATATAATGTTCAATACATATATTCACTGCATAATCTTTGAATGTATTCATCTACTCAAATATTTACCATTTGTTTGTGGTATAAGTTTTCTAAAATCTTTTTTCTAGCCTATAACCATTACCTGTAGTCAAAGTAATGTGCAGTACTGGTTTATCTGACCATAGCTTAGTGCATCCTGAACATGCCTGTAACTTAGTTCTCACTGACCAGTCTTTTCCCATACTTCTCTTTTACCCATTGTCTGTAGCCTAATAGCCATCATTTTATTTTCAACTTCTGAGATTAACTTTTTCAGAGTGCATGAATCACATCTCCATTATTAATCTTTTTGGAATTGCAGCATTGTATTTTATTCAATGACTGAGTTTGGCTACATCCTAGGGTATTATCTTAAACGACAATGAAAATTAGCTTAAAAGTCCTGTTTCTTTCCATTTATATCTAGTATTTGTCTCTGTCTCTGATGATTTAATAGATGCCCATGCTAATAAATCAAGTTAACAGGTTTTTTCACTTCTATGTGCCCAGCAAAACTGTGGATAAAAGATGTATAAGACAGTCCTAGCCTATAAATACCTTACAGTTCATTTATAACAAACAAACCATATGCATTTATTCATAGTCTTATCTGACAAAATTAGCAAGGTTTTTCTTAAGTTCTATAAAAATGGAATAGCCTACCCCAGTTGCTCTTAGTTAAGTTTGTCTACTTCTTTGTTTTGTATGGGCAACAGGAATTGGTTATAGTGATAGAGTCAATTAATGATTCAGTCTGTCAATTTAAATGCTTTCATTCAAAATCTATTGAATAAATTCAGCACGTGCTTTGTCTCAGTGGCTTTCTTCTAAACCTGAGGTTCTCACTCTCAGCACTACTTCTCAGCCAGGGGTATCAACTCTGCTGATACCTGGGACTGGATCATCCCTTTCTTGTTGTGTGTGCTGTGGTGTGTATTGTGGGGGCATTTAGCAGCATCTCAAACTCCACTCACTAGGTACCAATATCGCACTCATGTCCCTTCTCCTTGGCTGAGACAAAAATGCTTTTAGGCATTGCCAGATGTTCTGTGAAGGGCCAAATCAACTCCAGCTGAGAATCACTTTTCTAAACACACTACTGATTCCTACATTATAGTTTACAAACCTTTGGGGGTAACTTCCTGTGCACTCTTCATAGGAAGAATCTACAAGATATTTAAGGAGTGAGTAAAATGTGATCCAAACTTATATATGGATTTCTTGTATACTTGGTTTCATGAAACACACAGACTTCACTTCTAGGAGTGGAGAGCAGTATGAGAATAAAAACACAAAGATAGAAATTGGTAAGGTTTGGTGGTGTCTATTGATAAGACAAATGAGTCAAACTTAACAATTCTAGCCAGAGGCACTGACTTTTGTTTGCCTTTTGTCTTGGTTACTTGGAAGACTGAGGCAGGAGGATCCCTTGAGTGCAAAAGTTTAAGGCTAGCCTTGATAACATGGTTAGTCCCCATCTTAACAATAAAATTAAAATAAAATGTGCCAGCTTTGAAGACTGTCTAGAGGTCTGAATCTTCATGTGCTTTTTCAATCTCTTGAAAATTCAAGAACTGAGACCACCAGAGTTTGGAATTATGCCTTGAGTAATAGGCCTGGATACACATAAAATCCATATGCTGCATTTAATTATGAGGTTTTCATCAGGGCTCCAACTGGCATTTGCAGTTGGGGTTTGATCAGAGAAGATTCTGCCTCCAACATATGAAAAAAGCCTTCAGTAATGAAAGCACAGTGCCCATGGCTCTTCAGTGATTTGTTTAGAATCTGCCTTGGTTCCAGGGAGGATTTAAGGTGGATTCCCATCACAACATGTACTATCTTCAGCACTGGTTTAAAATATTAACCAGAGTGGAGATGTGGAGGAGGGAAAGCATAATCAGAAGACTGCTCAAAAGAACTCTTGAGAAGGCATCTTCTCTTCCTCCTCCACAAAGGCTTCCCAAAGAACCTCCCCTAGCAAGGTGGTGCAGTGAACTCATGAGTTAATTAAAGACTTGGAAGCATTAGCCTGAGAGTCTTGTCTGTCTTGCCTCTGGCCCTCTGTCTGCTTGGCTACCTCCTGGTTAGGAGTTCTTGGCAGTTCCCAAGTTAGGGATGAGATATCCTGGCAGGCTTGTGTGGGCATCAAAGACACAGAGAAGGATCCCACCCCAGTTTCTGGTAATTCCTTCTGTCACTGGGTTTAATGCTTGTGTTCAAAACAGTCCATTTCTCCATCTGTAAAATGGAGATAATCCTTCCTCACCTTACAGTGCTGTTGGGAGGATTAATTAGCTAATGTTCCTCAAGTGCTTTGAAGATGAAAAGGCTTGTGGATGTGCTAAATAGTATTAAGGGAAGGCAGTGGGTGCCTGCTGGAAGTGCTTTTATTTTCCTCTTGCTCTTGTCAGCAGTTGTGCTGCTCTTCACTTTAATGTGTGTGTGTGTGTGTGTGTGTGTGTGTGTGTGTGTGTGTGTGTGTGTGTGTGATGGAGCAAAGTGCTGGCAGAGTGGGCAGGACCATGTCCTGATCAGTAGCAAAGACAGAGCCACATCACTTTAGGCCTTGGTAGTAATTTAGCTTATCAGTTGGCATGCTTCTGTAGGTCTTTGGTTCACAATGTTTTAATCACCAAGCTCTGGTGATTGTCTAAGGTAAGCTTCATATACTTTGGGTGGGGGGCATGGAAGTGAAGTTAGGAACAATCAAGGTGGTGGTAAATTGTGTGTGTGTGTGTGTGTGTGTGTGTGTGTGTGTGTGTGTGTGTGTGTTACTAGACAGATCGTAAACAGACCCAATTTAAAGAGATACCAAGAGCCTTGGGTATCATTCCTCAGGTTTGTCTATCTCTATTTCAAGACAGGATTTTTCATTGACCTGGAACTTACCATCTAGGCTAGACTGGCTTTGTAAGTGAGCCCAGGGGTCCTCTTGTCTCTGCCTCTGCAATGTTAGGGTTAAAAGCACATGTTGCCATACCTGGCTTTTTAAAATGTGGACTCTGGGAATTGAACTCCAGCCCTCTCTCTTGAAAAGGAAGCACCTTGGCAATAGAACTGTCTGTATCTTCTTTCTCAACATACTTTTTTTCCTTCCCAGCTATTCAGTTCTTCCTTTGAGGCCCTAATACTCTATATTAGGTTGAAGCTCTCAGTAAGGGGCTGGATGCAGGGCTGGGTTGAAAAATATGTCTACCACTCTTAATCCACAGGATTTTTAAAAAAGATAATCTTGTAATCTTCTGAGGTTCTTTTAAAGACATATGGTTGTTTGTAATATCCCTATTCACCCCAAGTGAAGAAAAGTAATGTTATCAATAATTTGTTGAAAAATAATTTTTAAAATTTCTCCTAATTCTCTTATATGAAAAATAGTGAGCTTTATCATGACATTTCAGTATATTGTGTATCATTCTATGATTTTGTTCATGTTTGACTCCTAATATTCTTCCCTCCCTTTCCCCTCTCAATGGCTTCCTTGGCTTCCTTTCCTCGCTTAGATAGTCTTCCTTCTGCTTTCATGCCACATATATATGTACATATGAGTGAAGATAAGTGATAATTGTTTTCCAAGTCTGGCTTCTTTCACTTAACAACATGATCTCTGATTTCTTCTATTTGAGAAGTTTCTGTGGTGCTTGATTTTCAAAATCTTTCTTTAGAGAATGGATGTGTTCCTGAAATACATGTGTCAAAGCATGTATTTCAAATCAAACTTGAGAGGTATCTCACACAAAGGTTCTGTTTTCACAAGTCTTAAAGTAAATCCTTATATAAAGCAAAGTATCTTATATAATCTTTTAGGAATGTATGTCTGTTGATTTTTGTCAAGTGCATATGTGAGGTGGAGGTGATGTGGCAGGATCTTTCCCCAAATGATCTTCTGGAAAGGGTTGTATTTGTCCTATTTTAGTGGAGCGTAGCAGAGGGCCAGGAAACCAGAGAGAAAGCTGAGAGACTAGTATTTGTAGGTCTTCCTATTTAAATTGTGCCTGCTTATGATCTGTCTAGCATCAATTCTTCTCAGTTTCTGAAACACAGGTCCCTTGATTCCTTTCTCTCCAAAGGCCTCTTGGCAACTTTCCGAGGAATGGCGGAGTTCATTCTGATTGATGTCTGGTGAGTGCAGCTCAACCATGATGGAGCTCAGCCTGTCAAAATCACAGAGAAATGTCCGTTACATATTCCAGCTGTTCATTAAACATGCTCTCCAAGACCTAGCTCCATTTGTTAGCTGTCAGAACAATGTAGAAGAATTGCTCCAGACCCTCAATTGTCATCAGCCCCCTTTGTTTATATGCCAATTTTTGTCTGTTATCTAACCAATGTTTAGTAAAAATAAAGAGCAAGTTAAGAACCTTTCCTAGTGAGTTGCTGCCCCCAGTTTGGGATCTTTTCAGCAAAAGAAAATTGAGGAGTTTGGAGTGCATTGCTGCTGGGCAATGTATGTTTGGCTGCCCCTAGCACTAACAGAAAGTGAAGATTCTACATCTCAGTATTCCTGCTTGTGATCAATTAGAAAGGACTCTACTCTAAGATCCAGGTAAGATGGACACTGGACAAGAGTGCTTCTAAACTTAGTTCTGTTTGGATCTCATGGTGACGGGAACTTGGAGCGTTTATGATTCAGTAAGTGAAGATGTGTGCAGCTAGAATTTTCCTCACAAACTTAGATGGTTGTATGAGTGGGGTAGGAAGTGATTTCATCCTCCAATCCAAGAGATTGAACGTCTCAGAAAGTTTAGTGGTATTCTGGACCTAGCTTCCATCATCTTCCAAGACCCATCTGTGTATATATCTCATCTCAACACAAGTTCAGTGACATCAAGTTAGTAAGTTTGAAATGTGCCATGACAGTATTTATACCATGGAAATGGGCGAATGCTACGATTGGGCTTCCCACCACCTGGTCTAGTTGTTAAACATCTATTGGTTTGCACAGAAAAATTTTCTTTCCTAAAATCCCTATACTCATTTAAGGAAGCAAGAAAGCCCTTCTGCATTGTTTTCATAGTGAGCCTGTGTGGTACATAGGCAGACTAATTTTTGTTATCTCTTCTACTGAACTCAACCCAAGTAAAGGGCATCATGAGGTAGACTGGCTGGCAGGATGATGATACTTCTCTGTTTGCTGTACGGCTCTATGGCAGGTCACTTTACCTCTCCAGCACTCAACTTCCTCTTTGCTATAATAAAAGTAATTTGGATCATTAGGTAATTGCTAAGTTTCCTTCCAGCTCTGACATTTCTGCAGTTTGATGAGGGCTTAGCTGCAGGGAAATAATCATGCATTTCAAAATCTTGGGATCTTTCAAGATGTCGAAGCACATCAGGTACAGTGACCAACTCAGCTTTTTCAATTTCCTTACTAGATCTTGGGCTCTTAGTAATTCTGTGTCTCCCTGGGCTTGTACCTCCAGCATAGATGAGTGGGGCATCTCCAAGTGACAAGCATAATTAATTAGTTCCTTTCATCTGGAGGTGCCAACACACTTAAAAGGCAACAGTCAGTATACAGCAGGGTTGTTCTCCAAGGAAGGCTGCCTGAGTGTACATGTTTTACAAGCTGCCTATCATAGTAATGGGCTGGGGATCCAGAATTATTGACTTAGTGACTTTATCTCTTGATCAGAAAAGAAACTTCCTCTTGGTCTTAAAGGAGTTCCAGCTTTGAGATGAATCTGCTTTGTCTTCTGAATCCCAGATTGCTTGGCATGTTCTTCTACCGATATAGCTGTGTATCTTTTCCATCTATCTGGAGTGGAAACTAACCCAGATAGGGTTCAGCTCCAGAGATTTGGCGACACATATCTAAATAAAGTTTTCTCTTTACATTTCTGTCAAAAGATGGGTAGTGTGAGTTTGTACTGAGAGTTGAGAGTGGGCAGTGTGGGAGGTAGAAGTAACTAAATACACCGTTCTGAGGCACCTGGAAGGGACAGGGATGCTGACAGGGGGTGGGACTGATGGTAGAGGTGAACAAATACATACAGAGGCTCATATTTTAGCATCTGCAGAAATGTGGGCCCATGGGACAGCCCCCTCCCAAAATATGCGCACTCACATGTGGCAACTCATGCAAACTGTTATTATGATCCTGTTTATGAGGCCATTTAACTCTTGAATCAAGAACCCAAGTACTTTACTTACTGTTTGCAGGGTTGTTATCTACCCCGTGCTGGCCACCTGGCCTGTGTGCATTCAGTGGCTGCAGCTATAAGGGTTGGGTTGTTGTTTATCCTCAAAAGCACAAGCTATATGAATGACTAGAAAAGAAGCCAGTTACTCTGGAATTCAGATACAAAGTGAAAATAGACTTCTTTCTGTCTTGCACAGACAACAGACATGAGCTGAAAACCTCTTGGCTTCAGCTTGTCAATAAGAACTTCAATCCAAACTCTACCATTTTCTCCTGTTGGAATATTCATAAATTACTTTAAAATGAAATATTATCTTACATCCTTTACATTTGATGTCTGTGTTTTAAATATTTTAAAAGATTTGTTTATTTTATGTGTGGGACTGTTTTGTCTTCTTGTGTGTATGTCTGTGTACCATATGCACGCCTGGTGCTCATAGAGGCTAGTAGAGGGCAGATTCTATCTGGGTTTGGAGTTCTATGGTTGTGAGCCACCATGTGGGTGCTAGGAATTGACCCCAGGTCCTCTGGTAGAGAAGCAGCTCTTAACAGTTGAGCCATCTATTCAGACTCTTGATATCTAAAAATTTAAACCACAATTTAAATTAGTTACAAGCATATATTTTCCAACACACTGTATATTGTCCTTAGTCAAAGTATGACGTATGGATTGGCAGCATCACCATCATCACTCTGGGAGCTTTTTAAAATTGCAGAATCCTGGATCCCTCTCAGTCCACACTAAATCAATCAGAATCAGTATTTTAATAAGCCCTCCAGTGATTTATATGTATATTAAAGCCAAGGAGCACTAATGTATATCATATATATGTGCTTTGAGTCTATCTCCGTTAAAGTTTTTCAATTCATGAGACAATTACTAAGGAGAGGTATGCGACCTAAAGTGAAGAAGCCTTTCCTTATTGTCAAGCCATCAAACAAAGCCAACTTGTTTTTAGTCGGTATAAAAAGCCAACTTTCTTTTTTCTTTTTTTAAAAAATATTTATTAATTTATTCATATTACATCTCAATGGTTATCCCATCCCTTGTATCCTCCCATTCCTCCCTCCCTCCCATTTTCCCCTTACTCCTCTCCCCTATGACTGTTCCTGAGGGGGACTTCCTCCCCCTGTATATGCTCATAGGGTATCAAATCTCTTCTTGGTAACCTGCTATCCTTCCTCTGAGTGCCACCAGGTCTCCCCCTCCAGGGGACATGGTCACATATGAGGCACCAGAGTACGTGTGAAAGTCATATCCCACTCTCCACTCAACTGTGGAGAATGTTCTGACCATTGGCTAGATCTGGGTAGGGGTTTAAAGTTTACCGCCTGTATTGTCCTTGAAAAAGCCAACTTTCTTTATTGATACAAGTGAGTGTGTTAATATCTATACCTGGCAAATCTCCTTTCTGCACTTAGTCTAGAAGTAGCTGGTTGAGCAAGTACATAAATGAGGCACAAAGCTGTGCTGTGAATTTGTTACCTGAATGAAACATAGCACAATAGACCCAAATGTTGAAGCGTTCTTTGCTTTACCTTTGAACCTCTTGGAACTGATACTGTCTCAAATGATCTTTTTATTTGGAATCCAAAAGAATTTTGCTCATTAGAGAAGAACACATTGGTAACAGTAAGGATAGTTTAATGATAGTCCTTTATTTATCAGCTGTGGAATGGGTGTTGTGAATGGGAAGCACAACAAATAAAAATATGAAGCCTGCAGCTTCATATCAAAGCCAGCTTTGATGTCATTTGGGGCTTCCTGAGTTTAGGTCTTTATCTTCCTTCTCCTTCTGCCATTTGTGTGTGTGTGTGTGTGTGTGTGTGTGTGTGTGTGTGTGTGTGTGTGTATGTATGTATGTATGTGTGTATGTGTGTAAAAAGGCCTTAACCCCCCCCCAATTTATTATGACCAAAACTTCTGCTTGCTTTCTTATCTATTCTTTAATTCTAGCTTTAATTGAATTCACCAAATATTTATTTAACACCTACAATGCATCTGGCCTTAAAGCAGCCATTGGGCATATAGAGGTGACCACTGTAAACAGGGGATAGATACTATTACTAACTGCACATGTTGTAGAATGCTAAAGAGATTCTCAAGAGAAAGTATAGCAGGCAACTCTCAATGTTATCATGGTCTATAGTCCCCTTATTAGAGAGAAAGTTCCTGTGGAAAAGACAATGAATTCTGGTAAAAACATATTTTCTTGTATGTATTGGTGTGTGTGTGTGTGTGTGTGTGTGTGTGTGTACAACTTACATATCAAACCGTTGTAGACCTACAGTATGATTCAAGTGCTTTAATGTTTAAGTCCTTTTGATTGGGTCCACAGTAACTTCAAGTATTTCTGCAGGAAACCCCAAGGCATGTGGAGATCTTTGGCAAAAATCAATCTCTAGCAAGACTTAAAGAAAGGTTGGATAAGAAAAAATTTACTAGTTTCCAAGGCAGCCCCCCTCCCACCAACCTCTCTCCCTCTCTCCTTCTTTTTGTCCAAGTCACTCTAGTATATAATTTTTCACTGCCCATTAAGCACATACCCTGACACAGAGGAAAGGAACAAGCAAAGGTTAGACAGAAGAGAAATCAGAGCTGTTGGAACACCATGGCCATCCTGTACTGGGAAACGAGTCCAGAAGGCATGTTAGGAAAAGGTAGAGAGAAGTTCTCTTGTCCTCTTCCCATTGTCACCCAGGCTGACACTGGTCTTGAGGTTAGGCTACTGCTGAGTTACTACTGCCCTGGTAATTGTATGGTGCTCTCTCCCATTTCCTGCCTGAGGTGCTCTTTTGAGTGTTTGTTTTAAGAATGTTCTTCAGGTGGCATCAGAGAGCTCATCATTGCTGTCTGAGGGACCTTGGTGCCAGTTCCTCTCTCCATTCCTCTCACTGCAGCTTGGCCTATATATAGCACTTTTGTCTTCTCATCCCCTCTTCCCTAATCCATTTAATTTGACTAAAGAAATTCAAGGCTAAGAGGATAGAGATTTAGATACCATTGAGTACCCAGGAGAACTTTGCTGTTCTTACAAAGTCTGTCTGTCTGTCTTTCTCTCTCATTCTAGTTATTTTTTAAAATATAGAATCACACTCTATAGCCTAGGCTAGCCTAGAAGTCACTATTTAGCTTAGGTTGACCTTGAACTCATTATACTCTTTCTGCCTCAGCTTCCCCACTGCTAGCATTACAAGCACAAGCCATTATGCTTAGCTATATTTGCTAATTTTTAATTGTGTTATCACTTCAAACTTCCAATAAAGTCATAGGAATAATACAGAGTCCTTTCATGGCACTGACATTGCCCTTTATAATACTGGCAATTTTGAAGGGGTTTCCCCACCCCTCTGGTTTTTCCAAACAGAGTTTCTCTGGGTAGCCCTGGCTGTCCTATACTCACTTTGTAGACCAGGCTGGCCTTGAACTCACAGAGATCCACCTGCCTCTGCCTCCCAAGTGCTGGGATTAAAGGTGTGTGTTACCACACCTGGCTCTGGGGTCACGTCTCTTATAGAATTCTCTTTCTTTTGAATATGCCTAATGCATACTCACGATTAGAGATATATTATATATTTCCTTTCCTTCTCTATTTGTTTACTGAGTGTGAAACACTTATTGAGTTAAGAGTTTACCTCTTAACCATTGAAATATGACAGCTCTATTGGGACATAGATCACTCACTTAAAGTATGCAATTCAGTGGCTTTTAATATATTCACAGAGGTGTGCAGCCATCAGTGTAATCGAGTTTGGAAAAATTTCATTATCCCCCTCCCCAAAGAACTCTCATGCTCATTGGCAGTCATTCCTCATTTCTTCCTTTCTCCAAAGGCTCTGGCATAGCAACCACGGGTATATTCTATTTATCTATTCTGGACATTTTGTATAAATGAGGTCAGACAATGTGTGATTGTGTGTGTGTGTGTGTGTGTGTGTGTGTGTGTGTGTGTGTGTGTGCCTGAGTTATTTCCCTTACTGTTATTTTATAAGTTCATTCATGTGGTAGCATATATGAATGCATTATGAGAATAGCATACTAATATTTAACTACAGGAATTGGTTCTATTTCATTTATCCACTCAAATAGTTAATCTGGTTTAATTTTGGCTATTTTGAATAACAATGCTACAAATATTTGTTTGCAGATTTAGGGGTCATCTACCTCTGTTTTGCTATTGTCTTGTGAGCCCTGAAAATAGAAAGGGCAGGAAGAATACATTCCAATGGAGGTGTGGTAGGTGGACCTCAGCAATGCCCAGCTTTGGCAGTGTCATTTTTATAGGTGCAATAAATGTATCTTCTGCATCTCCTTTTGGCCTCATTTTCCATACTAGTAGCCCTTCTGGACCTGGAAGAAACAGATTTTTAAATATTTTTCCTCTCTTAACGGATTATTACGAAATATGACCTCCTAGGATGCTTGGGGGACTATTAACCCTGGATCTGTGGGGAACAAAAACCAGCTGTTCATCTGGAACTCCCTCTTCTAGGTTTTCTTTCTCCCCAAACAATGGCCCAAGTTATAGCCTCATGGTTGTCTGTTCTCTTTAATCGGGTCCTTCATTTAATAGTCTGTGTCTGGCCTTGTTTTTTGACTTCCAAAAATCAACAATTTAGTAAGATATTTTATAGGATCCAACAATTCATCTGTTTAATGAATAGAATAACCAGGTGTGTGTGTGTTTGTGTGTGTGTGTGTGTGTGTGTGTGTGTGTGTGTAATGTCACAGAGAGGCATGACAAACAGAGGAAATTGCCCTTAAAATAGATCCCTGAGTTGATCAGGCTGAAACAAACAAACAAGCAAACCTCTACTTTCCACATGGAACCTCTTCTTTTCATGACTCTTAACAACAAAAATGACCAAAGGCTCTTGAAGTACAATGGCACTGATAAATGGCCCACTAGTGTCCACTGAGAGCATCAGCAGTTATGTTCTAGGGCACATAGAACAACTTTCTTCTGCTTTATCAAACCAACCTGAACTTGCCATGCAGAATGCCTGTCTTGACTTATATCATAAGCAATATTAGGCTGCTTCAAGTTTCATTTCAGCATTTTCATCCTGCTCCATAAGCCTCCTAGGAGGTCATCTGTAACATAATGGCAAAGCCTGGGCTTGGAATTCTTTTCCTCTGGAATTAAAGCCCATTTCTGATTTTAGGGTATCATGGATAAAGATCAGGGCCAGAGAGCTAGCCTATCCAGGGTATAATTGTGGCTCTGTATGATCATGGATAGGTAACTCAACCTATCAAATCTAGTTTTTCTATCTGTAAAATGGGAATAAGAATAGTACCTGCTGTGTGTGGTTATTGGGAGAGCTCAATATGTAGGCAGATATAATACACTACACAGGCTCTTAGTCACTGCCTTGCTGTATTTGTTATTACTATCCTACCATCCATTCACCCATAGCTATTGGCCCAACTCTGATACCGACTCCTCTGTGAAGTTGTGCCTGTGTCTGTCTTGTCCACTACTGTGTGCACAATACTAAACACACCGTTTGTCTACAATGGGTGCTCAGTAACTATTTGTTGAATGAGTAAGCCAAGGAGTGCATTTTCTCATTTAGGAGCAACCCACTGTTCTTCTATGCTTTTAGATCACTTAGCCTCTGACTTCTTTACAACAGTTCCTACATTTAACCTTCAGTGGAACTAATTGTACTTTAAACACAATTCTCTTATCCAGATTGTCAGCCCTTGGAAAGTAGCACCTGGACCAACTGTTTTGTGTTTCCTGTGAAACCTTGCATGGAGGGCAATAAATATTTGGTAAATAATTAATTCCTTTGGAAACTATGGTCCTAAACCATTAAATTAATGTTATTTTTAAACCAGATATAAACACAGAGGCATATGCATGCCACATTGCTTTCTTTCTTTTTCTTCCAAAGGAAGTGATAAAGGTAAAAGTTGAGGAGGTAGGCAACAGTGGGAGCCAGAGTCTAGTAATAAATAAAAAATATGAGTTCACTTCAAAGAACAGGTTGGTGTTAAAGTTTTATTGGAGTTTAGTAATTTCTGAAGACATATATACTTCATTCTGTTTAGTGGTCTTTCAAGTTCACTTTATGCTTTATTAAACAAAATAAAAATAAAAACACTACCCCCCTTTTGGTGCTGTCTGGACAGTCATGGGTTGCTTGAATTGGGTTCTGGAAAGCAGACAGGAAGGCAGTCACTGTTTCAGTCACTAGTTTGGCTAATGGGTGGAAATGCTGTGACAGTCTGGTGGGCAGCTGGGACCTGTCTTTTGTTGAGAATGGCTGGTCAAAGTGAATAAGGAGTCATCTGAATAGTGGTCCAACATATGAGAACAAGATTAGTCCACAGTATAGGTTGAGCTCCCTTCTGAATGCTCAAAAGAAAGATGTCAGGTTAAAAGGAGTTTCAGGAGACTAACATCCAAGAAGATCCACTTATTTCTACAATCTGGTAGCACTTGGTTGAGGTTGAGATGTGAATGATAGTGCAGCCATTCATACACATTCTGGGGCAAAAAGCCATATTCCTCCAATCAGAACTATAGAGTATATCCAGAGGAGTAAAGATTACTTTCATCTCTGAATTTATGGATTGTTTGTACTCTGAAGTTTTAGTAAGTTGGTACAATTTATAAAATATATATTCCCATGCTAAGTTAAATATTATCACATCCCCAGACATTAAGTCAATGGAGATTTATCACTTGTATCATTGTCCAAAATGGGCTGGAAAAACTGGAGATGGATTCTCTACTATGAATGCTCACGCAAGGGTTCAGACTCCCTCTATCTTGGGGCCTTGGAGTCCTCTACTAGCCATTGACTCTAGCTAGTAGTCCAAGATTGTGAATAAGTTGAGTGTAGGGAAATGTGAAGGCAAGTTTTTGTGGGCCAGGATGGAAAATGGTGTTCATTGATTCTAACTACATTCTACACTGGCCAACCTCAGTTTATATTGCTGCTAAGAGTCATTAGGAGGCTGGGAGACATGGTCTATTAGTGTGGAGAAAGGAAAAGCAAATGGTTTGGTGAAAAACTAGTCAGTCTCTGCCACATAAAGAACAAAATGGATACTTTTCCACTCAGTTGCCAGAAGGAAGAGTAGGCTATTTTACTGTCATTTGGAAAATGCTTGCTTTAATAGTTACTATCAATATGTACCCAGGAAGCACCCAGCACTGAATGTACCAAATAGTTTTATATTGAGTATCTACCCTAAGTCAGGCATGAGGTGGGGAGTGGAGATCACTATGACACATGCATGGTACGGGAGCAGTCCCTGCCCTCTTGGAACCAGTATCTGTAAGAAGACAGGGGACTGAATGAGTAAATACCTTATACTGTGAGGACAATGTGAAAGCAAGAGAGTAGGCTAGTCTGGAAGCCCAAGAATCTTCCAGGAAGAATTGGAATTTGTATTGAGACTCCCAGAGGAAACTTAATAGAATTGGCCAGTTAAAGGGAAGCACACTAATGTGTGCCAGACACCAGGACTAGCTCAGTAGTTCTTAGTCTTGACTGTACTTTGGAGAAGGTTGGGGTCAACTTGGTCGCTTACAACCTGGGTGGGGTGGGGAACAGTGGAGCAACCTCAGGCGTTGGCTCCGTCTTAATTTTCAACGAAGTATCCCTGGTGATTCTGTTGGGCAGCCAGGTCAAAAGTCATTAGAATGGTAGCTTCAAAACTATACTAAAGGAAGAGGAAAATGTCCATCTGGGGTGCATGAGAGACTAAAGGCCTCAGAAGCATGGGTACCACGGGGATCCCCCAAGGAGATGAAGGGCAGAAGGAAGAGGTGTTTAGCTAAGCCAGTAGTGGTGGCACACGACTTTAATTCCAGCACTCGGGAGGCAGAGGTAGGTGGATCTTTGTGAGTTCGAGGCCAGCCTGGTCTACAAAGTTAGTCCAGGACAGCCAAGGCTACACAGAGAAACCTTGTATCAGAAAACAAAACAAAACAAAAAAGCTAAGCTTACTAAACATTATTGTTTCTTTTTGTAGAGAGAATTCATTTCTCTCCAGAGCTTGTAGCCTCATGGAGGTTCCCCAACCTTGAGACATTTCCCACAGGCCTAATTGTCCTCTATACCTATGTTTGGTGATTTGAGAGAGACATAGATAAGAGCAAGGCTAAGAACCTGTGAAAACATGTCTCTTCCTCTGACTTCTTGAGCAGAGAAGGACCAAAGTTCCCCCTCTGCTTGAAGCCAGCTGGAGTCTGAATTTACTGCAAATGGTTATTCCTCTTCCTGTTCTCCTAGCAAACCTGAAAGCTGGAGGTACAAGTAGAGGTGGATTTGCTGGGCGGAAGGACTTGTGTATCTTCACTTTTATAACTAAATAGGTCTTCAAGACTCATGCTTTATGAGAAGCAACAGAAAATTCCAACAGAAATGGACCTCCTGGACAGATGGAAGCTAGGGATCGTGTAGGAAAAGCAAACGCTTAAGATTTCCACCATCCTCTTGCATGCCTTTTAACCCCATGTAAACATTGTGGGTTTTCTTGACCTACTAAATTGGCTTTTAAGCTTAAAAAGGAAAAAAAACCCAGAAAGTTTATAAGGAAATTCCTGGTCTTCCTGTCTGTCTCACCTCAGTTCCGGAGGGGTAGTCTAGAAGGAGGTAATAAAGGGGCAACCCCTTTCCTTTTTGGAATCTATTAATTACCAGTCTGAGGAAAGCTGTGTCTAACCTTTGCTCTCTGGATGCTGCGAGCAGTTTTTCAGAGTTGGACAAAGATTTTTCCAGGATCGAAGTCAATGGGGGCCATTGCAGTCATTTGTTTAGAAAAGGCAACCAAAGATTTGGAGGCCCCAAAGAACTAGCTTGGCTAGGCCATGTCTCTTGAGTGCTGACTTGCTTCCAGCTCTGAGCCAGAGCTGCTCTAAGAAGGCAAAGACTTTAGTTAATCTTCTCTCAGCCACTTTCAACTGTGATATGTTCACTGTCTGACTCATACTCAATTTTCCTGGAAATGTGTATTCTCTCCCACTCTATATTGCACAAGGAGACTTAGGGCTATAAAGCAGGCTGCCTTTGGAAGACAATGAGCTCCTAAACAAGTGCTTCTCAACATGTGGGTCACGAGTCCTTCGGCGGTCACATGTCACGTATCCTGCATATCAGAAAGTTACATTACGATTCATAAAAGTAGCAAAGTTACTGTTTTGAAGTAGCAACGAAGTAGTTTTATGGTTGGAGGTCAGCATAACATACGGAACTGTATTAAAGGGTGACAGCTTTAGGAAGGGTGAGAAGCACTGTGCTAACCCCTCGACCTGGTTCCTCCTCTGTGCTGGATGTTCTGCTCAGTACATTCTGCTTGTCATATCCACTTATCTCTGCAACCGCCCTTTCTACAGACAAGGGAACATGGTCCAGAGAATTGGGCAACCTGTCCAGGCCAGCCACCCTGTAGGACATAATTCCTAATCTTTGTGGAGCCCTTTCCACCTGCCAGGGATTCTTCTAACCATCTGACAAGCCATCTTTCGAATCTTCATTGCATCCTAATGACAGTAGGTACCCATTGTTATCTCAGTATAGACGGTGAGGAAACTGAGACATGGGCAAGATGAAAACGTTTCTCAAGTTGGAGCTCAAGTTGGAACCTCACCTTTTGACACTTAACAGCCTCCCATATGCTGAACGCAGGTGACCCAAGCAGTGATTTGGCTGGGTTTTCTTGTGTTGTGGATGTCACTCCCTCCCTCCTTTCTCTTTCTTTCTTTCCACCATTCATCAGTAGGTATGGAGGATGACTCCACGAAAACTTGAGACAAACGTATAAAACACATGGTCACAAAGGTAATGGCCATGTACCGTTGGGTGCCAAAGTGAGTGCCACTAAAAGGCCAGTCAGGAGGAGCGTAATGAGGCCTGAAGAATGGCAATGTAGATTTTTAAAAATTTATTTATTTATTTATTTTTATTTTTATTAAATCCTTAGCACAGCCACCTCCCGCTTCTCAGGTCTTATCACAGTCCATTTGAAGATCCACTTAGAATATGGTTTGACTGCACCAGAATATTCCTGTTGAGAAAATTGATCTTTCATGTTCTCCCAAGAAAACCTTTTTTACTTTCTTCAGGTCATCAATTAATGTCATTATAGAGTAGCTGTAGAATTGGGGAGTCAGAATCACCCAATTAAGGCTTAGACGTCATTCAAAAGCAGGATATTGACTGTAATGTTCTAACTCTCTAGTACCTATTTTTTGCATAAAAATTAGAGAACATTACAGAAAAAATCAACAGTCTAGTGACAAACATATGACAGCTGTTATTTCTGTATTCTTTGCACTCATATGGACAGACAAAACCAAACTGTTTTGGCACAGTAAGCCTCCGTATGTAGGTGGCTGTGAGGTTCAATTTTCAAAGGACAATAACACAACTTTGCTTTTAATGGTTCTGAAATATTTGTGTTATTATGCTTCAGATTGACCATAGGAATCCAGACCAAGCCAGCAAGGCCATGTCCAGGAGGGACAAGGGGCCCAGACCAAAAGCTCCATTAAGTACTTGGTTTGTGGTCCTACACTGCTTGCAATCGGCACGATTCCCCAGCTAGGTAATTTTCACACATGCATTGTCTCAGGCTCCTTGTGCATAAAATGGGGATAATATCATATTACTGGTGCCACCAGGTATTGTGACAATGGAATTAGAAAGTCAAAGTCTTTTCTCGGGGGAGGTTTCCTAGCTAGATGTGGCATCCTCTTCTTCCTTGTAGTTTCAATACTTGATACCAATATGAATGGGAGAGTTTTGAGCATATAAAACTATTTTATTAGGTTGTAGAGTGGCCACCCTAGGCCTGCCAGGACTCTGATCTCTTCCCATGGTCCTATTGTCCATTAATGATTCTAGGGCCCCAAACTGTTGATGGGTACAAGAATCACATGAAGGAAGCAGTGGCAAGGTGTACTGTGAATTCTG
Organism: Acomys russatus; assembly: GCF_903995435.1. NCBI lineage: Eukaryota > Metazoa > Chordata > Mammalia > Rodentia > Muridae > Acomys > Acomys russatus. The sequence continues at coordinate 32,656,777 of NC_067169.1, forward strand.
TTTCTGTTTTACCTACATGTTTGTTTGACTGGTGGCCCACTGTTGACTGAATCTAGTAAAGGTGAAGGTTTCCCTATCTTCATCATGACAGTAGCACTGTCGCACAAACTCCCTTCACTACACCTCCTTGTTGCTTGTTTGCCTCATGTCTGGGCCCTTTAAAAGCTTTTCCTTCTCCCTCATTCAAATGGTGTAATTGTGAATGATTGAAACCACATTTTTATATGTGTCAAAATCAGTTCAACTCTTAGAAAGAAATCATAATATAAATTGGATCCTATATCCTAAGTGGATGCCACCAGCTAGTTCATTTGTTAGACTGTTCAGCTCCATAGGATTAAGTGAGTGTTTACTCTTAAGCAGTTACATGTGGGTCTCATTAATGCACACATTGTGGCATGGCTTGTGCCTAATATCTTGTCAAATAAGGGAGCTCATAGAAAGGCTTCGAAAACCACCAAACTGCAGGAAGCCATTACTCTCCCAGCGAAATCAGCCGCACTAGTGGCTGATGGGGTGGGGCTGGAGAGCTGGCTAGCTTTCTATGATTTGACGTTTCTGAATCTGGTGTCATGCACTTCCATTGGCATCTCTGTAAAGCAGAGGAGGAAAAAACAGGGCCTTGCATCTGTTTTAGTATAAAAGGGACACAGATTTGAAATCCCATTGTGTCTAGCATAAGGGACTAGAAAAATCATACTTTTTGGAACATTTCTTCCCCCTATGAAAATGCACTCAGTAAGTTTCTTGCAGCGTCAGGTACTAACTAGTGTAAGCAGGTCAAAGGTCAAGAGCACCAGCAGACCCTACTCTAGCCCTACTGTTTCAGGATCTATTTCTATGTGTAATTGATGCATGTTAAAGCTTATCAGATGCTGGTCTAAACCATTTGTTCTCAACATTCGCAACACATTGGGCACAACTGGGAGTTTAGGTTTTACTCTTTGTTTACTGCTAGGGATTGAACTCAGGGCTTTTCACAGGCTAAATATGTGCTCTGCCCTTGAGATGCATTTCTAGTCCCCAAACAAGGGACTTGAAAATGTTGATGCCTGCCCTTCCACTCCTAAGTATTCAGAAGGCAGTGGTAGAAAGAGTGCCTAGGCACCACACCAGGTTTTTAAATAGCCGTCAAGTTGATTTTAATACACAGTCAAATGTGGGGAAGCACTATGATAATTACTACCTCAGTTTCCCCCAGTTTCAGGAAAGATTGCAGTACTTGATCAATAAGTGATCGTGAGAGTTTAAAGAAGCAGCTCTCAGAACGACAGGCATCCAGATAGTCCTCCTCAGTGACCTTCCCCATATTTCTTTCTATTCTTCTTGACTTCCTAGTTTTCTGCCTCTATAGGGGTGAGAATAAGGGACCATGGTGCTGAGAAGGGTTTTGGGGTGCTTATGCATTGTTTTCGTAAAGAAGTCCCTTGCTGGTGGGTCCTTGTGCTTTTGTAGCATCACAGCCAAGAGCATCATGTGGTCTCCATTTAAATACTATTAATTATTTTGGGGTACTGCCTGCCAGGAGGAGCTCATGTGTGGAGAAGAATGGTTCCTGGGAAATGCTTCCTTTGTCTTGTGCTGAGATTCCGGCTTGTATTATGTCTATGAAATTTCAGCTGTGTGTCATTGGCAGAACCCCAAGGGCACATCAAACGGTTCCCTTGGCTGCGATGCTTATCTTTTATAACGGGAAGTAAAGTGTTTTGAGACAAGACCCCTAGGCCAGACAGCCCACACGAGATGGCAGAGACTCGTTTCTCACATTCCTTTCCCACTAAGTCCAGCTAGAAACCCTGGAAATAGCACAGAAGGCAAAATGATGCTGAGTATCTACTTAGGCCAAGACTGACTGCAGCCAGATCTTCTGGCATCATGGCGTTATTTTGTCTCTTTTTTGTATTTTAATTAAATAGAACCACTCACTCTCGTTTTCTTTTTTGTAGAAGTGCCTGACTTCTGCTCAGTCTCATGCTTTCAAGATTCATGTTGTTGAATGAGGTGGCAGTCACTCCTCTAGTCATTCCTTGACTGCCTCAAGCTTCTCTGCATCAGTTTGTGTCTGCCAGGTGGGAGAGGTGACATGGGGATAATTGTAGTTGCTATGATAGGAAGGTCTCCATGTAGTTCTGAAATGAAGGTTAATATTAATCATCAATGGCCTGTTATCTGCCTATTTTCAGTAAGGGATGTTTTAAAAATTAAAATGTATTTTACAGTGTGTGTGTGTACATGCTCATATACATTCTTGCATGGTGCCAGTGTGTAGGTCACAGGACAACTTGGGGGAGTCGGTTCTTTCCTTAAACCACTTGGGCTCTTAGGGATCCAACTCAGGTGGCATTTGTGGCATGTGCCTTTACATGCTGGGCCATCTCACTGGCCCAAAGGGGTGATTTTTGTCATGAGCTCACATTTAAGTTGACATTGTTTTTTCTGGCCTGCCAGCTCCAAAGTCAAACTATATTTGCAAAGCATTAGGGCCAAAGGATTCTGAAATCATCTTTCACTATTATTAATTGATAAAATTATTTTTTTTCCAATAGGGATTCTAACCTTTGATTTTATTGTCTTCATAACAAAATCAGCTTTGAACTGGATCTCTTGGCTCTTTCTTTTCTCATCATTTCCAAAATCATGTGCACACATGCATCAGACACACACACACACACACACACACACACACACACACACGGCACTGGCCATTACCTCAGGGGTCTTTTGTAAATTCATGGCTCTTCGGCCCCCATGCCCATGCCACCATTGTTGAACTGAGCTTTGAGAATGGAGTTTGAGTTATATTTCCTTCTGAGTCTGTGGTGTGGAAGAGCCCTGCATTTTCATCCCACAGTAACCTCTTGGATGAGATGATGGGGAGAAATATATCAGAGGATGTTTGTAATTATTCAAAAATCCACTTTAGTGGGAATATTTCCTATTCATAACCATAGCATCCCTGACAATTTTAATTGCTGTATGGAAAAAAATCTTTATAGAGTTGTCAGACATATTCCTTTTAGAGGCAAGCATACCTTGAAACTTCCCAGGGCCATGTCCCCATTTCTTTCTAGTCTTGCAAACTTGGACAGAAATGGCATGGAATTCCAGAAATGGGCAGAATTTCTAAGGTGGTATTCTGGCTAATCTGATTTTATTCGCACCGTGCTCTAAGCAACTGAGCTAACCAAGCAGCCATGACTTGATTTTAGACCTGGCATTTGCTTGCTTGTTTTTTAATCACATGATAGAGACTAATTGAACTCCCATTCTTCTTTCATGAAGACCCACCATGGTTTGGGGCATATAAGTAAAATCTCCCAATAGTATTTTCAGGCCATGTTGTGAATTTCAGCTTACAAATATTATATCATAATAAGTGAACCCAGAATGCACTTGTGTGTGTGTGTGTGTGTGTGTGTGTGAGAGAGAGAGAGAGAGAGAGAGAGAGAGAGAGAGAGAGAGAGAGAGAGAGAGAGAGAGAGAGGAGGAGGGAGAGAGAGAGAGAGAGAGAGAGAGAGAGAGAGAGAGAGAGAGAGAGAGAGAGAGAGACAGGGGGTTGGCAGGGAGAGGGAGGTTTGTGTTTTCCAGATCTATTCATGACAAATGTGTTTTTCATGAATGAGGTTCCCTGGTTTACACTTCCTTTAATTTGATCTTTTCCACTGTTTGTTAACTAGCAGGAGCTTTCTAGGAGGTTTTGGAGAGTTTTTTGTACCTATATCCTGAGACGAAGGGGGCCAAAGGCACATAGATGTTTGTATGCATGTTTGTATAAAAGTACACTTTTATATATGTACACCTACATATGCAATGATATGCATGTGTGTATGTTTATATTTGTATTAGGTTTGCATATACACACTGTGCATTGTTGGTCTATGTTGTATGCTTTAGATAATTCTGAAGGCTCTAAAGGATGTTGTCTAGAGAGTAGTAATGATTCATAATGATAACAATAGTTATTGGCCAGGGGCTGGTGGCCTGTCTTAGTGTGTCAAGTGCTTGCTGTGTAAGCATGAAGACCTGATCTGAATCACAGCACCCATATAAAAGCTGAGCACAGTGTGGTGCATCTATAACCCCCACTATCCTCATACTTCAAATGAAGATACTGAGACAAAGAGATTTTCTGAAGTAACCCAGCCAAAGAGTGGCAGAGATAGACTCAGATGTAGGCTTGCTGTCTGTAACCCCTTAACTTACATTAAAAAGGCATAACCTACAGGAAATAAGACCTCATTTTGCATGAGATAAAGCTGACTCTTGATATGAGGCAGGCCATCTCCCAGTGGTGGTGTGACTGATGAGTACTTACAGAGGGGTACCCTATATTGATTCAGATAGTTGGGAACCTAGGGCAATAGTGCTCATGCATTAGATTAGAGGAGCCAAGTGTGGCTTGTATCTTTGGACACCTACCATTTTCTCTGGGGCCTCTTTTCTGCTGTTTATTGGTGTGTGTGTGTGTGTGTGTGTGTGTGTGTGTGTTAGTATCCTTTATCCTTTCCCATCTCTCCTTTTTATTTCCTGGGCCTCTGCTATCACATACATGTCTGAGGATTCAAGAAAGAAAAAGGAGGTATATCCATTACATGAAGTTCAAAACCACCAAAAGAAGGTAGTCTTAGGAGAGACCTCAAAGAGTCTTCAGGATCGATAATTCCATGTTATATTAGAGAGTCTAATCTAACAGTATCATCTTGAATGGAAATATGTGTGAAAATTCCTCAACTTGTATACTTCATATTTACACTTTACTGTATGGTGATCATATCGCAATAAAAATAATCAAAATTGCAATAATCTAAATTGCCCTATAGCTATGTTGTAGAAGCTGTCCCAGGAACACCAGGGGAGAGGAACAGAAACACTCAAGTCATATTTCAAAGGAAGCTCAACTGGGAATTTAGAGATGTAGATAGCTTTTAGTCAGCTGGTAGATGGTACTTCTACGAAATGTAACTGCTTATATTGAGTGGACATTAATTTTATCTCTCATAATTTCTTCTGTAGTTTCATGACTTGTATTTTGGCCTTTATTGCCCTTGAAGCATTTGTATGTTTGCTTTGCCTTCACTTGATCTTGGCTCTGCCTTTTAATACCATTGTTGTTGCTGCTGCTGCTGCTCCCTCTCCTGTGTTCAGAATGATTTACAAATGTTTGAGCTGAGAAACAAAGACAGAAAATGGGGGACATGGTCTGGTTTGTTGCAAACATTTTCTCTTGCCAAGCTGTGGGGAATGGTATTTGGGCCAGCTTTGCTTTCCTAATTGGAACCATAGCTCCTTGGATTGCCTTTGGATTGTGAACTTCAGGGGCTGCCACCCTGCAAGAGCCATTTGACACTGGGACATGGTGTACTAGGATTCTTACTTTCTATAAGGAAAACTAGCAGAGCTCCATAATCAGTTTGGATAACATTGGAAGGGTAGTAGCAGACCTCAAGTCTTTTACAAGGCTTACACTTTCCACTACTTTCTTCCGCCCTCCTCCCAGCTGTGGCTAACATTGATTGACACTTTGCTGCGTGTTTGATGCCACTCTAAGCATTTTTCATGCATTAGTTCATTTAATCCTTACAAACTCTGAAAGCTGGCATTGCTATTGCCTTTTATAGACAAATTGTCTGACACAGGGAGAAAGAAGTCTGTTGGCCAGCATCAAAAAGCTGATTCCAGAGTTTGAGCTCTTATCTCTCTACTATCGAAATGAAATTGATTTTCCAGTGAGGTGATTGTGTACAGTTCCTGATCCAATTTGATTTTTCTACCACCACTACTTCCACCTTGCTGGGCATGCACAAACATTCTTTTTGTTTGTTTTTAAGATGGGGTTGTCTAATGTAGCCCAGGCTATTTTTGAATTGTATATAGCTAAAGCTTGACTTAATTAAATCTGTTATACAGCCAAGGATAACCTTGAACTTCTTGTTGAATCTTCTTGTCTCTGCCTTCTGAATGCTAGGATGGTAAGTGTGTGTGTCACAATCCATGAATTATGCAGTGCATACTTGGAGAATAGTACATTCTAGGCAAGTACACAACTAACAGAGCTATATCTCCAGGCCCTAAAAACACTCTCATTTATGACTGTCAAAAATTTGAACCTTTAATGTATGTCTATTATATACCAGTTGAAATTCTGGGTCCCTTCCTATAGTGTTGTATTCAATCTTATGAATTCTTTGTAAAATTTATAATATCACCCTCATTTTATAGACATAGAAATTGAGGCCTGACTTAGAAACTTGTCTAGGTTTCTAATATTAATAAGAGATGGGGTTAGTATTTATGGATAGGTCATCTAACTCTAGTCCTATGGTACATCTCAGATGATGTCTCATATAGTTTGCATCTCCTCCTTTGTTATGTTTCAGTGTTCTACCTGTTCTGCTTCTGAAGTTAGTTGAATCCTCATGAGAAGACACTATGACCCATAATAGTTCACAGAAAATATTCAGTGAAATAAATGACTTTTGAACCATTGTTATATGAAAACGTTTAATGTAATAGTTTCCTATGAGGTTTTGGATCTGCTTCATTGTTTTCCTCTTAACAGCTATGACTAGATTGTTAAAAACGCACCATTAAATTGCTATTTTATGTCCCATGGCTTCTTGTAGAAATTTCACTCCTTGATTGATTCAACAAATATTTGTTAAGTATATATTATGGGATATCAACTATGACAAGCCCTTAGAAAAGAGGCAAGAGCAAGATAAAGCCTACATAGCAGAGTCCCCGTGTTCAAGAAACTTAGCGTTTCACTTGAGGTAAAGCCATATACACAGATGATTCCTGGGACTGTGGTTTTTGTGTTTTGAGAAATGGATAAGAGTCTTACAGGATTGTAAAAGGCTTCCCAAGAGGAGAGGAAGCAAATGACGAACTTCCATTTCCAAATTATTGGCAATAAAAAAATCTGATCTCCTCCTTAGTCTGAACTTCATTCACAAAACATTACTATGATAACAGGTACTGGAAACTTAATAGAGGCAAAAAAGTGGAGGCTCCATAGTTACGAGAACTGGAGTCTTTGTGAGGACAGGAAGTGGAAGCTCTAAGGAGAAGAGAAGTGGCGGTACTTTGACAATAAGAAGTAAAGGCTTTGTGAGGAAGAAATGGCGTCTTGATGGAAATTTTAGACTGTGTACAGAGAAGTCTGTATGCGAGGACACCCTCAGAACCTCATGGTGGAGCCTGAGGTCTCTAGGACATCAGTGCCACTCTAGCTCAGCGTTAGATTTTTGCTTATATCGCCTGAGTTACATTTTGGAATTTCACCTGTATCTTCTTTCGTCCTTGGATTCTACCTGTAGCTGACCTCTTCTTGTAGTTTCTCCCACATTACACTCTTTGAGAAAGCATAAGAGGGAGGCCATATAATCCAGATCGCTCATTATTACTGTCAAGCTGCCCCATTGGCTGCTCGCTAGCCAACACGTAGGCTACTTTTGAATCTGAATTTACCCTTGGTCCAATAAACTATCATCCAAGAAGAAACAGTAACATATGGTCCCAAATCCTGACTCCACAAAGTCACCCTCCTGTACTTCTGTCTTTCCTGGGACATAGTAGATTGGATATTTTATCTGGGGATATGACATGGTAGGTCTGATCACTGATCTAGAAAATTATTTTACAGTCTAGAGAAATAATATAATGGATAACAAGTGAGAAAAGTGGGAATTTCCACCAATCTGTCTCTTCAGATGCCCTCAGGTAGGTCCCTAGATACCTTGCTGTGATTGCCATGCTTGTAGTGGCATGCTCTAGAACTTCATCTTTCCCTCATTGTCAGCAGTTCAAAGTATTACTTCTGTATTTAGGGGTTTTCTGTCTTCCTTCCCCAGCAGAAACTGGTTGTTAGTATATACTCTTCTTGGCACTGATAACTAACTTTATTCCTCCTCAATCCACCCTGTGCTTTCTAGTTTTCAGCTTGCTACGAGCTAGAGTTAAGAGAGAAGAAGAAACATCAATTGAGGAAAATGTTCCCACCAGATTGAGTATAGGCAAGCCTAGGGTGTATTTTCTGAATTAGTGATTGATGGAGGTTGACCCAGCTCACTGTGATCGGTGCCACTCTTGGGCTGGTGGCCCAGGGTGCTATAACAAAGCGAGTTAAGCAAACCATGAGTAAGTAGCAATCCAGAAAGCAGCACTTCTCCATGGCCTCTGCCTTTGTCCCTGGCTCTCAGTTCCTGCCCTCCTTGAGTTCCTGCCGTGATTTCCCTGTATGATGGACTACAAGCTGTAAGATGACATAAACCCTTTCCTCCTCAAGCTGTTTTTGATCCCAGTTTTTATCACAGCAATGAAAACCCTTACTAAGACACAACTTTGTCCCTCTTTCTTGTTTAAGGGTTGGTCATAACTGAGAATCCACTAGTCTCTCACTCAAAGAGTCAGTAATCACGATTCATAAAAACAATGGTATCTTTAGTTTCACTAAACTTGAACTGACATTTACCATTTTTCCATTGCCAATAGCTATCCCTATGATTAGTTATCACTACTATAAATAATACATATTTATGTATAATATTACAGTTTCTGGAAAATATTTTAAAATGTTCATTCAAAATCATGATGATTTAACAATTGAGTTGTAATCTGAATAAATTAATAAAATTAAAATTAAAAAATCATGATGGAATATAAGACTGACTACTAGACCTTATTATGGAAAATATTTGTAAACAAGCGTATTTGTTACTCTAATAAAATTTGCATTTTAGTATTTGGATAGCTGTATTTTGGTATGGTTTACTTTATAATCCTGTATTTTATTTTCTACATTTCAAAGAATGATTCTTGGAAGGGATCCATAGGCTTCATACTCCTCCTAAAGGTATCATCACACAAAAAATATCATCACTCACTCAAAGACATCATTCTGATACACTACCCATCATGAAGGCTACTGTATACTCCAGGCAATTCTTCTGCTGTATATTAGTCTAAAGAAGGAAAAGCATGCAGCTTAAATTGTACAGTGCTCCTGGGGAGGGTAAATCAGGTGATTTGTAGTCAAAGGAAAAAGCTATTCAAGAAGCAGAAGAGTAGCTTTAAGAAGGAGTTAGGAGGCCTTTAATTAAAGCCACCCTGGTATGCACATCGCATGGTGTGTTTAGGAATGTGCTCCATGCAGTACGGATCTTCTTGTCTGGTATTAGGAAGCCACATGTGTTTTACATTAGGGAATAATATGAGACCTTAGTTTGATGCCTCTCTTTCCTTGCTTAAAAGGAAGTAGAAGGGGCAAATTTTATGTAGGAGCCAAAGTCTGAGTGAGTCCTATTGATTTATTTAAAGGACATTTGATATCACTGGAGTAGATTTATGCTGAGTTAGCCAGAGATGTTCCCCACTGGACATCCAAGTAAAGGAAGCTTCTGGATAGATGGCTTGAAGGACTAAATTTAGGACAGAAATGGTCACAGAGGTCTTGGACTGGAGTAAGTTGAGAAGCCCTAATGCGTATCATTTTGGCAGGGTCCCCAGTCACTGCCGATTCCAGAAACACATTCATGAGGCTTTCTTCGTACCTGTAATCAGGAAAACGGACTCCTCCCTATTATAGTCACAAACATCTATTCTGCTGCTTTGGAGTTTACTAACAGTTCAGCAGATGAAAGTTGGTGGCTTGAAGGCTGTTGAGCGAAGAACACAAATTTGGAGTAGGGAGATTGTGGTTCTAACTTGTACCACTCTAATAGCAGCTGGATGGTCTTAGATGAACCATATTGCCACTGAGCACCTCACTTTGATCACCTGTTACATAAATCTGATGTTAAGTTTCCTGTTAGAATTCTCATGAATACAAACAAATATGGAAACACTCAGAGATGAGCACAAGTTTATGAAAGCAACAAGAAACTCTCACAAGGTGCCCATGGGCTCCATCACTCAAGCTTCATGGTAATTTCAGCTTGTTATCTTTCTATTCGGTGTTCATAAAAGAGAAGAATTGGAGGGGCTGAAGTTGTTTCTATGTCTGGAGTAATGATAGTGATTATCTGCCAAGGTTCAATGGAAAGACTTTAATTTTGTGTTTGCTTAGAACAGGCTCCGTGTTGGTTTCCATCTATGCCAAGATGCAGGCATGGAGCTGAGGGAGATTGGGAGGTTTCCTTCTGTTCGTGGGTCTAATTTAACCACTTCAGTGTGTCTTGTGTGCAATGGGAAGAACATGCATAAAAGTGAAGAGCAAAACACAATTCCCCTCTTTGAATCATCTCTCTCCTATTTCCACCAGGGGCTGGCTTCCCCAGTGTATTAGCTCATTTTTTCCCTCATTGTGGTGACAAAAATACCTAACAAAAGCAACTGAGGGACAAGATGGTTTATTTCAGCTCAGAGTTTGAGGGTACAGTCCTTTGTGGTGGGGAAGACATTGTGGCATGAGGCAGCTGGTCACATTGTGTCTGTGGTCAGGAAGCAGAAAAACATGATTGTAATGCCACCCACATTCACAGTAGGCAATTTCCATCTCAGTTACAGCCTTTTGAAAATGTCCTCATAGGCACACCCAGAGTTGTGTTCTTGGGGTGGTTCTAATCATAGTCAAGTGGAAAATGAAGACTACCTGCATGATGCGGCTACTGTGAGCTGGGATCTCAAGGCTTTGGAGGGCTCAAATATAATTTCTTATGCAGAAAAGGCTTGGAAAATTGAAGCTGGAGAAGAATTTCTAAAGAATCAGCCTGAGCAACAGCTTTGCAACCCCATCATCACAATCTCTTTGCACGCATATCTCACAGCTCAAACTGTTTTACACATAGACAACTGGCATTTAGACAAACAAAGGGACTTGTCCAAAGGCATAGCTGGTCAAGTGGTCCAAGTGACAATTGAGGACGCCTGCTTGATCCCAAGAGCTCATTCCCACAAACAGTGTGCCATATGTGATAGCTTTACTATTTGATAAATGTGCAATAAACACATTAGAAAATGAATGAAAAAATAGATGCCACGGTATGAAAGAAAAGGATTAGAGGCCACAGTGATAGATTTTTCTGAGGTATAATTTATTCTTCTAGTGTCTTTCCATGCTCTTCCAGGTCACTTAAAACACTGCTGCTTTCTTTTTTATTTATTTTTTAAAGTCTGAACTTAGAATTTAGCTGCTTTCCTTGCTGCAGCATTGGAGCCCGTCCCTAAATGCTACCCTGTTTCTACAAAGGGGTTCTTTGTTTACTTTGTGACCTTTTGAGACAGTCTGTCCATGTAACCCTGGTGGCCCAGATCTCGCTATGTAGAACAAGCTGACCTTGAACTCACAGTGATCTTTTTGCTTCTGCCTCCCAAGGCTGGAATTATCCATGCGTGACACAGACCCAGCGTAATTCAAGGGCTCTTGTATCACAGGTTATAAAGTCATGTTCAGCTGGCAGCCCGGGCAGACGAAACTGAGCTCTTCACAAAACTTCTGGGAGATGTTTAGAGGCAAATAGCAAGCCTATCTCCTGGGTCGTGACAGCTGAGAACTTGCAGAGAGAATGTGATGTACATTTGTTAGGTGTCATCTCAGTCCATGAGAGACTAGAGCTTTCTTTGTTTTGAGATGGGCAGATTGAGGAATATGTGCTCCTGGCTTTGGGAAGATCTTCAGTTCATGTGAAAGTGTAGTCCATGTGTGGACCCATGAAATGTGGATGGTTGCTGTATAGAGATGTGCCCACACTCAGTAGTCTGGACCCCTTAGATAAACAAAGATGATAACTGCAAACCCAGAAGCTCAAATGGGGCAGGGTGGAGAGGATGGAGAGCCAAACTCCTCCAGTGCTCCTGGGCTTCAGATTGAGGATCTGCTGACTGAAAACGAGAAGTGAATGCCTCAGAGAAGTGAGGCAGTTGCAGCTGGCAGAAGCAACCTGCCACTGAAACTGATAATGCCATTTTAATTAAGCTAAAGCATGAATGAGAGCTCCATTAAGACCTTCTCCTTGGCGCTCTGGGTCACTGGGTGAGAGAATGTGCTCCTTTTATGTGCTTTGCCAAAGCCCACCAGCTGCTACCTTGCAAGAGAGTTACATCTGAGTCACTGGTTTCCAAAAGGGTGACAAGTAGGCTGTGTGTGGCTGAATGAGAGGGGCCTGTCTTTACTCGGTTCTGCCAGCTTTGGCCTGGACCACAGCCATCACAGCAATGGCCTTGATTTGTAAACGGGTTGGAAGTTTCAAGAAGTTATTATGGGAGCAGACTGGGGGAGAAAGGTAAAACCAAATAGCTCGGAGGAAGAAAGGAAGAAGACACAGCTGGGTCTGCAGAGGCCCAAGAGCTCTGTTTTCCTGATCTCACTTTCAGCTTAATACTTTATAAATGGATGCATTTCATGCCTGGAGTCAGTTAATGAAGACAGTGGTGATAATAATACAATAAAAAGAACGAAGGCTTCTAATCTATTTTTCCCCGAAAACAAGCTGCTGGAAGTGTATCACATAGGTGAGCTCCCTCAGTTTTCCTTTAGTCCTCTAACATGGGCTCTTCTATTAGCCTCGTGCCTGAGGTAAGCAAACAGTAGCACAGAGACGTAATTTATTCTAAGACCTCTAATGAGTCAGGAAACTAGAATTCTGACCCAAAGAGTGGGGCATTCAAGACAGTGAATCTCAGACGGGTTACCTAGTGAGCTTTGGGAGATCATCCTGCATAGAGAAGCCTCAGAATCTCTGCTTTCTAAGGGCAGGAGACACACATATCCTATTTGTTGTAGGATTGGGCAGAAATCCATTTCAGGTCTTTGTGCTCTTTCACTATTTGTTGGCTCACTGAGAAATTTTGTTGCTTTGAGACAGGACCTCATGTAGACTAGGCTGGCATTGAACTCACAACTTAGTTAAGGCTAGCTTTGAACTCATGACCTTCTGCCTGCACCATTTGAGACCTGGGAATCCTGGTATTATAAGAATGTGTCATCACACCCAGCTAGCTCATTGGGTTTTGAAGAGGCAGATAAATGTGTAAACAATGTGTAAAACATTGTTATATAAAATGTAATAAGCAGTGTTTACACCTATATTTGTTCGTTCATTCATTCATTCATTCATTCATTCATTCAGTGAATGAGCATCTACTATATTAGGCACTGAGCTACACGTTAAAAATAAATATGTGTGATTCCTTCCAAGCTCTCTCCTCACATCAATGAAGATGCCAGGATGCCCAAAACATGGTGATTAAAGATATGAATGTGTACATATATCCGCACAGATCACTTTAGTCCAGCATTTCCTCTCAGTTCCCATCCTTATTGCCTGGGTACCTCCTAAGACTGGGGCTTAGCACATTTCTCATGGTTTCATAGCGGTATTCTGTGTGGTTGTGTAGGTTCAGTAATTGATTATCAGCCACCTGAGGCTGTCTTCACCAGGAATTTGCATTTTAGTGCTTCTCTAGGTGAACCCCATGCATGTTTAAGTTTGAAAAGCACTGCTAAGGTGTGGAACCCAGGTTCTGTCATGTGTGAGTGCTCAACAAATAATCTTTGAATGATTGCATACATAAATTACTGACACTGAATGGGGGGAGTGGGCTGCTTTTACTAGGTCTGGGCAGGACTCCAGACTTTCATTTTGCCAAGTCTGAGGAGACTGTGAGGAGGTGGAGTCATGTTTCTTTCCCTCTCAAAAAATATTGGTTGGATCCATTTAAATGTCTGGAAGGATAGATAGACTCCATCAGCGGTAATGTGAGAAATGGTGAGCAACTGAGCACATGACCTGATGGGAACCGAATGAATGAGCCAGATCTTAATGAAGGCCAGGAGATAAAACAGGGTGGGGTGATGAGTTCACAGAAGGTCTGAGAACTCTTTGCAGATGGCTTGGGGCAAGATGTGAAAGCCACAAGTTTACAAGACTGTGTGCTTGTGACTCTGGTTCCAGGGACTTCTTGCAAATTAAATCCTCCCTCCTTCCTCCTGCGTCATAGGTGGTACAGCTTGCAATCAGTCTATTTCACACTAACTGTTTTCCTTTCCCATCTTCTTTTCCTTTCTCGTTATTCCCTCTCTAGTGTTTCCCTTCTCTCTTTCCAAGAAAGTGTCGTTGTCCAGACATTGATGAGAGTTGGAGCTATACTATGGCAAGACATTTGTCAAAGACTAGGGTGTGGGGCCTTTATTAATCACGAGCTGTTTGTTTTTTGTTGTTGTTGTTGTTGTTTTGTTTTGTTTTGTTTTGTTGTTTTGAGTCATGGTTTTAAGGAATCTCCTTCCCTCAACAGTGTGATCATCTCTTCTTCTGAACATCTGCCCCCACACACCAAAAGAAACTTGCATAAGAGCAGTTGCCTCCATATAATAAAATACAGGTTGGCATCATGAGCTACATAAACAAGAGGCGTTTAATAGACTGTGGAGAGTTCTGGCAGTTGGAGGAACAGTAGCAGCCAAGGAGACACATATGGCTGGCTTAGCAGCATTCTGGACTCATAGGAAGAGGATCCCTGCTTTTAATCCCTAGAGTAGGAGAGGAGGAGGGATGAAGGCGGGGTTAGAAACAAGAGGATCTCAGCATCCCAAGACCACTGCTATGTCCAAAATTTCCAAATACAGTGCTTATAATTTTTGTTGTTGTTTTTTGAGACAGGGTCTCTCTGTGCAGCCTTGGCTGTCCTGGACTCACTTTGTAGTACAGGCTGGCCTTGAACTCACAGTGATCTACCTGCCTCTGCCTCCTCGGAATGCTGGGATTATAGACGTGCGCCACCAGGCCCAGGTGTGCTTATATATATTTTAATAAACATTTATGTAGTGCTCATTCTGGGTTAGACACCATTCTCTAAGCCCTTCACATATTTCAAAAAGAGTTTTATTAAGGTGTAATAATTTGCATGCCATGATGCTTATCTGCTGCAAGCAAACATTAGATGCTTTTGAAAGTTAATTTTCAAAGCTGTTCTCCAACCATTACACTGACTGGGAAATAGTTTCTCACCTCACATCCACCTGTAATTAATCTCTAGTCTGAACCCCAGCCCTAGACAATCATTCATTTTTGTTTTGTCCCTCTGAATGTGCCCTTTTTTTTGGAAAGCAGAGAATATGTATGCATTCTTTTGTGAATGGCTTTTTTCACTGAGCACAGTTTGTTTCTTCTTATTGTCTACTTGTGTTCCAGTCTATGGACCTACTGAGTACATTTCTTCTATCTGTTTATACTCACAGGCCCTAAGGAAGCCACTTCCATAACTGCAAGATATAGATGAGGAAGCTGAGACACAGTTCATAGTTTGACAGGTATTCATTTAAACTTATGGAGTCTGACCTTAAAATGATGCTCTCAGGCTCTTGCTCGGCTGCCTCTCAATGAGTACAAAATATGTCTTCACACCTACTTGGGGAGTTTAATATGTATTCACTCCCAGTTGAGAAGTTTCTTTCATAAAATGGCCATGGTGTTTCTAAAGAAGGTATGATGTAATTTGTGCAATCTAATAATATTCATATTCTCTCTCTCTCTCTCTCTCTCTCTCTCTCTCTCTCTCTCTCTCTCTCTCTCTCTCTCTCTCCTCTCCTCCTCTCTCTCTCTCTCTCTCTCTCTCTCTCTCTCTCTCTCTCTCTCTTTCTCTCTCTGTGTGTGTCTGTGTGTGTGTGTGTTTATGTGTGCAAATGAAGGCACACATGTACCATGGCATGCACGTGGAGGTCAAAGGACAGTTTTGGGTGTCAGTCCTTGACTTCCATCTTGTTTGAGACAGCCTCTTGTTGATTGTTGCTGGATACACCAGACTAGATGACTAGATGGTCTGTGAGCTTTCAGGGACTCTCCTGTGCGGGGATTAGAGATCTATACTACTGCACCTGGCTTTATGTTGGCATTGGAGATCTGAATTCAAGCCATCATGCCTGTGCCAATGCCCTAGCTCCTGGTGGTGTTCTCATCAATGCCGGTGTACTGAACACTTAGGTAGGCATGGAGAGAGATTGAGAGAAGTTCTTACCTTCAAGGAATGCAGTGTTTTGTTTGGTAGAGAAAATTCACATGCGTATGATAGTGTGGCTGTGTTAGGGCCACATAAGATCATAATAGCCCAGTGTCTAAACACACAATACTGTTATCAAAACTCAAACGGATGATGTCAGTGAGAAAAGCCCAGGAGAAGTTTTCATGGGAGGTGGTTTTGAGATAGTTCCAACTCCTTGTCCCAAACATCAAATTCTAGGCGTAGAAGCTTGCAATTCTCTTCTCCCCCCACCTGTGTGTGTGTGTGTGTGTGTGTGTGTGTGTGTGTGCATGCGTGTGCGCATGTTTGTGTGTTTGTGTGCATGTGCGCATGTGTAATGGCTTATGTGTGGAGGTCAAAGCCTAATTTCCAGAAGTAGATTCTATCTTTCTACCATGGATGCTGGTCACTTTGGTTATCAGGTTTGCAGGGCAATTGCTGTTACTCACTGAGACACCTTAACAGCTTTCTCTTTTGTAATGTCCCTTCCACCCACAGACTTTTCTCTGTAGTAAGTTCCAATTTTTAGATTCCATCTGTTTGTCTATAATCATACCAAGAAGCTTTTCCTGTTAAGCTGTTTCCAATACAAACTGCTTAAGGAAGGATTGCTCTCTTTGGAAACGTGTCATCCAAAGCAGCTGAGAGAGAAGAGAGGAAGAGTAGAGGAAGACAAGAGTGGGGGTGGAGGGGAAGGAAAGAGAATACAGGGGTTAATTTTAAATAGCTCACAGCATCAATCTTTTGGCATATATACTGGGCAGATAGGCTCAAGTGTAAAATTCCTACTAGGAATTACAAAGACTTCAGAAGACTTGTTTCAGTTAGTACACTTTGTTTAACAAGCCATGGGAAACTCAGTGGCTTAAAGCAATAACAAATGCCTTGGATCATAATCCTGTAGGTCATCTGGGCAGCTCTTCTCTGGACTGGCTCTTTGGTTCTTCAATCTGTTGGACTCATGTCTTTGTGGTCAGCTGAGAGTTTGACTTGTGTCTGGATTATGTACTGACTGTTGGTAAATTTTTTGTCAGATTGGGACTATTGGCTTATTGTGTGCCTTAGCTTTCTTTCATGTGGCCTCTTAGCCTCTAGCAGGATAGCTTGGGTGCACCCACAATTTAGACATGCCCTCAAGAACAGCAACACACGACTACTCCAATTTTCAAGCATTTTCCATACCTTGGCTTGTCTCATGTTTGCTGTTTATTCCCAACAAGTCACATGACCAGCTCACACACTCAAAAGATGGAGAAATAGACTCCACCTCTTGATGGTAGATGTGCAGTTTGTGCAAGAATATGAATACAGGGAGAGAACAAATCTGTGGCCATTTAGTCATCATTCACAAAGTCAGAACATACCATAATAAAAGTCAGTCAGCATGTATCACATGCTTACAGTGTTCATGTATGGTTCTGAGTTCCACATGTATGTTTCCTACAACAGCACTGAGACCTGAGTAATATTTTCCTTATTTTCAGAGGGAAATGTCTTGAGTCTCTGAGAAGTTCATCTAACTAGCAAAGCCATAGAACTCATAAATGTGGAGCCAAGGGAACTCAGGCTTCTAATTTAGGTAGTATCCCGGAGGCTTGTGAATACTATGCTGTCTTGTCCATTATGAGCTGAGTGAAACTTGCTTGATATGCCACCATACGGTTAACTGCTAATATGTACTAATATCAGCTGAAGACTTAGGAAATACCTGGCTGGCACTGTTTCAAACCCTTGAATCTATTGTGGAGCTTCATCCTCAGCACAGTCTACCTTTTAATCTCTGGCTTTCAGACCAGGAATCCAAAATTCCAGGAAGTAAGTTGTGTGTGCAGCTTCACGGCTAGTAGATAAGTAAGCACTTGTATAATTTGTAGCATCCTTTCATTTATTTAGACTTTGTTTCAGCCTCAATTTATAGGCATGGGGGAAGGAACTCTTATATCTTGCCAGAACATAAATAAAGAACATGAATAAACATAAATAAAGGAAGAAAAGTGCTAGATGTGGTGGCTCATGCCAGTAATCATAGTCCTTGGAAGGCTGAGGCAGGAGGATCACCATGAATTAAGAACACCTTCGGCTACTGTACATGTCCCTGCACCAGGGAGAAGGAATCACATGGACCATCAAATATGAATGACATAGTGGAGTTTGCAATTCAGTAACTCTACAATGATGCTATGCTTTCTCCTTGCTCATTAGGTTCTTAACTTTAGATAGATTATGCAGATTAGTGTAACAAATTAGACTGGTGGAGATAAAATGTTTAACAACATCTTATAAAGTCCTCATCACTGGATTGTGAACATTTATACCTGTCTAATGCTGCGACCCTTTAATACAATTCTTCATGTTGTAATTTTGCCATTGTCAGGAATCATAATGTAAATATCTGATTTAGAAGAACTAAAAGTAAGAGGATTGAAGGATGTTGGTATAGGGACATGTAACCTGTAAAAAGCTCCAGAACTCCCAAAAGTGAGATCTCTTAATACTTGTTACAAGAGTTGCTTTTTTATTAATCTCTGTCTCTCTCTGTCTCTCTGTCTCTGTCTCTGTCTCCCTCCCTCCCTCCGTCCCTCCTCCTGTGTGTACACATGCGTGTGCATGCACGCATGTGGACGTGGCATGCATATGGACATCAGAGGACAACTTGCAGGAGTTGGCTCTCTCCTTCCACCATGTGGATGCTGGGAATCAAACTCAGGATACCAGACTTGGCAGTAAGCACCTATACTCACAGAGTCATCTTACTTTCCCTCAATAGCTATTTTTTCAGAGAGGTAATTGGAAATATTACAATAGATGATGAGGACATTGAAATTTCTTAGGTGGCATTCGAGAAAGGTGTGAGAAAGGAAAGGCCAGATAAGTAAGATGCTATTGAAACTGGCACTCTAGAGTTGCCCTGCACTTTTGAGGCCCCCGACTTTTCCGATTTTTGCCTCTTGGTTTCCTGCATAAATAATGTGGTTTCAAATGAAGAATACTGAGGGCTCTCAGGAATCAAGGCGATGGCCCAGTGGTGACTTAAGACCTGTGAATGAGCACAGTAAAAGCTGTCTTTTGATGAAAGAGAGTGCCTAGTTCATAAATGAATGATTTGTACCTGACATTCAGGGTGGTTTAGAAGAGGAGCCAATGCAGAATGTGAGAAGGCACAACTAGTGAGACTGTCCTGGTAAGACATGCTCTAAGAAGATGCCCCATCTACATAACATTACTTCTATGACTAAGTGAGGGCAAAGACTCCCATTTCTTAAGCACTCTTGCATTCAGGGAAAAAAAGGACAGTGAAGATGATGAGAAGAGATGTTTCTGTTGATTTCTAGGGTTAATGCCAGCAGCCACAGGCAAAGAACACCTTGGAAGATGCCAGTTAAGTTTTTACTAGAAATATTCCACTATTGTGCTCAGCTAGAAGCATCCTCCTGCCTGTCTCTTCCCATTGCCATTCTTTACTTTATGAGAAATTATAGACAAATACTATAGTACCATTTCTCTGGCTCCCATATAGAGCAAGGTCTGCTTTGAGACCAGAGAAAGCCAGGTCAAGGTAATAATGTTTTGTGGCAAATGCTACAGAGGAGGAGAGACCATAGCAAGAAAATTTCAAAGTCACTGGTGCTCCAGATAGTAATACATGAACACGTGTGTGTGTCTGTGTGTGTGTGTGTGTGTGTGTGTGTGTGTGTGTGTGTGTGTGTGTGTGTGTTTGAGACAAGGTTTCTCTGTGTGTAGCCCTGGCTGTCCTGGAACTCACTCTGTAGAGCAGTCTGGTCTCAAACTCACAGAGATCCTCCTGCCTCTGCCTTCTGAGTGCTGGGATTAAAGGAGTACTACAACACTGCCTAGCTGAACACTTGTACTCTATCTGTGAAATGTCTTAAATTCCTGGGAGAAAATATGTAGAACAAAAGATGAGACCTCTCAGGCCAGATGTGCTAGGAGGTCAGTGATGCACATGTGCATTTTCCTTGGGACGGGAAGAACCGTTGAGTAGTCAAAGGAGACAGACTCCTATTTCAGTCAAATGTCTCTGCTTTTGTTGACTCCACATTCACTGAATGATTCCATTTGTTGACTGTAGTGTGCTGAGCTTGACCAGAACTTAGAAACTTTTGGATGGCTTTGGAAGAAGTACACTTGGTACCGTGGGGTAAATAAATGATGTGTTTAGCTGCTTGGGCCATAAAAGTCTTCATAAATGCTTCTAAGCAACAAACATGGAAAGAATTAAAGGCACAATTTGGAGGCCTGGATTGCGATATCTTTTCTGTGTGTCATATGTGGACAAGACGGTGGCAGACTACATAAAGGGAAAAGGCTCCCTCCCTCCCTCCCTCCCTCCCTCTCTCTCTCTCTAATTTTAAAATAGCCTTAGTTAACCTGGGGCAGGGCAGATATTCATCTCCTAAACTACTTCCTATAGTGGGATACCTGAAGAGAGGAGATGCATCATGAGTTAGGTGGAGGAGAAGAACACGGCTGGTGTGGATGTAGATTTAGCCCAAATGATGATAATTAGCAAGTATTTGGGATTATGAATGGGAGGTAGCTTGATAGGAATTATTAGGACTCTCTCTTAATGTGTGGGAGTGTGGTTGCTCTTTGTTATACTTGCAATGGTATTTGTAGAGAGAAAGAAAACACAAAATTGCACGTGTCTAATTTTTCAGATTGCTGGAGTAGATGAAAGAGCAGGGGGTTGCACACACCTCAGCAGAAGCTGCTCTGCTGGGAAAAAACATATTCCCCATGCTCCAAATGGAGAATGTTTTCTTGCTCTAGGAACAGACTGTTTTGTTTTTGTTTTCTACGTTTTTACGTTTTTATGTGCAGCAACTGCTGTTTGCCTTGTCTAATTTTTAAGCCATCAGGTCCATCATTGTGTCTCTTTCATCATGTGCAATACTCAACATGTCTAGGTTGCTTCATATAGGTTTCCTGAGAAAGCTTCAACCTTGCTGTACGCTTCTCTGGCAGCATCCCTCTGGCCTTCTGGAAATCGACATTCTGCATGTCTGTTCTCTCTTCTATGGACTGCCCTCATTATCTGACTACATTTGAATGTCTAGCATATGGTGATTAGCTCCAACACTGGGTGTTTAAGCTTGCCCTGCAGAATGATGTACATCCATGTGCATGTGCCGCCCTCCAAATGCAAATAGAGCACAGATGTGGTTATTGTGTGGGTAATCGTACATTCGCTATGAAACTAAATAAAGTTTTACCCTCCTTCCATAGCAGGCATCAGATTTACCTCATTGACCTGGGGGGAGGGGAGAGGAGAGAGAGAAAGAGGTGGGGGAGAGGGAAGTGGAGGTGGAGGAGGGGGGCAGGCATGGGGCAGGCAGAAGGAAGAAACTAGGGAGCGGGAGATAGAGATGCCATATGGAAGTGGTTGGAAAACAGATGGGGGAAGTCTGGAAAAATCCAATTTGTTGTTCTCAGGTGTTTTAAGGAATGTCTCCATATGAGGGTGTTAAAAAGGATCTTGGTGCACTCAGTACAAATGAGATGATGAACAAGGCAACTTCCTAGGTAAACTTTAAATAATGAAATTGCATTAGTACCTGAACAATTGATGAGAAAGCTAGATCTATGTGTATTATGCAGGGCTTGAATGGAAGGAGTTGGCCAGAGTTGGGGGCAGCCAAGTACTTCTTTGAGGAAACAAAAAGTCTGAAAATAATCTTCCTGTAATCTTGTCAACAAGGAAATGGAAAGGAGGAACAGAAAGTTCCTTGCTGGAGGGTTGACGAACCCAATTGCATCATGGAGCACCAGGCATTGCCAGGAGATCTGTTACCTACTGTCAAATCCCTAACCTCGCCTTCATTGTTATTACCTGAAGTGTTTTGTGTGTTTGTTTTGCTTTACTTTTTGAAACAGGATCTCACTGTTGCTCTGGCTGGCCTGGAACTCACAATGTAGGTTATTCTCTAAATCTCAGAGGTCTGCCTGCCTCTGTCTCCTAACTGCAGTGTTGGGATTAAAAGCATAGGCCACCACTCCCAGCTTCAAAATGAGATCTTGCTACAATCCAGAAGCACAGACCTTCCTGCCCTGGCCAGCGCATACATCCAACCTTTATGCTCATGGCTCTTCCTTTAGAGGTGATGGGAACCTCCTTCATGTGTCTGATTTTATGATAAGAAAATCTGTATGTTCTTTCTCCTGGATCCTTTTCATGGGTGTCTATTGAAAATCAAATTTGTGCTCAGGCATCTGCTCCAGATGTCCCTGTTAGGCTCCTGTTACTGCACTGTGGCCAGTGGTCCCTAAGGAGAGAAGGATCCCTTTCTGTCAACTCTTGTTTTCATCTGTTTATCACAGGATATTAGCACCTGAAGGCCCTTTGAGAACTTCAGGTTCCTGGTCTTTAGATGCAGCAAGAAGAATGATCCTGCATCTTCAACTGCACTCCTGCTTCACTGTGCTTTCTGCTTGCCATTTGTTTCCCTAATTTATTTTGTCTTCAATGTTACTTTTGTGTTCCTAATTAGTGACAAGGACTGCATTGAGATGGCCTTTTCTTTCCTTTAGATCACCAAAGAAGACAGGGAAATGCATGTTTTGCTTACAGTGTGCAGGAGCTGTATCTGCCTTCTCCAAAGTGCTGTCCCTTCTTTCCACATCAAGGAACCATCTTTTCTCTTGGTTTCCTTTCAAGCTTAACAACTGAACTTCATAGGAATTCAGAATTGCTGTGTACCTTATTATGCCAGGCATTTTTATTGTGGGTAGGGAGCCATTGATGGGTGTCATCAGCCTTTATAGTGCTCAAAATTGTATTTTTAATAGCAGTTTAGTTTTCCAGTTTTCCAAATTATAATCTCATCAGTTATAATTGAACATGTTTTAGAACCTA
Source organism: Acomys russatus (assembly GCF_903995435.1). Classification (NCBI taxonomy): domain Eukaryota; kingdom Metazoa; phylum Chordata; class Mammalia; order Rodentia; family Muridae; genus Acomys; species Acomys russatus. Next base: position 32,679,605 of record NC_067169.1, read on the forward strand.
AATTTTCTCACTTAAAGATATTTCCCTAGGTATAAGTTTTTAAAACTAAATTAATTACCATTTCACTATTTTTAATCAGCCCTTAAGCCAATAATAGAGTAGCCTAGAAAGAAAAAAAACGAACAAAAATCAAATGGGGATTTTTTTTTCTTAATCAGAAAGGATCAGATAATCAGATTTGTAATATAGAGGTGAAACTAAGGGGGGCTTTGAAAAAAGAAATATTATATAATTGGTAGGAGCAAAAGTTGTGACTTGATTAATGTACTGTTTAAAAATATAATCAATTGAAAGCATGTACAATATATTTACAGACTCTTGGTGGAAAAGAACCAATTTGTGGATTTGAACACATTAATACATCATTGTGTTGATTTAGATCCCTTTTCACACTCCCTGCCACCTGGGGATTTGGAGATGGACTATTTCTGCTTATGTTAGGAATGTTTTGAAATACACTCAGTGATCTCCCATAATAGAGAAAGAAACCAAAGAAATCAAAGCACATTGTGCTTTGTAGGCACAATGTGGAATTCTCTTATACCTTTCTTGTCTGCTATACCCACTGTTACTTTTCTCCAGAAGGTTGCTTGCTAGTGCTTAAAAAAGACAAGGAATGAGCTCACCATGTCATCTGAAATCAAAAGCCCCTTGCTATAGGTAACAGATGCTTTTAAGCTTTCCTGTTGCAGCATCAGATGTCTCTAGCAGGTTCAGCCATGGATGGGAAGACCTGAAGGATGGACATTTCGCCCAGGGAGAAAGGCTTTCTCTTTCCACCTAGTCTCAGCTGCTCCTGGAGACAAGTAGGGAGAGAGTAATGTCCTCTCTGTCGGGGTACTGTTTGCAGAAAGCTCTCAAACCAAGGATTACCACCCAAAAACCCAGTCACTGTCAGAGCCTGCCTCACCAAGAATTCTTTTGCAGTGAACTTTAAAAATGTAAGATTAATTTTGGCTGAAGAGACAGCTCAGCCATTAAAGGCTAGGCTCACAACACAAAAATGCGTATGTAACATCTGTGCAAAAAATACAGCAAAATAAATAGGACAACTTGGTGAATTTTGAGATTCCCAGGACAAACTAAGTAACAGCACATTACCAGCAAGCTCCCCTGGAGTCTTTCCTATCTCTGTTTACCACCAGCATATCACAAAGGCCATTCATTCTCTTAACTTTTAACACATCTTATGGCATCAGAGCATGTGGTCTTTTGTATCTGGATACTGTTTTTCAAAGTTCTGTTTGTGAGAGTCATTATTATTGTGGTGCAAAAGAATGCCACTAGGCCACAATGTTTGCTATTCTTGCCCATTTGGGAATTTCCTGCTTTGATGTGACTATAATATTAGCAGTGCACCTATGGACGTTGTTTGTTTGTTTGTTGTTGTATGTCTGTGGACATTGTTTGTTGTTGTAGCGCTTCTGTGGACATTTGCTCTTGTTCTTTTTTCTTTTCTTCTTTTTATACTTATTTATTTATTTATTTTTATTTTATGTGCATTGGTGTTTTGCCTACATGTATGTCTCTGGAAAGGTATCAGATCTTGGAGCTACAGACAGTTATGAGCTGCCATGTGAGTGCTGGGAATTGAACCCTGGTCCTCTGGAAGAGCAATCAGTGCTCTTAACTGCTGAGTCATCTCTCCAGACTCCTCTTCCTTCTCCTCTTCCTCCTCCTCCCCTCTTGTCTTCCTCCTTCGTCTTCTTGGGGAATCTCATGTGCTAGCCTGAAGCTCTCTACCTAACCAAGAATAGTCTTAAACTTCCTGATCTTCTGAACTTCTTGCCTCTACTTCCCCAAGCACTGGTCTTACAAGTATGTGCCACTTTACCTGATTTAGGGAGTGTTGGAAATATAACTTTGGGCTTTGTAGATGGTAGGCAATCACTCTATCAGTGATTCAGTCTTCTATAGACTTTCTAGTAGATGACTTTTATAGAACTAATATGGTATATTGCACTTCCCTTGAGGATATATGTAGACAACTCTGAGAGGAAATTTGGAATCATTTCAGAGGAGTTGGAAGAAAATAATTAGTACTGGGATGTTAGGAATGGAGCAGCAGTCACAGGATATACATCTGGCAGGCATTTTTCCAATTCCGCCTCACCATGTTCTAGACATTCTGGCATCTTCATTGAAGTGAAGGAGAAGCTTGGGAGGAATCTCTTCCTTCGACCAGAAAATGACCCTTTTTTGGTCTGGTCCCTTGACAGTGTTGGAGTCACACCCAAGATTTTGCGTTAAGAATGAGTTCTGTGGGTTTTTACAAGGAATTTGCTAACAGATTATCTCAAGTTCCTTGTGCTCATTTGAGAGGTAGGAAAGCAGGCACGCACTGCAGAGCGCGGGAGGCCTAATAGGCACAGAGGGGATTGGCATTTTTATGCTTGCCATTTCACCCAGTCCTCACATCGACTCACGAGGTAGCCATCTTCTTATTCTTAGGTTTGAGATGGGGAAGCTGAGGAGTAATGCAGTTAAGTGACATTCCTTAAGACACACATCTAAAGATGTAGAGTGGAATCCAAGCAGGCTGCCTCAGGGCTTCCCATTCACCTTTTCCTCCATAATTATCCAAGCCAGAACACCCTGATCCCCCGTACTTCCTGTTTCACAATCCTTCACAGATTGCCAAAGGGCCTGCAGAAGACACTGTGGTGACAGTGGTTTACCTTCTGGGACCCAAGTTTTTGCTTCTTTGGTAAAGCTATTTGTCCAAGAAGCCAAGGTGTACAGAGACAGCCTCTCATGTTCTTCTATTTCGGAGCAGATTTTGGCCCTTTGTAGTTTTCCCTTCCACATTCTCGATCTTAGGTGAGTGCTGCCTGCAACCTGTAAGATACATGCTGGGGGTGAGACTCAATTGATAGAGTGTAGTGTGTCATTCACAGTGCTCTGGGTTCATTTCCCCAGCACTGCATGGACTCAGCATGGTAATGCATCCCTGTAACCCAACACTTAGGGGCTGGAAGTAGGAGGGTCAGCAGCTTAAGGTCAGTGTCAGATACACAGATAGTTTGAGGCAGAAATGAGACCTTATCTCAAAGAGGAGGTAAAGAGATGGGACGAAAGAAAGAAAAAAAGGAAGGAAGGAAAGAAGGAAGGAAAAAGACAGACTTGTGAAATAAACTCTTATTTTGCCACTTTTCTTGAGCAGATCCCTACCTTCCTACATATCCCGATACCCCTGGCATCCTTGATATGATATGGGACTTTTGTACTTTCTGGCATATGCTCTCCTCTAAGGCTTGCCTTGGTTCTCTAACAGCATCAGGTTATTCACTCTGGCTGCAATTCCCTTCCATTGTTCTCGGGGCTTACTCTCTCAGTTCTGTCACAGCTCTGCTCAAAGTTAACTTATAAAAGAGACCTCTCCCCTTTTTAAACCTTTACATCTGAAACAGTGTCTCCATCATGTTTCCCTTCCTGACCTGATTCACTTGGCTCCAAAGTACTTCAGTTCCATGCTTAGTGATGTATTTATTGCCTGGGCTTGTTTCTTAGGGGTTGACAGGCAATTTCACGTGGTTGGGGGTGGACTGGGGTGGGCTGGGGTAGGGGTGAGGCTCATTATACATCCCTGACCCCTATAAGTTAGTGTTTAATAATGAAAATATTTCTTGAAATTCAGGAAGTTCATACCCAAGGAGGATGTTGGAAACCACATCAAATGGGTGAAATTCTGAGGCACTGTATCTCTTTACATTTTTACATTTCAGTATGGTTTAGTCTCTCCCTCCCACTCCCCCCCCCCCACTCCCTCTCTGATGATTCTGCTAGAGGTTTGTCTTTTGGCTTTTTAGTTGACTTTTGGTTTGGTTGAGCATTTTTATTTCCTGTCATTCTTCTTATTCAGCTCTGTATTTATTTACTTTGGTTTGTATATGTCTGTTTTATCTCTGTGCATTCGAGACTGTGCAGAGACCATAGCCAACCACAGCTCTGACAAGGCCAGCTGACTAGGTTAGACCTTAAGAGACATCATGTCTGGGAGTTGGGGTGTCTAAGGATTGGACCTCTCTTCATCAAGCCTTCTCATTTATTCTGGCTCTTTTTTGTGGTACTTGGAATTGAACCCAGAGTCTCATGCATGCTAGGCAAGTGCTTTGCCACTGAACTATATCCCCAGCTCAAGTTTTCCCATTTTGAATGAGCCATTAGGGTCGAAAAGGGCAATGGAAGATTTTTTTTTAAGTAGCATTATTCCTAATTACCATACAAAGCAATTGGCTTCATGGTGAAACCTATATTTTCATGCATAACCATCATTGTACTGTGTTCTTATTTGCCCCTCCTCATCTATCTCCTACCCACTTCTTGCTGGTCCCTTTCTTTCCTCTAAATAGTTTCTCTTTCTTCTTTCTTATTACATATATTACCTATTTTAGGAGTTCACAATTTCAGGTGGTCTGGGTTGGGGCTTGGCTCATTGTACATCCTTGACCTATCAGTTAGCGTTTCGTAACGAAACTAACCCTCTTCGTCCCTTTAGACCTCTTTCTCCCTCTCATGGACCCCGCTGCATTTTCTTGTCCTAAATAATCTAGAGTCTGCAGATGAGAGAAAACATTTCATATTTCTTATTCTGGATCTGGCTTACTTCTCTTAACATGATCTCTAGTTTCACCCATTTGCCTACAAAAGGTCATAATTTCATTTTTCTTCATGGATGAATGAATTCCATTGTGTCTATGTACTATATTTTCCTTTATCCATTCATCTCTTGGTGGCACCTAGGCTGGTTCCATATCTTGACTGTGATGAATATTGCAGAAATAAACATGGATGTGCAAGTAGTTATCTCGGTGGTATGCTGACTTCAAATCCTTTGAGTATATATCTATGGGTGGTAGAGCTGCATCATATGATAGTTCTATTTTTAGTTTTTTTCCTTAGAAAATTTCATACTAATTTCCATAGTGCAGTACAAGTTTACTTTTCCAACAGAAGTAACAGTTCTTCTTTCTCCACATCCTTGATACCATCTGTTGTCATCTGTCTTCTGACTAGGCTGAGATAAAGCCTCTGTGTAGTTATAAATTGTACTTCTCTGATGGCTAAAGATGTTGAACACTTTCTAAAATATTCATTTGCCATTTGTATTTCTTGTTTTGCAAACTGGCTATCCAATTCATTAGCTGTTTATTGATTGGATGACTTGTTCCTCTTAGTGTTTAATTTGGGAGGGGTTCTTTATTGATTCTAGCTGTTAATCTTCCACCTGGTGTATAGTTGACAAGAGACTTTCTCCAGTTTTTATTGTTGTTGTTGTTCTCTTCATTTTGGTGATTATTTCCATTGCTGTGCAGAAGCTTTTAATTCCCTTCAATCCCATTTGTCTATTTTGGGGGATTATTCCGTGTGAAATTAGAGTCCTTTATAGAAAGTCTTTGCATATGCCTCTATCTTGAAGTGCGTTTCTTGTTTTGCTCTAACAGCTTCAAGTCGTATACGATTGTCTTTGATCCATTTTAAATCAGTTTTTGTGCAGGGTGAGAGGTATGTTGAAGAGACTTATTTTTCCAATGTTTGTTTTGGGCACCTTTGGTGCCAGATGGTGGCTATAGCTATGTGGGTTTGTTTCTGTGCCCTCTCCTCTACTCTATTTGTCTTTGTGTCTATTTTGTGCTGGTTGCATACTATTTTTTGTTATTATGGCTCTGTAGTATAATTTGGGATCAAGTATTTTTGAATGCCTCAATTGCTCTTTCTTCTTAGGATTGCTTTGACTATTCAAGGCCACTCATACTTCTATCGGAATTTTGGAATTGTTTTTTTCTAACACTGTAATTTTGGTGGATTTTCATTGAATATGTAGATTGCTTTTTGTAATATAGATATTTCCACCATATTCATTCTACCAATCCAGGAGCATGGGAGACCTTTCTACTTTCTTGTATCTTCTTCAGTTTTCCTCTTTTGTGTTTTACATTTTTCATTACAGGGACATTTTTGTTTCTTTTACTTCTAGGAATTGAATCCTTTGCCCTGCAGATTTATTTATTTATTTATTCATTTATTTCTTACTAACTTTATTATTGGTAAGCAGAAAAGCTTTTGATTTTTGTATTATAGATTTATATCTTGATTCTTTGCTCAAAGTGTTTACTAGATCTAAGAACATTCTGGTGTAGCCCTTGGGGGTCTTTTAAGTATAGGATTACGTTATCAGCAAATTAGAGTAATTTGACTTTCTTTCACATTTGTGTCCCTCTTATTTTTTTTATGCTCTAGCTAAGACTTTGACTACTATATTTAATAAAACATAGAAAGTGGACACCCTTAATTTTTAAAAATGAGGATTTACAACATGACTATTTAAAATGAAACAATTTAAAAATAATATTTCAGCTGCTAAAGGTTTCGGTCTTATGAATGTGATTGCCATTGTAGTACCATTTGTTTATTCCCTTATAACAAATGTTGTTACTTGTTCATGATTTCACTTATATTTTTTCTGCTATAATTAAAGTCACTGGGAGATGAGGGTTACACTAGATTGAAGATATTTTAGACAGTGGGGCCAAGAGCATTGTTGAGTAGCTGAGTGCTTGCTTAGCATGTATAAGAGCCTGGGTTTGATACCCAGAAACACACACTCTCTCATCCTCCCTCCCTCCCTCCCTCTCTCTCTCTCTCTCTCTCTCTCTCTCTCTCTCTACCCCTCTTCTCTCTCTCCCTCCCTCCCTCTCTCTCCACCTCCCCCCCCCCCGACAGACAGGTGTGTGCGCATACACACACACATACCAGAAAATCCATTGGCATTGGCATAATTAGGGAATTACTTGAATCAGAATCAAACTGTAAGAAGGCTCATTGCTGAGGGGTACATATCATAATTGCACATCTAAGACAGCGGAAAATAAGTCTAATGTGAACAAGAAAAATCCCTGTGTGTGGACCTTAGGATGGATATATGTGTTTAGGAGCAGGGAGAGCATTGATGGGAGCTCAATATATAGCTGAAGCACTTACTCTCTGGGGTAAAACCTTAGTCCAGAGAACACTGAGAGGTTTCCCAGCAAAATATCATCTGATGAACTGTGCTGTCTACAATGGCAGGCAAGTGGTCATAAATCTGTGATTTCATGTTTCTTGTGTCTCATTCTGGCTCTGGTTTGCAATACAATAGGCTTGATTTCTGAGGGAATCTCCTGACACCATGTCCACTTGTGTTAAGATCAAGACATTTAGCTAGTGTATGAAATGGTGATCAGGGAAACAGCAAAAATTTGGCATGTTGAGAGATCATCTCTGATCTTAGGGGAAATTAAAGGCAGGAAATAAAGAGGATAAAGGGGAGAAGAGGAAGAAGATAGTGAAAGGGAGATGAATACCTGTACATGGTTTAGAATTTTTTTAAACCTGATCTAAAGTGTCCTCTTAAATGTGAAAATTTCACTACAGCCCAAATGTTTTAGGCTTCCATCACTGAAGTCTATAGTGAGAAATGAGCTGATTCTTCATATTCTTTCCTGCCTGATCTCCTTTTGATTGTAAATAATAGACACAAGACAGAGACCTTTCCCGCATACCTTGGTAAGTCAAAGATCAGGAGTTATCCCTAAGTGCTGTCATGCAACCGTTAGCACAGAAAGTGTCTCTTACACATGCTATGTTCAGATGCATTTGACTCCATCATCTAGATCACCATAGACCCAGGTAGAGTCCTTTGGAGTGTAGCAGGAATTAGTCTGGATCCTTATTCTAAGAAGACACTGATCTACTGGAGTACTGCAGCCACCACGGCAGAGCTGTTAGCATTGCTGATGGTTTCCACCTCTTATTCCAAAAACACAGATTCTTTCAGCCTGTGAAAGTCAAATTCAAAACTGCAGTGGCGGCAGGAGGGAAAGGGTCTATCTTACTTTTTCAAAGATGCCAGAGGAACAGCAAGCGTGCGTTTAAGCATGAGTTTGAGTTAGGTACATTATGTACAAGTTTGAAAAGGGAAGAGTCACATTTTCCAATGATATGCAGAAAGTGAAAAAGTTTGAACATAAATACACATGATTTATTTACCACATAATATTAAGACTGCTGAGCCAAGCCAGGAAGCATGGGTGTGCCAGTAAAGTCTTGACAGATACCAAAAGGAAAATGAGAACCCAGGTTATTAAGTGGTGGGAAAGAATAAGTGGTAGGATTATAGAATTCCTTCTAAAGACCCCGTATAGAAATGAGCGCAATGTTCTTGAGCTGTGGCTGATTTGTACTGCAGGCTTTTTCTTTCGCTTATATTCTTGCCAGATCATTGATATCCAAGATGCTTCCTCCCATAGGAAGAAGAAATGGGTTGTTTTCCTCAACTAAATAACCAGTTTATTGTCAACCGATTATATTCAGTTGTCAAGAACTCTAAGACGGTGCTGTCCAATATAGCCATCTCTAGCCACACTACTATGAGTGTGGAAACACAGTGACAGTGATTGAGGAGCTGGATTGAATTTTTTTGTTTGTTTGTTTTTTGAGACAAGGTGTCTCTATATAGCCTTTGCTGTTGTGGACTCACTTTGTAGACCAGGCTGGCCTTGAACTCACAGAGATCCATTTGCCTCTGCCTCCTGAGTGCTGGGATTACAGGTGTGTGCCACCACATTGGCTTGGATTTAAAATTTTACTCTATCTTAACTAATTTAAAATTTAATAGTAGTACATGATGTGATTAATAGAAACATTTTAGTATCTTTGGGAAAATGTCCATATGTGACCCTAGACCTAGTTGGGTTTTTTTTTATTTATTTAGTTGTTTATTTCCTAAGGCCTGAGTATGGATCAAGTATTTCTGATGAGAATTTCCTGTCCACATTTGAAAGGTACTATAGAAAACATGTGTGATTTCAAAGAAAAAGTAAAAGAGAGAATGTGAAGCATCTCATTGGTAATTGTGTACACTGATCACATATATTAAAAGGACATTTTAGATAAATGCGACATTTCATTTTACCCCTTTGTCTTTTTCCTTTAAAAAGATGGCTACTGGGAAAATTCAGAGCCATATATGGCATGCATTATATTTCAGTAGAGGAGTAATTTGGGCCCGCATTTGGTACTTAAGGCTCACTTTGCAAGTGAAGATCGAAATGAACTGGGATGTAAGAAAAATGGTGAAGGTCTCTAGTCTCACGTGCATGGAAAGGTCTTCTTGGTCTTCCCTGCTGTTCCAAGAACTCAATCACCAACTGGTGTGCATAATGCAAACTTCTGAGTCCTGAGAAAGGTAGGGATCACGCTCTATTGCTGGGTAACTTGGTTTCATGCTGTTGAAGCCTTGGGTCAATGAAGAATCTACTTGGGAAATGAGTTCAGGACAGTGTGCTTTCCTGTTTACCCATCTATCTCAGGTTGAGGTCCAGGGACACATTCTGATACAGGGGTCTTTATATGGGCAGGTTATTGAAGAGTGTTTGTAGGATCTACAGCAGCAAGGAAGAGGTTAAAAGCAGGGCTATACATGCAGATGAGCTAAAGAAACATGCAGTTCAACAGAGACATCAATTCTGGAATTAGTTTGGCCCCTGACTATCATCCCAAGCTAAGGAAGATGTTCTGGCTTTTGTATCCTCCAACTGACCAGTCTTTGGATGTAGGTGCCTATAGATAGAAGACAGAGCCTTAAGTGAGATGCCTTTTTTCCATACAAGGCAATTCCCAGAGCCAGAAACAGCTGGGAGCCTTATAGGGCAACAATCCCAGCAGCTGGAGGGGGGGGGGGCATCACTGCAGAAAAGTGGTATGGTAACATCTGCCATGTTTGTGGGACAAAACTTTTCCTGTGGTGATGCAACATACATGTCTACTCATTCTAGATATGGAACTCAAGACAGACCAAATCACTGAAATCGAGCTTGGTGACCCAATGAGTTCATACAGGAATACAGGTGACTTACAGGAACAGAAATGTCTCAGACAGCTGCATCACCAAAGCAACCTCAGCATAGGTGACAGCTCACAAAGCTGGGGACCTGGAGCACACTGCACAGCCTGCAGGAAGCTCAGTAGGTTTAAGAGTGTCCTTTCCAGGTGCCTCAGTTGGCCTAAACCTCAGCTGGTCTCAAGAGTTTTCTTTGCAGCTTTTCTCCTGAGAGTCTTCTCAGCGGTTTAGCAAGTCTGAGGGGGGCTCTCAGCTCTGTTTACTCTGGCAGAGAAGGTCCTAGTGAATCTGCTCAGTTTCGGGGACTTGCTGAGGCTATTTTAAATTGTTTACCTTCCTATTTAAAGAGCTTCCTTGAAGGGTGGAATGTTTTCATCGGGGAGGAAACTGTTACACAGCATGTCATATCAATCTTGCTACAGTCCTCATCTAGCTGACCCCAGGGAGGCAAAACCTTCTAAAGGGTGTCATTTTGTAGATGTAGGAAACCAGGAAGGCCTATGTCTGTGCGTGCGTGTGTGTGTGTGTGTGTGTGTGTGTGTGGTGTGTGGTGTGTGAGTATCTTCTTGTGATCCTCAATTCATGCTCTAGAAATAGCTATGGTTTCCAAAATAGAAAAAATAAGAGAATTGCAGGAGGTGGTGGTGGAAGTGAGCAGAGGCAGAATCAAAGGGAGACTAATATGACCCAATCATTAATAAATCCCTCGCTGTCATACTCAGAGAGCTATTTAACTTTTCTCTAAGTTCTTAGAGGGGAGTATGTATGTATGTATGTATGTATGTATGTATGTATGTATGTATGTATGTATATACATGTGTATATGTGTATATATATAAATATCTCCAAGGCTATCTTCTTACATTGGCATTGCACTGACTTTTCATACACACAGACAACAAGCCAAGAAAGAGAGCAGACGTTGATCCACACTTCCTTTAAAGTTGATCTGGAATTGGCTGCTACAGAGCTTTGTAGCCACTCAGTCTGAAAACTTGATTGTAATTCTTCTCAGTGTGCCCTCCTGCCCACTTAGCTGCCTGTTTTACTTCCTGTTTTCTATTTATTCTTTTAGTCAGTTTTCTTTTGGTATCATCTCTTCTCAAGAATCTCCTCTGCTTGCAAACAGTGATTGATATGAGATGCTCAATAACCTATGATCATTTGATAGGATTACATTCCCAAAATCCTCTTCTGCTTCTCTTGCCAGTTGTCTGCGATTTAACAGCTGTGCCTACTGCATACAGGGATGCACAGGCTCCATTACTCACACATCTCTAAAACTACATTAGTGCAAACAAGGTTAAAGCTGCCCCAATCCACTTCATTTCCCTTCCTGCCCTCTCCTTTTAACTCTTTCCTATCTCCAGCCACATCAGTCTTTGCCTCTTGGTTCATGCTGCCTTTGAGAGGAAAAATCTCATTCTTTCTGATTTAGGGGCTCCCGATGCCTTCCCCTACTATATGCCATGCCTGCTGCCAGCTTGTTACAGCATCACAAGAGAATTTGGAGCTCTGATTTATCTGCTAGAGGAAATGGCTCTCTAGAGGAATGGGGATTGGGGAGACTAGAGACCAAGAAAGGGAATAAAAGGACAGAGGGAGGGGTTAGCAGGAGAGGATTGTGGTTTTCAGAGTGGAGAGCCTTGGGATGCTTAGATTAGATGAGCCCAGCATGTGATAAATATAGCATCTTTAAAAAAAAATCAGAGGTCTAAAACCAAGTAGAGCCAAAGACATGTCACTGGGGCTGGTAGAAGCTATAGAGGAAAGAGACAATGGGCTTGTTAAGCCCACCCTCCTCCTTTCCTTCAGGATCAGATCATGATCATGAAGCTTATAATTGACCATCTTTCATAAATAACCTTTGTTGTATTCATTGTTCCAAAGGGCAGGAATCAGGCACCCTGTGTTTCACTTACCATGTGGGTCTGGCAAATAGTAGGGGCTCAGACAATGGTTACTAATGTGAATAAAAAACATCAATGAAGTTTCCCACCTCTCTTAGATTTGGTTCTCGAAGAAACAGACCCTGACAAAATGATCAGACTCTAGATAGTTTATGGGAAGGGATTATGTGGGAACCGGTAGGAGATAGCGAGGGTGTGATGTAGGGAAGAGGGGCCGACGACTAAGGGAGGTTCCAAAATTGAATCTTACAGAAGGGTAATCTCGGCCACAGGCAGAGGACTCAGGTGTTTATACTTAGCTTCCAAATAGACATTGGTAGGATTGTGCTCCTGGTGGTTTCAGGCTTTTTCAGCTGACTTTGTGCATGGACCAAGTTATTCTTCTACAATCCTGGCTAGGAAAGAGTAGCTCTTAGACTGAAAGGCACAGACATCAGCTGGTAGCAGTCTACTAGAACTCACTTGTTTGAGGGATACACTTGGGCTAACGACAAAATCTAAAATATAAATAATTTTTAAATTATTTATTTTTTTATCTATTTGTATTTTTAAAAAATTATGTCTGTCTTTGGGGGGAGATGTGCATATGCATGTAGGTGTTCAAGGAGGCCAGAAGGCCAGTGCCTGATGTCAGTGCTGGTAACTGAGCTCAGGTCCTCCTGTGCTCTTGACCACCAAACCACCAGGCCCGAATGGTTTCTTATGATAGTAAAGTTTCTTGTATTCATTTATTCCTTGAAGAGCTAGTTTTCTAGCTGGTCCTATGTTCCTGGCCTTGTCTTACTGCAGCAATGAACAAAACATGTAAATCTCTCCTCTCAGAGAACCTTCTGTCTAATGGAACTCATTATGAAATAAGTATATCATACAGCTTGTCAGCTGGTGGTGCCATAATAAAACAGATTTGGAGGATGCGGCTTGCTGATGGGGACTTATGGATGTGGCCAATCAAGGAAACCATATTGAGGAGTAGATAGCTGAGTCAAAAGCTGGAGGGGGATGTGGTCACTTGGCTATCTGAAATGGTGATTTCTAACCAGAAGAAACACCGCACACAGACACAAAATTTTCACGACAGAAATATGTGTCTACCATGTTCAAGGAAGAGCAAAGAGACCAGTGTGAATAGAGCAGAGCAAGTGAGATATAAACTCTAGGAGATGAGCTCAGAGGAATCTTAAGGTGGGAACAACAGTGTAGGTCAGGCAAGACTTTGGGGGTGATTCCTAGTCTTTTGCCTTTAATTATCAATGTGATGTGAGGAGGATTGTTACAAAAAAAACAAACAAAAACAAAAACAAAAAAAACAATGCCCTGGCTCATCTTGCAATATTGAGAACATTCTAAAGTCTGGCAGAGGTGAATGGGAGCCTACAGACATGTTAAAGCATATCTTCCAGGGTTTTCCAGTTTATTCCACAATAAAAAGAAATAAATATGGTTGGGATCAGATCGAGCCCTATGTATAGCATGGCTATGACACTGTTTCTGTGGTATTCTGTTGGACTGAAACAAATGGTAAAGCAAGCACAGATTTTAGGGGAGGGGATACATACTTGTGATAGGAGGAGCTGAGAAGATACTTGTGAAGGGGTAATGGATACAGAAAGGAAAAATTAATGCAGTCATTTTTTCAAAGTCTACCATGACAAATGACCTCAAATTGAATTTCTAACATCCTTATTCTTATGATATCTGTGGAGCACCTTTTTCTATGATATGCAATGACATAAAGAGTCTGAGAAGATATACCATGCCCAATTCAGACCACAAGCACCCTATGTACCAGTGAGTATGTATATGCAATCACCTCTCCTCTCTTTCCCCCAATAGACTTCTGTATAGCTCATTTTTTCCTCTTGAGTGCTTCTGGTAGCATAGGGAAAAAATAAGAATGTTTTGATATTTTAGGGGTACAATTTTCTAATCACAAAATTACCTTGAAGTCTTAGCTTTAAAACAAAGGATACTTTTGTGTGTTTCATTCCATGTATATTTTACTACAGAACAAAATGAATGGTCTGGAAAGCGGAAGCCATGACCTTCTGAGCACATGAATGCTGTGTACTTCCTTGGGGACATGGGTGACAGATGCGGATAGAGTGCATCACAAGCAAGGTGGCTTGAAGTTTAGACTTTACATTCTTCCTAGTTTTAGTGCTGCCTGAGAATGAAAACATCTCATCAAACATCTATTCAGTGATATGAAGGAACTCTTGGACACAGTGGGTCATAATCCTCTCACTGCACTACCAAATGCCTATTTGATTTGAAAGAAAATTCTCCCCGAGAAAGCTCTTCAAATGCATCTAATGAATAAGGCAGTGTCTGTAACTTTCTGTGACATTTACTTTAATAAGCTGTGGGGCTTATTTAGTGATCAGTGGGCACCTGCATTTGAGGAGGGAAAGACAGACATTGCTGCTCCCTATGTGACTTTTTTCTTCTTTTCTTGACTCTTGCCTTGCAGTCATGGAATCTTTGAAAGATACTCTATTCTTTGGGTTTTGGAGGCAATTAAACTTTTTTCTTGCTGTCTTATTTAGATATCTAGTGTTGCAAACTTTTCTACTGAGAAGATGTTTTTCACTGTGTTTTAATTTTCTCTCTTGTTCTGTCTTGTGCACACACATGCACATGTTGTTTACAATTCATGTGTGTACTTAGGTATTCTTGTTTAAGTGTATGTGTGCAGGCATGAGTATGTCTGTGTGAACACGTGCGTGCATATGGGTATAGCCTGGTCCTCGCTGAAATTTGTTTCATCCTTTTTTGAAGAAAAACAAATGGGTAAACAAAAGGCTTTAAAAGGTACATTTTTTATTTTTTGGTTTTTTTGAGACAGAGGTTTTCTTTGTAGCCTTGGCTGTCCTGGACTCACATTGTAGACCAGGCTGGCCTCGAACTCACAGGAATCCACCTGCCTCTGCCTCCCGAGTGCTGGGATTAAAGGCATGCGCCACCACCACCACCCGGATAAAAGGTAAAATTTTTAAAAACTCACTCCATAGGTATATATGGATACATACAGTTCTATAACTATATATATGGCCTCGGATCTTTGGGTAACTTCCACCCGTGTCAAGATTAGAACATTGCCAGCACTGTCGTAGCAGACTGAATCTTGGCTCAGTGGCTTAGCAGTCTCTGTGGTCTGGGAATTGGAGAGACTGTTTCATCGTCCACAAAATGGGAATGCAAATGACCACCTTGGAGAACTATTTTTAGTAGCGGAGATAATATATTGTGCACTCAATGTAACTGAAGCTTCATGTCATTCAGTGTGGTATATTGTCACAACATAAAGTATGTATCAATACAAAATTTCTGGATATACTTTATACATCTCAAAGTGTTAATGGGGATCTGATATTTTTAAGGTTTGTGTGTATGAATATTTTGCCTACATATATAGTTGTATACCTGGTACCCTCAGAAGTCAGAAGAGGGCATAGGATCCCGTAGAACTGGAGTTAATGGATGGTTGTGAGCTACCATGTAGATGCTGGGAGTTGAACCCAGGTCCTTTGTAAGGATAACAAGGATTCTAAACTGCTAAGCCATCTTTCCAGCCTGGGGATCTAATTTTGAAGCTATAACAACAGTTCCCAAAAACAAATGGGAAAAAAATCACTGCCTCTTTGCATCTTTCAAGCATACATGAACACCTCAAACAGCCCTTTCTGTTAGTTGCATTGAATTCCTCTCAATTATTCTCAATACTTTCAGTTTCCCTGATACTGCATTCTTGTCACTTCTATTCTTTCCCAGTTAGGAGGATGAGGCTATACTTTTTCTTACGTCAGTTATGTTTTTACCTATAATGTATGCCTACCATATATATGTCCTGTAGTACACAAAAGGTGACTACTATGTACGCTAATAGCAAAACAATAAAAACTGTGGGTGGTCTACTTAGCCAGGCCTCTATTCAGGGTTCCATGGGAGGCGAGTATCAATCACTGAGGTTGACTCTGAGAGCAGAGTGTCACAGAGATTTGTGACAGGTGAACTATTAGCCAGGACAACTGTTAAGCAGTTTAAAAGTCTTGAGGTCTTTGTTGTTGTTGTTCATTTAGTTTATGTGGATTTATTGTTTTATTGATATGCTTGAACTGTTTTAAAAAGATTGATGGGAAAACATGCAAGTAGGATGAAGCAAAGAAATAATAAACACAATCAGACCTAAATAAAACAAAGTGGAAAAAGGCAGCCCCTAAGCTGATATTCATCTCAAAGGAACTGAGAGCGGGAATGTGATTGGCTGGCCTGTCATTTGAAGGACTAACACTTAAGAAATATGTGATAATGTTTACTCAGGAATGGAGTGCTCTAGAGATATGTTGTCAAATGAACTTTGACCCTTCATGGTGCAACTTTAGGGACTCTGGTGACTGATCTTTTCTGGCTGCATTTCTGCATTGGCTATTCTAGTAGCTGACTGTAAACAGCAGGAAAACAGTGCTCTCAGCTCCCAAGATCTTGCTCCTCAGCTGGGCCCTAAATACACTTAGCTTCACATTACACATCCTGGATGCCTAGAAAAGTTTTGGCATTTTGAGGACTATTGAAAGAAGAGATGTTTCATAGCGTGTTTTGGTGCTGGGTCCAGGCCTGTGCTTTCCTAAGTAGCTCATTTACAAGAGTTGGTTGTGAGCTTGTCTTCCACTTGTTGATAATAAGTTGGTAGGTGATGTGAGACCAGGCTTGGTGGAAGTATTTACACCACAGAAATCAGCAAGCACAAGTCAGGGCCTTTTATCCTCAATGGAATATCACTTGTGAAACATCTACTAGCATGGTGCTGGTACTGAGTATGTGATTGTGTCAAATCAAAATAGATGCCACCATTCAGTAGTGCTTATGGACATTAATACAAGGCACTCTGTGGAGGCAAAAGTGCTGTGTGAAACTACAGAAGAGTGTCCAATAATGCTTATTTTGAATTTGGGGACTTCAGTGAGGCTGTCTGTACTTCAGGCTGGGAAATGTAAAGTTTGAGCATTATGATGGATATTCTTGGTTTGTTTATTTCTCCTACGGAGGAGAGGAGGTTGCCTTTTATGCTAAAGACAGATGTAGAAACCCTGGCATCACATGTAAGAACAGGCCTTTGCAGTATTCACTGCAAGGAAGCTTAGAATATGGCTGACATGACCCTGATTTATACATTCTTTGAGAAGCATAGGTGATGACGAGGGACTAGGAAAAGTTGTCTGTGCAAATGATACTGTTATTGTAATAATTCATTAATGGTTTCCGTTGGTGTCTAATTGTCAAATCAACCATCTCATTCATCTCTTCAGATTCAGTATCCTTAGGCTTGTACTATAGCTTGCAGTTGTTCAGAATTAAAAGGTGCCACTACTCCGCAGTACTGTCTTAAGTATACCTAATCATCTGGCAGTCCTCTTAGTCTTTAGAGGGTATGTATTTGTTGTTTATTATGTCTTTCTTTTTTTGAGACAAGGTTCTGTTGTGTATCTCATTGTGGCCTTTGACTCAATCTTCCAAGTTATAGAATTACAAGTATGAGCCACAATACCCAGCTCTATTGTTCTGTAGTAAAACATGTATTTAGAGTAGTGACTAAGAAAATAGGCTTTGAGACTTGCTGAAATGGGCTCAGAACCCTCTTGTACTATATACTACTTGTGTGATCTTAGGCAAGTAGCTTTATATTAATTTTATCGTTAAAATGGAGATAATAATAGTATTTAACTCAAAGGTTTGTGGAGATGAGTGAAAGCTGAGTTTGGAGTACCTGGAGTGAATCTCTTACAGGGAAGTTTTCTACTAACAGCTTTTTGATGCCTACTTCTCAGCGAGAACAAAAGACTGTATATGGGCTTTATAAAGAACTCTTGAAATGTCTCAGCTATGTGACAGTGTATTAACTGTCAAGAATCAACTAATCCACAGTCCTCTATAAATTAAGGTTTATTTCCTCTACAGTGCGTGAACCTCACCAATATAACTGTTTACTTTCAAATACTTTTTCCCCCAATTCTCCGAACATACCACAGGAGCAGATGCTCTGGCATCAAGGACTTTTGATCTGCTTCTTATGAAATCTTCTAGGGATGAAGGTATCAATTCCAGGTTTTCTGAACCATATAAACTGGCAGAATATTAACATTTGGTACTCGGTGCTATCTGCTAGCTATTTTGCCAGGGTACCAGAGCAACTGTGTCAGGTTGCTGTAGAGTTGGGACCTACAATTAACTCAGGAAATGCCCAGATAGTAGGCATGGAACTGAGACCCCCTACATGAGGCCATTGTAGAATACAGGGGTATTCTAGGCTTGGGGGGATTATAGCTGTGATTTCCAAGGAATAAGTGAGCATGGCTCTCATAGTCAATAGTTTTCTTTCTTTGGCTCAACGGTTAAGAGCATTGTCTGCTCTTCCAAGGGTCTTGAGTTCAATTCCCAGCAACCACATGGTGGCTCACAACCATCTATCATGTGATCTGATGCCTTCTTCTGGCCTGCAGGTATACGTGCAGATAGAACACTCATATACATAAAATAACTAAATAAATCTTTTGGAAAACAGTTTTTAGCACCACACTTTATTTTTAATTCAGAAATAACAACTGCATATATAACTCCTTTTTTTGGTTTTTCGAGACAGGGTTTCTCTGTGTAACAGAGCCCTGGCTGTCCTGCACTTGCTCTGTAGACCAGGCTGGCCTCAAACTCAGAGATACATCTACCTCTGCCTCTTGAATGCTGTGATTAATCTACCCAAGGTGCTTTCAACTAGGTTGAGAACTTGTGTGAGTGTCAAGTGTGCTGAACCCTGAATATCCATTATGCCTAGCCTTTACCACAACCCATAGATCTCGAATTATTACCCACAGTTTTTAGATGAGGAATCAATGGTTTGGACTTAATTAATCCAACAGCACAGCAGTGGAGTTCTGGATCGAAGCCAGAGCTTTGTGCACAAGTGAGTCAGTTCTCTTTCCCACTGCACGTTCCTGGGGCACCTTCCTCCTTAAAGGCTACTAGTGTAAAGGATGCTCAGGGACTTTTACAGACCTTAGCAGCAGTGTGGTTACCTGCACTTTGCATAATTTTCTAAAGCCAAAAGTAGCTTCAATTTCTTCTGAAAGCTTGACCTAAGAGAGTATTAAATAGCTTTAAAAATACAAGCTCTTGAGGCCTGGCGGCACTCAGAGGAAGGATAGCAAGTTACCAAGAAGAGACTCGATATTCTAAGAGCATATATAGGGGGAGGAGGTCTCCCTCAATCACAGACATAGGGGAGGGGAGAAGGGGGAAAGTGGGAGGGAGGGAAGAATGGGAGGAAACAGGGGAAGGGCTAACAATCGAGATGTAATATGAATAAAATAATAAAATGGAAAAAAATACAAGCTCTTGAGCTTGATGTGATGATGTACACCTCTAACAGGAGGCCAAAGGCAAGGATATCAGTCGTTCAAGGTCACCTTCAGATTCATTATGAATTTGAGGTCAGCCTGCGATTAGTGAACCCCGCTTCAAAAATCCAAAACCAACCAACAACAACAACAACAACAAGCTATTGAACTTCCAGGGTCAGGGTCACATTTTGGAAATTCCCTGGATTCCTTTGAAAATGACAGGAGCTCCTGATCCTTTGGTGTGTCAGAGCCAACACATAGAGGCTTGTAAGAGCCGATTATGTATATGTCTTTTCTTATGTATAGCATGAAATCATTCCTGGTAGGACATTTGACATCATGAAATCT
Source organism: Acomys russatus (assembly GCF_903995435.1). Classification (NCBI taxonomy): domain Eukaryota; kingdom Metazoa; phylum Chordata; class Mammalia; order Rodentia; family Muridae; genus Acomys; species Acomys russatus. The sequence continues at coordinate 32,699,134 of NC_067169.1, forward strand.
CTAAACACAGCTTAAATTTGGGCATTTTAATTTAAAGAGCCAATTGTCCCACATTTACTCTTACACATGGCCTTTATCCCTCATACATCCAAAATCTTCACTCCTCTAAAGAAAGGATATGAACGAGCACCTCACAACCAGGTTGCTTGGTAACACAGCCAGACTTACTTGTTTACTATCTCACTCTTGGATACTGAGATTGTTGTAAAATATAGGTGTAAGCTGCTTTATAGTTCAGATCTGGTGAGGCCAATAGATTAAGTGATAGTTTCATTGAAAAGATGATTTGTTTGTTTGTTTTTGAAAAGATGATTTGTTATTCACAGATCCTAAGACAAGGCAGGCGAGGCAAAGCTATGAAGGAGCTCCACAGAGAAGTGCCAGGATAATGAAAAGGAGAGAGGTAGATTAAGGATAAGAACCTTGATTGTGGTTTCCTGATGAGATAGGACTGACTAGTGCAAAGTTTTTGTCTGATCTGGGGCATAGGGGATGTCCTCAGTCTAATATTTGGCTCTTGGTGAGAGTGGTCTGGAATGCAAAAGCTCCCATAAAGGAGGTGCTTGTGGTATGGACTCTGGATTGCCTCACTGAGTATGGAAAGCATGCTGCTAGACCACTTTGCTATCTCTAGGATTAACTAGCCCTGGGAAGGGTAAACAGGATCTTAAGATGCCAAAGCATCAGGCACTCTTAAGACAGAAGCTAATACTGTCGTAAAGAGTAAGGAGGAGCAGGAGAAGGAGCAGGAGCAGGCAGATGACTGGCCAGATTGCTCAGGGGATAAAAGTGCTTAACCACAAAAGCTTTAGGGTCTGAGAGGGTGGAAAGAGAGAACTGACTCCCAAAGGTTGTACTCTAATCTCCACACATGCAACACATACCCACATATACAACATGCACACTAATAATGAAAGGAAGGAGGAGGAGAAGGAGAAGGAAATAACGATTAGATTATCTTGTATGAATATTTCCTGAGGACACCTGAACAAATGTCTACTCATCCCACTTAGAGCACCATCAACAGACTAAATGAACAATTCCACCCAACGCTAGCTTGGCAAACCTATGCAATTACTGGGGTTACTTATAAGAACATAAATGAGGAGTTACGTAATAGGAGTATGAATGACCTCCAAATAGGCACATCACAAAAACATCTCTTGACCAGCATAGATGATGACATCTCCATCGTTACATAGATGGACCCCCTTCGCATTAGTTAATCTTCCATGCTCTGTGTGTTACTTTAGCTCCTTCTGAGACCATGTGTCGTTGGACAGAATTACACAAAGCTGAAAGGAGACATAGGAAGGAATGGCTGAAACGTGGGTGATGGCCCCTCCCTTCTCTGGGGAAATGACCATAGGCCTGCTTGGTCTTAAAGGTCTCTTGTTGGTGATCTCAGCTTTTCTGATTAAGATGGTAATGGCTGTTGTGCTTGGAGGACAGTAGTCCACAACAGTAGATTTCTCATCAGTGATATGAGGTGCTCCTCCAACCCCACTCCCACCCCATTCTCTGGCTTCATTTTAGCTGTAATTGTGAGACTGTCTCACATCACACATATTAGTAGCCACTGACTAAGAAGCAGAAAAGAAAATAAAAGTTGAGATTTATGAGCAACTTAAAGCTTGAAACAACTCTATAGAGATACAGGTCACCTGTATAGAACTGTGTGTTTTTGCTCAAGTTTCAGGGTACACACGTTTCACACTTTCAGAAACTAGGTAAACACTTAGAAGAAATCAGTCCTCACCAGTATTTTTATGTCACTGCTGTCTTATATATAAGAAAAGAAATGTCTTCTAGAGACTTGGAAAATTCTGTACTCACGATTCATTATTTCGGAACTTACAGTGGTGACTAGATGAAATAATCAGCAGTATAAACCCTTTCATTATCTTTAGAGCTGAGGTTGAGGTCAGGGAGGCTAGTGGAGGTAAAATGGCTTCTGAGATGCCCTCCAATGCTGAAATATGCTGTCCTGGAGTTTTGCTGGTTGGCTAAGGTTAGATAATAGACTCTTGCATGACCTATATTGAAGAGATGGTAAAATAGATAAAATAGTAGCCTGGCTCTTGATCCTTGTTCCTGCCAAGTTCTAAACAGCATCAAGTACCAAAAAAGTTTCTAGATGGACCCCAGAAAACTAGTCTTCTGTTAAAGACCAGGACTGCTTTAGCCAGGAGAGGCTACCTACATTTTCAATCCTAGACTTGCACTGAGTTGTAGCCAGAAAAAAGAGAGTGGTGCTTTTGATTCTGAACACACTGGCAATGAAGAGACTGTAAGTGCCTTCTGTGGGCCTGAAAGGATCCCGGACACTGACAACATTCCTGCTGTACAGATGCATGCCTGCCCAAAGATTTTGATACATTCTAGTTGTGATCATGGCATGCAAGCCTTCTGTTCCTGGCTGGGATTAATGCATCACAGGGCATGACTCAACCTTTTAAGAATCAGCTCATTGGGCAGCAGAATGAATTCACTGCAGGAATTAAATACAGATGCTTTGGAAAAACATGTTGTTCCCGGTACCTAGTGTGGTATCTGCATATAGTGATTGCTCAATAAGTGAAGACTATAGGACAGATAAACACATGCTTGAAGTGTCATATATCAACTCATCTTCCTTGTTTCTTTGTTTAATAATAAAATTTGTCTGAATCCAGAATGAAGAAGTGTAAAGCTACAGGTGATTGATAACAATAACTGCCCGTTAGGCATTGCTTCATAACAAAGCCTTCCAGATTCAGAGGCATGCATCCATTATTATGCTTTCAGTTTTGCAGGTCATCATGCTCTCTCTGCTTTAAGCAATAGCTATTCATGCCAGCTAATCTTGCCTGGGCCTGGCTCTCATCTTTGGAGTTACATCTAGTCTGTTCTGTATGGGTCAGTGGCCTCTCCAGAGTGCGTTCTTCTCCTTGCAATGGTAGAAGCCCCAAAAGGCAAGCCCTGTAGCATTAGCACCTTTTAAGATTTGGCTCACACGAGACATTTGGCCCAGCATTTTGCCAACTTCACAGTAGTCCATAGCCATTCAGCATGTGTTTTGCTATCTGAAGAGTAGGAACAGAGCATTTGGGAGGAAAAAAAACATACAATGGGATCAGATGGGCTGAATGGGGATTTTAGTTCTGCAGCCTCCTGAATATCCCTGGGCAGATTCAATGATTTTTATGCCTCAGTTTTCTAATCTGTAAACTGAAGTTTTGGCCTGAGAAATGGTTCAATCGGTAAGAGTGCTTGCCTAGCATACATGAGGTCCTCTCCAGCATCCCATAAACCAGGTGTGCCATTTAACTTTCCTGGAAGCCTAGGTAGGGTCATTTCTGCACTCTCCATTTATTATATGTGAAGATTCTGAGGCTCAGAGAGGTCAAGACACTGTCCAGAGCCACACACAGCTGAGAAGGGGGTGAATCTGCCTGGAGTCCTGGGCCTTGCTCCCAGTCATTAAAGGAGGAGCCGACTAAAAATTACCAAGTTGGTATTCCCCCCTTATTTTCATTATAATGCTGCCTCCAGGCTTTGGGAGGAAGGATTCTAATTTAGGTCTCCAACCCTCCAGGGCAGCTTTTACTTTATTATTTTGCAGCCAGACCAATCTACACTGGTTCCTGGGTACTGGATTGATGCCATGATTAGAGAACTGCATTCTCATTCTCACGATCTCAAGGCCCTTGTTTCTCATGAAATGGCATGTCCCCGACTGTCCCCTTCGCTCCCCAACACACCACCCGCCCTGGCTTTCTTTCTCTGCTGAGGGCCCGGAACTATCTTGGCTGTCCCATGGTATTTGGTTACAGGCTCAGAAGGGTGAAGCCAGCTCAGAAGCCGTAATTTTAGTTCTTGCTGAAAGGCAGGAGGAAGTGAATCGGGCACTTTAGGCCATGCTAACAGGTGTCCTCAAGTCACAATGCTCTCTCTTGAACCCTAGAAGAAAGCACGGCCTCAGGACTTTTGGGCTGTAGGCAGATACTAGAGTTTTACCTAGAAATCCTGATTATAATTGTGGCTGGGCATAAGAAAGTCTCCAGAAAAGTCCACGCCATCAGTTTGGGGAGTTTCAGGAAACTGGGAGTTCTCAGTCCCCTAATAATGTGCAAATTCACAGCTCCGACCTTAACCTTGTGTTTGCTTCCTGCTGCCTTCAAGTGGGAGTGTTTGCCCAGAAAAAACTGCTGCCCTTGCAACCTGTTTGATAAAAGCTCCAAGCCAGCAAAAATTCAGCTCATACATGTCTCTGCTCACCTGTCTTCTGCCAGTACCTCACCTGCCAGTCGTATACCCTTCCCTAGTCCCAGCCGCTCTTCTGTCAGCATCTCTTGACTACACAACTGTCATTCAAGAGTTTCCGCTACAGGAAGAGATTCCCGCAGATAAAACCCCAAATGATGCAGAAAGGACCGGCAGAGCAGACTGTTACATTTTATTTGGCCTACTGCCCAACATTTCTTAACCCATTTCTTGACTTCTCTTTTACACTTGAGTCAGGGCATATCTCTAAGATTCTGTAAACTTCCAAATGATTACCTCTTCTGCCCTCCCCTGGCTTCAAGGTTTTGATCAAAATGACATTCTGGGCCTGAGGACTGAAAAAAAAATGTACATTTTTGAACGGGGAATGGACACATGGTTTTCTGCCACTGTAGACAGAGAAGCCCCTGTCCCACATGGAATGTGTGGGGACCATAGTACCAGGTGAAAGAGCTGCACTATCAATCTATATCTTGAAACATGTGATTTAGAGTTTAGGAGTTAAACTTTGCATTCCTAACCTTTTCCATTTTCTGACTCTTGCTGGGGTAGCCTGGTGCAACCTAACCTCTGTGCATTCAAGGGTGAAAAGGCACTCAATCCAATGCATACAATCATGGAAAGATGACTTTGCAGTATGGCAAAGTATACATTTCAAAATAATCCACTAACCACCAAGAAGACCAGGTTGAAGAGTTAAAGGTATGATATTTCCACAAACCTGTGATAAATTTTTGTAGATGAAAATATCTGTGGTTTCTGCCAGCCACAGTGGAATGGGTTCTGCTAAGCATGACTATGGTTTATTGCCAATGATCCTAGTTGAAGAAAAAGCTACATTGTGCTTAAAGCGGAGCACAAAATTCCTTCCATGTTCTTAGACCACCTAAATTCCAGGTTAAGCATCTTTGATCTAGAACTGAGCCAAATACCTTGTATGTTCCTTATGCTTGAATACACACACACACACACACACACACACACACACACACACACACACACGTCTGTGTATGGGTATGAGTATATGAACATAGGTGCTCACAGAGGCTAGAAGAGGGTGTCATATCGCCTAGAGCCGGCGCTACACCTGACATGGGTACTAGAAATCAAACTTAGATACTCTCTAAGAGCAGAGCATGCTCTTAAAAATGTCTGAGCCATCTCCCCAGCTCCCAAGAGTTGTGTTAATACTAGAAAAAGGCAAACATGGAATAAGGTGAGCAGGCAGGTTGATAAACCTTTCCGAGCTGCTCACTAGCCAGCTTCAGCTCTGGTTGACTTGCAGCTATTCTTATTCCACCCATATCCCCACTAGTTTCCCCTATCATAGCATTTTTAAAAAGATTTATTCCTACACTTTTTCATTTATTTATTAATTTAATCTCTTTACAGTCTGATCCCAGTCCCCTCCCTCCTCTCTTTCCAGTCCCACTCTTATGCCCTCCTCCCCTCATTCCTCCTTCTCTTTTTTTCCCAGAGAAGGGGAAGCCCCTAGGGGTACCTCAAATTACAGCAGGACTAAGTACATCTTTTCCCACTGAGGCCATACAAGGCAGCCCAGCTAGGAGAATGGGATCCAAAGGCAGGCAACAGAGTCAGAGGTGGCTCCTACTCCTATTGTTAGGGGACCCATAAAATGACCAGGCTACACATCTGATATATATATGTAGGAGGCCTAGGCCCAGTCCATGCATGCTCTTTGGTTGGCAGTTCAGTCTCTGTGAGCCTCCATGGGCCCAGCTTAGTTGACTCTGTAGGTCTTCTTGTGGTGTCCTTGACCTCTCTGGCTCCCTCTATCCTTCCTTTCTTCCACAGAACTCCCCTAGCTCTGCCTATTGTTTGGCTGTTGGTCTCTGCATCTGTTTCTCAGAAGATAGTTATGCTAGACTCCTGTCTGTAAGTAAAGTGGGATATCATTAGTAGTGCCAGTGGTTGGCTCTCTCCCATGGAGTGGGTCCCAAGTTGGGCCAGGCATTGGTTTGCTGTTCCCTCAATCTCTGCTCCATCATACTGTACACTTCTTGTAGGCAAGACAAATTTTGGGACTAAAGTTTTATGGATGGGTTGGAGCCCCCTCTCTCCACTGGAAGTGCCACCTAGCTATGGGAGGTGGACACTTCAGGCTTCTTAACCCCTTGCTGCTAGAAGTCTCTGCTACAGTTATCCCCATGGACTCCTGGGAGCCTCCCCTGTCCCAAGAGATGCCCCCTACTGATTTCCATTCTCTCTCCCAGTCCTCCCCCCCACCCCAACCCCTGCTCTCTGCTCGCTACCCAGTTACCCTCCCTACCCTCTCTCCCACCCAGTTCCTTCCCTCCATCTACTTTAGATGTCTATTTTATTTCTTCTTCTGAATGATATTCAAACATTTTCCCTTCGGCCCTCCTTGTTACTTAGCTTCTTTGGGTCTGTGGAGTGTAGCATGGTTATTCTGTATTTTATGGCTAATATCCACTTATAAGTGAATACATACCACATGCATCTTTCTGGGAGGGCTAATTTTTAAAATGTAGGTATGTATGGGGTAAGTGGAGTTATATTCACGTGGGTACAGGAGCCCTTGGAGGCTCGAGGCTTTCAATCCCCCAATAGCTGAAGTTACAGGTGGTTTTTAGCCATCTGATGTGGGTGCTGGGAACCAAACTGGGGTTCATTGGAAGAGCAGTGTATGCTCTTAACTACTGAGTGATCTTTACCATCTCCCCTGGTGGGCCATTCCATTTCAAGGATTGCTGTTAGCTTGCTTCAGGACTGCCATTAGAAGTGCTCAGTTTCAGCTGGACAGTGATAATGCACACCGTTAATCCCAACGCCTGGGGAGGCAGAAACAGATGAATCTCTAAATTCAAGGCCAACCTGGTCGACAGAGTGAGTTCCAGGACAGCCAAGGCTACCCAGAGAAACCCTGTCTTGAGGGGAACAGATTATGATCAGAATCTGCCTCACCATTCTACCACCGTCTATCCCATCCTTTCAAGCAGGAATGCAATTTTGTACCATTTATTCATGTCTATACTTCTATGATATGAACTTTGTCACTCGAGACAAAGTCTGGCTCCGAACTTAGAATTTGGGGCTTGTTATTTTAGCTATGCTGAGTGGCCAGTGAGGTTCTGGGATCTACCTATCTTTGCTCCACTCAGCACTGCAGTAACTGGTGCACACATCTATACCTAGATTTGTACATGGGTACTCAGGATCTGAACTCAGGCCCTTAAGTTTATGCTGGAATTGAGCCCAAATATATCTCCAGGCCTCAGAATTTCTGCTTCTCTTATAGTTATGTATCTCTGATCACCTTTTTTGTTTAGGGACACAAAAGCCTGTAATTCCTTTGAAGGTTCCCTCTGAACCCCAATATCAGCCATTATCTACAGAAAGATGAAATGGGGTGTTGGTTCATATTCGAAGTACATCATAGCTCATGAGTGACTGTGGTTAATTCCACAAAGACTCTATTTCCATGATATATGCTGATAAAATTTAATTATCTTTCAAAAGCTCTGATAATTTTTCCTTCCCACCTCTATTTTGTTCTGGAAAGATTGCCCTTTCTTGTTTAATCATAACTGCAAAGAGTTTTTGGCAGCATTGTGAGGCTTGGCCTTAGCTTTAGCACCCTTAGCCTCTTGGTTTTGGCATTCTTGACTCTTGTCTAGAGTACCTCCTTTCTCAGTTGGAACACAGATTCTGTCACTTAAGACCTTTCTCCAGGTAAAGCAACCAGTGTCAGCAATCACAAAGCCATGCATTTCATGAGAAACTGAGGTCCTTACTTACAGAAGAAAAGATTTTCTCCAGTCAGAGGTCTTATAGGTAAAGTTCAAACTCAAACTTTTTACGTGAGTATGACACTCAAGGAGGAACACCCTAGCCTCTGAAATCATTTGCCCATTTTGGCTCCGGGTCTTGGGCCCTGAAGACTATGTTCACTTTTTGTCAGAATCATGAACCGAGAAATACAAGTCAGTTCAGCTCAAGGACAAATGGATAGTTTAGGACAATTCTTATTTCTAAGTTCACATTTCCTTATTTTAAGGATAGAATTCTACACAACTGGTTGAGGTAGGAAAGTAGAAGTTAAGATTCTTAAAAACAAATAAACAAACAAAAAAAAAGCCCCTACAGGAAATATTGGTAGTCTAGGCGACTGTTTCTCACCCCCTGCTACTTCCAAGCATTTCATCTTGCCTCACACATCTGTTACATGGTGCCCTATGTTTACCTGGGGCTTGTTCTAACAGAATTTAGCAGTCCTATCTTCATCTAGTTGTGTGTTTACATGGTAAACAACCTATAAAGGAAAGGGAAAATATTCACTTCAAATCTATCATGAAAATACCCTTTATAGGTAAGCGAAAAGGCAAGTGTAAACATTATATATTTGTAAAATGAATCATCTCATTTACAAAGTTATCCCTGGAGCCAAAAGTTAATGATAATAATGGGACTGATGATGCAGTACTGATTGATGAGGTTTATTCAGCATTCTGTGCATTTTAGGTTCTTTCACACTCAAAGTCCATCAAAATTTCTAAGTCATCTGATAGCCATCAGTAATTCCATCTGAAAATTGAGAAAATGGACATTTAGAAAAATTACATAGGTAGTATTAGGGAAAAAAGTTTGAGCTTAGAGCTCTTGACTTAAAACCAAATGTTTACTGTCATGCCACAGTCAAAACTAATATATAAGCCAGTTGTCCATCCGGGGGCACGTGGTTGCCTTGAAACATCAGCACCTAACCAAGAAAACGGAAACAACCACTGTATCTCACAGCAAGTAGCACAAGCAAATAAATGTTGGCACAGAGGATGAGTGAGTCAAGATGCCAAACAGAATAACATGGCGAAGCAGAGTTTGGTAATGACAAGGAACTGCTCCCATTCTTGAGCTAGAGGAACAGAGGAAAGGAACAGTGTCATTACAACCTGACAGTGAGAGATACTCTGCAAAGGATGGGGTACTGGGGAGCCAGCCTGGTGGGAAGTGGAACCCTGGAGGGAGCAAGGTCACAGGTGATGAAGGGCCTGATGTATCCAAACTACCTCCCCTTCCACGCCATTCTCCTCTTTGCGCCTTCCATTGCCTGATAGCTGGTGGAAGTTAGTGAACTTGAGAGGCAAAGTAAGGTGAGGAATGGATCTGGAAGCAATGGCCCAGGAGCAGTAGCCCAGTATCTTTTTATTTCTGTGCGTGGCTACACCTCCAGAATTAGGTTTCTACCCTCAACATTTCCTCCACAAGGGAGACCTGGTTCTACTTGGGTATGGCACCCCTGTCTCATTTTGCCTGCTTGCCTCCCAAGCATGCTTGTTAGTAATACATTTGTAATCAGTTTCCAGGCCAAGAGGGAGCGAACAGCTTGAAAGTTTGCAAAAGTGAGAGAAAATCATTCAGTTTTGCCCCGCTAAACATTTGAGTTCCAGACAGAAACTTCAGTTGCTTTGGGGATGGAGAGACCAAAGGTCCAGTGACTCAACAAAAGACAGTGTCAATGAATATCTTGGCAAGCCGGTGTCAGAGAGTGCGGCCAAATGCTTTGCGAGGAGAACTGGTTTGGCAACAAACTGATAGACCCAAAGGCCTGGCAGCCACCACCTGTTCCTCTTCTGGATATTAGTTAATCAGCATTAATTCAAGCAACTCTGTTCAATCTCTGTAGCTTGGTGAACCCCTCTCCTTATTTGTAGCATTATTATCTTTTGTCCTTTTCAAGGATTTCATATTCTCTATACATTTCTCTCAAAGATAAATTTGTTTGCATGACTTTTTTCCTATTTATTTCCCAGCCTGTATGTACAGAATTGGAGCCATCCAATGCCCTAACACCAAAGTAAGGAAAGGCTGGCATACCAAAAAAAAAAAAACAAAAACAAAACAAAAAAAAAACAAAAAACAAAAAAACAAACAAACAAACAAACAAAAAAAAAACCAAGTCATTTCTGTGGCTCATAGCACAGTTTGTCAGACTCCTACCAATGTAAAAGGACACTCATGGTCATTTGGATTCGTGATTGGGAAGAGATAAAAGAGAAACTCTACACCTCATTCAGGGCTAGACGAACAATAGGTTCTCAAAGAAAGAAGTGCTCATTGAGTGGATGGGAACATAAAAATTGTACAGTACCTTGTTCATTTCCCTTGACAGGTGCTTTTTTGTTTTAAATACACACAGCAGCATTTGATAGCATGCAGCTAATGCTTTGGAGTTTTTCTGGGAACTTAATAAAGCCTAAATAGTAAAAGGTCTTCAAGGTTTTGTTTAGTTTCTTTTAGTACTTCCTACGTGCACTGTGTACTGTGGGGCTAATGATGAATCAGGGCCTTATGCCCATGTAGAATCATTTTATCTGCTTTGATCACTTTAATGTTCTATAGCTTTAAATATTTATTGTACAATTCTTCTAACACAAAACATCATAACAGCCACATGTTCACCATGCAATTCTATCAAAGTTAACATTTCTCCAATGCTTGCTTTAAGTCTACTTAAAAAATGAAATGTTGCAGTTAGAATAAAAAACTCCTATGTTTCCTGTATAATCTGGTTATGCTCTGTTTCCCCAAGGTTAACTATCATCCTAGTTTTTGTATTTATCAGTCTTCACATCAATATGTCTTAGTATCATTAATGTATATATTAAAAACTGATGTTGGCATGTTTTAAAACTTTGCATAAATCATATACTACTGTAACTCACTTTGTGTCTTAAAGATATTGATGCACACAGCTCTACTGCATTCGTCTTTAACTGCCCCAAGGAATGCTGTTAAAAGAACACAGTACAATTTATTTATGCACTCTCCTATTCATGTGTATTTAGGTTACTTTGGATCTTTTGCTCCTGCAAACAATGCTGCCACAAACAATTATGTCAAGTGCCTTTATGGCACAAGGGGGAAAGGTCTCTAAGGCAGTAGATCTCAATCTATTCTATACATCAGAATTGCCTTGAAGCCTTTCAAAGCACTTACTGCTAGGCTGCCCCCAGCCCAATTAAATAAGCATCACTGGCATGGGGGCGGGGCATGAGGGCCCAAGCACTTGTTTTTGTTTGTTTGTTTGTTTTTTTAAGCTCCACAGATAATTTCAATATGCAGTCATGTTTGATAACCATTGTTTCAGGACATCAAACTAGAAAGGAAGTTTTCTGGGTTGCAAGCCTTATGGCTCTTCGGCTTTGTAGATTTTGTTGAATTACTCTTCAAAATGGTATTTCTTGTGGACATTCAACCAGCAGGGTATAAGATGATGTCCTGTCCTTGGAGCATCATCTTTTCATAAATCTTTATTGCCTTTGTCCCTAGAGCAGTGGCTTTCAGCCTTGCTAATGCTGTGACCCTTTACTATAGTTCCTCATGTTGTAGTGATCTCCAACCAGACAATGATTTTCGTTGCTATGTCATAACTGTAATTTTGCTACTGTTATGAATTGTAATGTAAAAATCTGTGTTTTCTGATGGTCTTAGGTGATTCATGTGAAAAAGTAGTTGAGAACCACTGCCCTAGAAGGACCAAAAAGGAGGCAGAGAGATAGCCCTTTCATGCTCTTCCATATATGCTTCTATTTGCTTCATCCCCTGAGAAAACTTACTTCTCTCCAAGGTGTTGTTGTTGTAGGAACTGTTCCCACAAAGTATAGTTCAAAGCTTGGGGCCACCCAATGCCACATTATTTTGCAACTCAGTCTTGAGATCCTTGCCACACTCTAGCTAGTACCATCTAATGTGGCATGATTTAGTGTTTCCCTGTGAAGTGCAGCTTTGGAGGTACTAAAGGACAAAAGCCATATTGCTGTGATGTGGCTATACTTTCCTTTGAACCACAGGGCCAGTGTGATGGTCTCCTGAGCAACCCAAAAACAAGATGTTCAGCCAAACCTACACCTCCGTGATAGGTCAGCATGACTATGGAGAAGCATCAGCTATCCCAGACTTAACTTGCTCTAGCTACAGCTGTGTAGAAGTATCTTTTAGCTGTCATGTCCACTTTCTTTCGCATTCTGGAATGCTAAGACTCACTAGCTTACTCTCATACTTATTCTCATAGTAGCTTTCTTTCCCCATATTTGGATAGCTGTAGAAGACTTTCTAGATTAAAACTGGTAAGGTAATTGTTGTCCACTTTGGATCTAACTTTATCTGGAACATAATAAACCCTTTTTAAAGTATGGAAGCAAAATACCACGCCAGCAAAGCTATGAAAAATTGGACAAGGCAACATAGGTACTTGGGCAAGAGCTCCTGGAAATAATACAATCCAAATCTGTCCCAATAGTGGCTACAGTTTTTTATGGGAGAAGCTTTCCATTACTTAAATTTTGATGAAATGATTCCAGGTCCCATGGCTGACTATGACATTTCAGATATCTACTGATGAGTTGGTACCTTTGAAATAGCTTATTGAAGCATACTGAACCAGGAGAGCTGGGGGGGTGGTGGTGTCAGGAATTCACCTACTTCCTTCCTGCATTGTTCACTGATGCAGGCTTGCCTGCTATCTCCATGTCTCATATCACATCAATACTTCCATCCTCTGTCCCTCAAATAAAGGTGTCTTTTTTCTGGTTGAAAGCAAATCAGCAAATGCATTGCATACAGAATCTCCTATCATGGGGTACCTTATGGTAGGATTTTACTCTCCCAACTATATTTGTTTATAATTTTGTATCTTGGATCTGATGCCCCAGGGACAGTGCCAGAGCCAGGGATTGTAGTGCACATGATTTATTGGGAGAGTGCTCAAAGGGGTTTAAAGAAGCAGAACGAGGAAGAAGAGATGGTTGAGCTGAAATGTGATCTCAAAGATAGCCTAGCTTGGCTCTGTGAATATCCAGAGGGCATCTATAGCTGCATCACTCAATGGCTAGAATCACTCCCTTAGGGAAAGGAGCAACTTACCTTCCAGGAAAAAATGGCTCTCATCAGCCAAGGGTAACTCTTCTGAAATGAGGGATGATGTGAGCCATTATTAGCCATCTCTTGGATCCTAGAGAATTGGTACACAAGCAGAGTGTCTGGGTGGACTATCCTGTCCCTACTATTTTCTGTAATACACAGTGGATTCAAACTAGATAATTCTGTTGAGTCACAAGCAGTGCCATCCAGGTTTAAAAGAGCTGGGTTTCATGTGGATGGGTATATCCTAAGCAAGCATGATTTGACTGCAATGAAAAGGTTGTGTTTAACACTGCATCTTTCTTTTGACTCCAAGCTGACTATGATTTACTCTTCTGAGCATAATCAGGGGAGTGAATCTATAATGTTTGTTGTGCTTGGAAGCCACATTGACTTTATATTGTAATAATTCTTGTAAAAAATATTATGTTTGTGTGTGTGCTTATGCACATGTGTGCATGACAAATGTGTGGCGCATGTGGCCACAACAAATGTGTGGAGATCAGAGGAAAACTTTGTGAAGCCAGTCCTTTCCCTCCACCTCTATGTGGGTTCCAGGGACCGAACCTGTGCTGCCAAGCTTGCATGGAGAGCTCTTTTGTCCAGTGATGAGCCATCTCCCTGGCCTGCTGTTGACAAGAATTCTAAAGCCCCGTCTGTGAACTGATAACCTGGAAAAGTGGCACGGTGGAATTTACTCACTAGTAGATGGGAAAGAGAAGCCAGCGACTTTCCCAGTCTGCCCTTTCAGGCATGAGTCACAAGCTGAGGCTCCGAGGCATGGAAAGCAAACAGCAGACGTGAGAACACAGCATGCAATTGCTTCCTGGAAGCCATAATAAACCCGGAGCACCCAGATGACTGAACTGCATGTTTACTAGGTTGAGGTCAGGTTTTGTTTTGGGAGCTTTTCTTGATTCTGATTGTATCTTATTGTGCGCATTGACATTTTAGAGCTTGTAGAAGAGGAGGAATGAATTCATAAAACTGGCCCAGCTAGGAAAGCACTGTTGCTGTCTGTAGTGCCCGTCCATGCTTCCTCTGCACATGCCTAGTCAGAATGGTTACTCTGAAGATGCAGCAGCAGGACTTCTGGATCAACAGGCCTGCAATACCAGAATGTCTCGGTAGGGAGGGGGGAAGGAGTCCTAAAATTTTTCTCCGTGCCTCCCTGGGACTTTGTCTCTGCAAATATTGTAAACCCCTCCCTCAGACATCAGCAGGGAATAACAAAGGTTGGACGCAGTGTACACAGGGATATGAGTTCATGGGGCTTTTGTGTTAGGCAGACTGGGGTTTGAATGTTGGCTCCACCGCTTAGCAGTTGGGAGAGCTTCTTTAGTGGACACTCCTAAATGGCTCAGAGTACCTGCCCTGAAGGATTATTTAGAAAATTCCATGAGATAGCGTGATAAAATTTAATGTTATGTTATACATAATCATTACCTGGAAGCTATTTTCACTTTCTAAAAAAGTTCTGTTGCATGCCTAGCTTATGGAGATGTAGAAACACACAAGAACCCTCCCTGAGGACACCAAAAAGAGGGGAAGGTGCTGTTTGGTGGAACTAATTTCCCTGTGACACAGCCAAGGTTGGAAAGGGGCATCCAAGATGTATGGATGTGGTAAAACAGGTCTTGAGTGTTCCAAGACAGTTGTAATTTCAGATATCTCATCTCGGTGAACAACCAAGTATACATGTTTAGGGGTTGTAAATTGTAACCTCTGTCCTGAGAAAACGAAGCTCTGGAGTGACCTGTTTGAGAATATTGAGAGTCTTTGGCACACCTTCAAAGAAAGCAGTTTCCCCATGGAGCTGCTTCTGGTATTTACGATACCACTTTCAACAGTTTGGTGGTGAGTTCATTGAGGTAGATTCATTTTTTTTTTTTTACACTGCCCTGTTCAGTATCGCACACCAACCTTTTAAATACCTTTTAAAAAATTGATGCCTGTGTCAACTTGAGAGAGAAAAGAAGCACATTTATCTCTTAGAGTTTCTTCCATTTTCATCTTTTTCCTATGCTGGTTAATGCCTCATTCTCCTTCCCAAGTTTCTCAGCAGTTTAGTTGCACAGCTTGGAAGGGGAGGGTGCCTGAGGAAGGTGGGCAGAATCTCATTGAATGTGCACAGCTTTGCCCTTTGCCCCTGGGGAGGGAAGGAGAGCAGAGGACAGAGGACTGCTGACTGCTTTTCAACCTTCTCTCTGACTGCCCCTCCTTCCCTGCCCCTTCTCTGTCTAGAACCTTCTCTATGCTCCAGTTAGCAAATGTGCATTTCAGCAATCAGCCTGAAACTCCAGTGCCAGCACTAAACTAATGACATCTGACCTAGGAACAGCCCGTATTTAAGAAGTCAGAGCTCTCTGGCCCGTCTACTGTACCTGCTTTACAACAAATTCAAAGAGCCTTCAGCCTATTTCTATATACCAACTTTATCCATCGACCTTCCAGAAACACATCCCATTTACCTTTTAGCCCCAAGACATCCCACTTTTGATTCTTTCCTCTCTATTCCTCTAAGAGTCTGAGTTCACAGCCTCTACTCCTCCCACGCTCCCCTCCCCTAGCTTCTAACACAGCTTGTGAACAACTTCCTTTAAAAAAATGACCTAATGGTGTAAAGAAAAAAGATGAATGTATTTCTTACCATTATAGCCCATATATTTAAAAGATGGACACAGCACTATATGTGTTTCTGGAGGGGAAGTGTCATTTAAAATTTCACGATTTGCTCTCACAATGACAGGCATATTAACCTTCCATTAATATTGGCTTTTTAAAGGCAGCCAAGCCATTATGCCTTTCGTTTCATTTGTTAGATCACCATTTTATTGGAGTGAAAACGTTGTATAAGAATGATGATGTTGGAGCAATGATGCCCATTTTTTGACTTCAAAATAGAGAAGTAGGGAATGCACTGGCTTCCCAAAGCACATTCTGTGACCCAGTAACCTAGCCTCACGCTTTATTTTTAATTAGCTTTTCAAATTAGCTTATAAGATCATAGGTTTCTTTATAGCATTTTCATATATGTCTTGTTTTTGTTGGTGCTACTCTCACTACACCGCCCTGTCTACCTCCTGCTGGTTTCCTTCCTCCCTTCAATAGCCCCTTTTCTCCTTTCATGTTATAGGTGTTCTATTACCCACTTCTCCCCTAAGATCTCATTTGTTTTCTCAAAAGGCACTTTCTTATTTCATGGCCTACATTCAACACTATACATAAAACTAAAAATCTAGGATCTTCATATGAGCACAAATCCAAGATATTGGTCTTTTCAAGTCTAGATCTCCTTGCTTAATCTGATAACTTCCAATTCTCATTCATTCTCCTGTATATGTCACAATTTCATTTTTATTTGTGACTGAATAGAATTCTGTTGTGCATACACCATTTTCTTTTGCCAGCCATCTATTGAAGGGTGCCAAGGCTGGCTCCATTTCTAAGCTCTCATGACTAACTAGCATTCTTTAAAGGCAGGGGTCCCCAGACCAGAAGCATAGGAGGTGTGCTGAGAATACTGAGCATTTTTGAGGGACCTAGATGCCCTACAGTTGGGAAACTCACTCAATGTTGACATTCAAATGTTCTACAATCTGTGTGCTACTGTTCAGTCAACTCTTTAGGTTACATTTTAGTAGCATCCCTTAGAGTTTAGGTTCTAGAGTTTAAGTTCTTCTAGACATTAGAGACAACTGGATGACAACAGTTTTTAATGCCACCCACAGCTTTGACTCTGTAGAGATTGGAAATTTTTGTTCTTTATTTTTTTTAATTTTCTTTTTTTTATTAATTTATTCTTGTTACATCTCAATGTTTATCCCATCCCTTGTATCCTCCCATTCCTCCCCCCCCAATTTTCCCATTATTCCCCTCCCCTATGACTGTTCCTGAGGGGGATCACCTCCCCCTATATAATCTCATAGGGTATCAAGTCTCTTCTTGGCTACCTGCTGTCCTTCCTCTGAGTGCCACCAGGTCTCCCCCTCCAGGGGACATGGTCAAATGTGAGGCACCATAGTACGTGAGAAAGTCATATCACACTCTTCACTCAACTGAGGAGAATATTCTGACCATTGGCTAGATCTGGGAAGGGGTTTAAAGTTTACCTCCTGTATTGTCCTTGGCAGGTGCCTTAGTTTGAGCGGGACCCCTGGGCCCAAATCTGCCTATCATATTGTTCTACTTGTAGGTTTCTAGGACCCTCTGGATCCTTTTATTTTGCTGTTCTCCCATGCGTCTCTCATTTAGAGTCCCAATAGGATGCCTTCCCCTCTGTCCCAGTTTCCTGGTAAGTGAAGGCTTTCGTGGGACATGCCCCTTGGGCTAGTATGCAGATATAAGTGAGTATATACCATTTGAGTCTTTCTGCTTCTGGGTTAACTCACTCATTATGATCATTTCTAATTCAATCCATTTATCCACAAATTTCGGGAATTCCTTGTTTTTAATAGCTGAGTAGTATTCCATAGTGTATATGTACCACAGTTTCTTTATCCACTCTTCTACTGAGGGACACTTAGGCTATTTCCATGTTCTGGCTATTATGAATAAGGCTGCTATGAACATGGTTGAGCAAATTTTCTTGTTGTGTGCTGGAGCATCTTCTGGGTATATTCCAAGGAGTGGAATAGCTGGGTCTTGAGGAAGCCCTATTCCCATTTTTCTGAGATAGCACCAGATAGATTTCCAAAGTGGCTGTACTAGTTTGCATTCCCACCAGCAATGAAGGAGTGTTCCTCTCTCCCCACATCCTCGCCAGCATGTGGTGTTGCTTGAGTTTTTGATCTTAGCCATTCTGATGGGTGTAAGATGGAATCTCAGAGTTGTTTTGAGAACTTTTTGTTCTTTTGTGCTGGTCCCACATGTGTATAAATACCAGGAACAGGAGAGTCATCTGTGAGAAAGACTGTGTATATGCTACACTTTGGACCCTTTTGCTAAGGATGTGTGAGATGTATGTGTTTCCAACAGCCATCTTTCTCATGATTCACCCCATTACAAACTGTACACTAAGAGCTGTGACACTGACCCTTCATGTATCTGTTTCTTCACGGTTCAATGGCAACTTAAGCATTTGGCTTATTTTCCCTCCTTATTCACTTCTTACATTATGATATCCCCACCTTTATTCACGAGCATTTTCCTATGTCTTTCCATTGCGTTCCCATTCCTCTCTCTTCCTCTAGTTTTCATGATTCACATAGACAGCAAGGTTCAGGGTGGGGGTGGAGCCATCAAGCCAACAGAACGATGATGTCCACACATTTAGCTGGGCTGACTCATGTGACATGGCAGTGTTTCCACTAGCTGATTTTGTAAAGGGTTTCCTTACTTCATTTGCTAGCTGCTGTTGTTTTTTAAATAGTGTATAATTCAAAATAAATACATATGCTGGGTTAAAAATAAAGCCTCCAGCTCTAAAGAAAGGAATAAAATGAAGTGAAATCTGAAAGCCTCCCTTTCTCTGATTTCTAGTCTTCTCTCCAAGATAAACACTGATAACAAGTTCAACTTGTATAATTTCAGCAAGGTTTTATTCAATTATCTGCGTGTGAATATTTCTCCCTCTGCCTCAGACTACACACAATGCTCATTTACTTGCTATTTACTTGATAACAAGCATCAGAAACATTTGCAGTTCCAAATGACCTGCCCTTTCTTTTTCTCAGACACGGTATTTAAAATGACACAATGTGTTGAACATTTTTTTCCCCATTTTCTGCTACTAACATTGCTGCCTTATTTATTCTTTTACCCACAATTTAGCTCTCCTTTGCAAGTATGTCTAAGGAGAAAATGGCATCCAGTGGAGTTGCTAGTTCAAAGAGCCCTGTGTTTTCAAGCTGGAAAGAAGCATTACAGATTGCCCTTGTGGTCAGGTTGTATGAGAGCCTTTTCTTCCAACTTGCAGTGACGTCTAGACATTACCGTGCTTTAGAGTTTTGCTCCTCTGAAATATAGGCTGCACAGGGCATAGCTACTGATTTGAAATGACAGCTATCATTTTCATCATGATTTAACTTTGCAGAGCATAGATTTCATTCTCTTGTTTAATCTGTATGACAAGCAGTGGCATTAGAGAATCTGTTCTTCATATGAGGAAACTGAAGCCCAGAGAGGGAGAATGTTTTTCCCAACCAGGCTTCTGTAATACTCCCCTACCCCAGCAGGAGCATACATTCAAGCCTCAGGTACTTTCTTTTATGTTATCCATTTTAATTCTCACATCTAATGCTATTATTCTTCATTTAACTCAGAGCAAAATCATCATGTTGTGGATCCCACTGAAACACAACTGGAGAATATGGCAATAAGAGGTCATGTGTGAAACTTAAGTTGGATTCAAGTAAGAACTTTGGCATCCTGTATCTCCAAACACTTAGGAATAGGACTGTCTCTCCCATCTCTGATTCTCGCAAACACACACGTTGACCAGTTATATGAGACTATCACAGACATTGCTTAAGTTCAGGTACAGTGACACGTGGCACAAGAGAAACTTGAGGGGCTTCTGAATCATTACAGTTTCCTCCTTGTGACTATGGGTAATTCCTTGGGAGTAAGGTAACTACGGAGTGTCAGTATTTCTAGTTATTGACAAACAGTGGACTGATACCTGGCGTATACTCTTACTTTATTCTATCATACCTTTCTGTGCTTGAGAGGCTAGTATTCTGTATTTCTAGTTATTGACAAATGGTGAAATGCTACCCAGCATATGTTCTTACTTTCTTCTAGTATAGCTTTCTGTACTGGAGAGGATGGAAAGCTGGAAAACTGAATCTGAATCTCCTAGGCTCCTTGCAGCTAGATCCAAGTTGAAGATTAGATTTTGTCAAATAAGCATTGCTGTGTTTTCTTGAATCTGCTGCTGGGGATTTTCAGATTCATTTCTTTCTAGGTCAAAGAACAGTGACATACCTTCTCATGGCCACACTTAAGACTGGCAATATTCCAGTTGGATTAGATAAACAATTTTATTATGCTGGAATTGTTAAAACCGTCTAATTTTAAGATTTCTTGTGATCTTTTATAATCATTTTTCCAAAAACTATATGTGTTTTTTAAAATCCCATTTGTCAGTTTTATTATATTGTTTGCTAGAATAAATAACCTTAAAATAGCTAAGAAACAAAAGCAGGGTAAAAGCTTCCACCCTTTTATCAAAAGGTGAGATCTTCAGATGTCATATTTCTTGGGCTTCATAAGTGGATACTTAGTTTATGGATCATTGCAAGTAAATAAAAGATTTTGTTGCTATTTTAACATGTGGATTAAGTGAGGAGATCTTTTTATTGTGACTTGTGTGCTTCTGTAAACTTATCTGTCATTATTTTATATTGTGACTTGTGCTAGATTTTTGCTTTGAGCTGGAAAAACACAACTACTTAAAACCACACCTCACCACAGAGTGATGAAGATCAAAGTCTTTTTTAAAGAGACAAACGGTATATACTCACTTATATCAAAACACTAGTCCAAGGGATATGTACCATGAAAATCTTTACTTACCAAGAAAGTGGGTCAGAGGAGAGGATATCCGATTGAGACTTTAGGCAAGAGTAGCATGGAAGAAAGAGGAAATAGTAGGACCCACAGGGTCCTGGAAACCTACAAGAAGAACTTTATGACAGGCAGATCTGGATCCTGGGGTCCTCCTCAAACTAAGGCACCAGCCAAGGAGAATATAGGCAATAAGCTTCGAACCCCTACCAAGACCTAGCCGACGAACATGATACTATCCACCGTTGAGTGGAGAGTGAGATCTGACTCTCACATGAACTCTGGTGCCACTTTTCTGACCATGTCCCCCAGATGGGGAGACCTGGTGGCACTCAGAGGAAGGATAGCTAGTTACCAAGAAGAGACTTGATATTCTGAGAGCATATATAGGGGGAGGACATAGGGGAGGGGAGAGGGGAGAAATGGGAGGGAGGGAAGAATGGGAGGAAACAGGGGAAGGGCTAACAATCGAGATGTAATATGAATAAATTAATAAAAAAAGATGAAAAAAAGGGAAAAAAATAAAAAACAAAGTCTTTTTTTAAAGACTGAAGAATGGCAAGACATCCCAGATGTGTTTTTAAATCCCAGAAAGTTTTGCCTCTGGGGGTTCTCTATGCTTCTTGCTAAAAAAAGAAAAGGAGTTTCCCTTTCAGACAATAAAACATAGTCACATAGGTTTTTGTTTTTCACTTGTAGATGGGTTTCTAGTAGAGACCTGACTTGCTCTCACCATGGTTTTCACCAGGGAGTCTGGTCACTTTTGTTATTGTTACATTACCGAAGATATAGGGGGAAAACACCTAGAGATTTTGTGGGGTTTATTAGGGGATGGGAAACAATGTGTTTCTTTGTCTTAGAGCACAGGTTAGATCAGCTCTTCTTGTTAGGAGCCAAGAAAGACATCCAGAACCAATCTCATCTCTCAGAGGATGCATTTTGTGTTTCACCTTCTCCCTCTAAGACACAGGCAAGGATGTTAAGCTAGCGTTTACTGAGTATTTTCCTTGTGCCAGCTGTACTGCTATCTGTTTTGTACATATTATCTCATTTATACCTTCTACTGAGTGGGATGTTGGTACTGATATTATCTTAACGTAGCATTTTTAGATCAGCAAACTAAAATGGAACACTTTGTTGGCATATATTCATTGTACATAGTACTGGGTTTCATGAGGACATTTTCACATAGGTATATAATGTGCTTAACCATGTTCTGGTCATGCCCGCTATCCTTCCCTCTCTCCTTCTTCTACCATTAGCTTCCTTACCTCCCCCTAGAGTGAAACAGTGTAAAATGAACAGATCATAACAGATTAGTACATTTACAATAGTGATCAGATATCACCTCTAATTCCAGAACATCGACATCACTCCCCTAAAACACACTAAAACACACACACACACACACACACACACACACACACACACACACACACACACACACACACACACACAAAACCCCTATACCCTTTAAATGGTCGCTCTTATTCCTATCTCATTTTGTAACCACCAATCTGCTTTTTGTCTCTATGCATTTTCCTATTCTGGACATGATGCCTAACTGGAATCATACAGTACTAATCCCATTTGGTTTCATTCACCTAGCATGTTTTTAAGGCTTATTCATATTACAATATGTAGTAGCACTTTATTCTTTTTTATGGCTGGATAAGATTCCAATATAGGGCTGAAGGGAGACTCGGCAGTTAAGTGTACTCTCTACCCTTGCAGAGGACTGGAGTGTGGTTCCCAGTACTTTCATCAGGTGGCTCACAACTACCTGTAATTCTAGATTCAGGGAATCTGAACAGACACTTGCACATACACACACACACACACACACACACACACACACACACACACACACACACAGGCACACACGCACGCACGAATGCACACACACACATATAAATAAAATATAACTTTAAAACAAGCCAATGTATTGACATACCACTTTCTCTTTAAATACTCACTGTGGTAACTTTGGGCTTCCATTGTAGCCCAAATGAGTGGTACTGCATTTGACTAACATGTGTACATGTATCTGCACACTAGTTTTCATTTCTTCTGGGCATATGTAAGAGAACTTGTTATGTAGAGGTTAAATATAGTAATACAGGATGGAGATAAGATTGAAACCCAGGGTCTTTGTGTAACTAATACATGATGTGGCTTCCTGTAGCCACACTACAGTGCTTCCCTGGACTCTTCCCTGAGAACTAGTTTATAACAGACTATCTTTAGCATGTGTCCCCTGGCCATGACAGGATTCAGGTAGAAGGCCTTTCATCAACCAACTGGACTCTAGCAAATGGTGTTGCCAGGATGCATCCTTCTTTAATCCTGATTTTTAGACAATAGCTATAACAGATTTGAGTCACTAAAGAATATCAGTTTTACAGAGTTTTCTTTTTTTAATTTTTAATTTTTTGAGATTATAATTTCATCACAACATTTCACCTTCCCTTTTCTCCCTGCAAACCTTCCCACAACCCCCTCTATCCTCGCCTTCAAATTCATGACCTCGTTTGTACACATATATTTTTGCCTAAATATAACCTGTTTAGTCTGTATAGTGTTATTTGTATGTATGTTTTCAGGGCTGACCATTTGGCACTGGACAATCAGTTGTTGGGCTGTTCCCTGGTGTATACCTTTCCCATGCCTAGCTTTCCTCAGTTTCCTATAATATTTTTACACAAAATTTTTATTTGACCTTCGTCACAGCTATCTGGGTTGGAGGGAGTGCAGCTTTAGAATTTACATGTCCACTTTAGAATTGAAAAAAACTAGGACTCAGATAAAGGAACTTGCTCATGTCATCCAGCTTAAACAATCACGAGCCCAGGTTTTCTATGATCTTTCCATCCTGTCATGCTACTTTTCCAGTAAATAATGAAAATTCCTTAGAAAACACACACACACACACACACACACACACACAGACTTCCTTCTTTAAAGTAAAAGCCAATTGTAATATAGAAATGTGAGTTTAACACAACCTTGTCACAGTAAGTATAACTATAGACATAACAGTAATAGTGGAAGCTGACAATTTCAGTATTTCTGTAGAAGCCGGAACACAGTGACATTTCACCAACATCTCTAAAT
The DNA here is from genome assembly GCF_903995435.1 of Acomys russatus. Taxonomy (NCBI): domain Eukaryota; kingdom Metazoa; phylum Chordata; class Mammalia; order Rodentia; family Muridae; genus Acomys; species Acomys russatus. The sequence continues at coordinate 32,722,924 of NC_067169.1, forward strand.
CAGTATATTTTGGTACCTAGATCTAGCATCATGAAAGCTCTCAGCACTGATGGATGGCCTTGTGTACCCCCAAGCCTACCTCAATGTTTGTCTCCAGTAATTATTCGCCCTCAGTTACATATTCTTGACTATAGGAACTGTTACTTCTTTCTCTTTTTAGATACTTCTCCCTTATTTCCCATTATCCTGTGTAATAGGAACTATCTATTGTTGTTTTAGTTGAGGATTCTGAAACTGAGAGGCACTAAGTCATCAGTAGGAGCAGATTCAAAATTCTGAATGCCTTTCTAGAATTTATTAATGTAGTTTTCCTTCCCTTAGAGGGCAGATATCACCTCGTCTCTCTCTGAGTATTGCATAGCCTCCTGATCTGAGTCTCATTACTCATCCTGGTTTTCTGGTCTGCAGATACCTGCCTCTTTCTTGATGGAATATTTGCTCAGGAGTGATTATTCGCTCGTATGGGGGTGGTTTCAATATAAACCACCATTGACGAATGATGGGGAAAAAAACCACTGCTTTCCCAGATGGCTGATCCAAACCCCTGTTGAAGGTTAGCACTGTTTCTATAGCAGCAGTTGAGGTGGTACTTAAGTGGTGAGATTATAAATTGAGTGCTGAAGCTGTTTAGATTTTCCCAGAGGAGCTTGAATGGCTGGGCTCTCCATTTCCCTTTTTACCATGAGAGATGATTCTGTCTTCTGATTCAGATATTGCTGCATGTAAAAAACAACTCCAGCCCATCTCTCTGACATTTTATTTTTGGACTTTTTGATGCAGCCACAAGGTTTTAATGGCTCATTTAACTGAAGATATGGGGTTTGTTTAGTCATCGACTTTAGAGCAACATTCTCCACTAAGCTATTTCATTCTATTTTGTAGATAAGGCATTTATTTCATTGACCAGGCTTAGAAATAGGCCGTTAGTTGAGGTTAAGGAAAAAAATAAGAACTTGAGGCTACTGCACTTAAAGAACCAACCTGTTGTCAGTAGGAGTGCTATCTGCAGAATTCCAGTTGTGTTCAGCCACGGGTAGTGAGGTGTGTTTCCGTTGGCTTTAAACTCTATGCGATTAAGTACACAGCAAATTTCCTAAGCTAACTTATCTCTAGAGAAGGAGAAGCTACTCTGGGGCCTTAAGTAGCCTTATTTATGGATGGTCTGGATGTGACCTTGGATGAGAGGCCTTCATTCCTGACCCCTTGATCTCTTCATGAGCCATTTAGGTTGAAGATTAAGCAAAGGGACAAGGGACAAGAGCTTGACTGCTGCCTCTTCCTTTTCTGAGAGTAGTACACTTGGGTAGAATGTCTGGGCTCCTGCCACACATGATTTCTGGTTATCAGTATAAGAACTTTTCCCAAGGCCAGTCAGAATCATACAGAACCAGCAGGTTGTGCATTTGACACCATTTTCCAAGCTTGTAGGCTGAGATAATCGCCTTTGGAGTGTGGGGAGTTTTCTTCGCTACACAGTTGTTTCTTGGGCTCTTCCTCTGCTCAGTTTGAGGTAGCAGATATGGATTATGTGCTAAGAATTTTTATGGAAACAAATCTTGGTGATTACCATTCCAAGGCAAGCTTGGGAAGCACTGGTTTACAGTAAGAGGCTCTGTAATGAGCATCTCACAGTCTTCTTTTCTTACTGTAGTATTTCTCCCTTTGCCTCCATGGCAGATGCTTGTAAGGATATGGCTTGTAGCTCCCAAACTTGCCCCTTTGGTATACTTCAGTAGGAGTCCTAGCTATCAGTAGCTTTATCTCCTTGCTTTCCCAGTAATTCAGTGTTCAGAAATTAACACTCCCAGAAGCAGCCTGCGACTGGAGCCCAAGAGGCCCTGGTGTCTAAATAGCCTAGCTATGTTGCCTATCTGGAGGGATAAATCTCAGTTACGTCTTGCATTATTTCCCAGAATTTCCTAGTGAGATGTTAAACACCCACCACTCACAACAGGGCTATACTTGGGATTGTACTCCTTACTGGCTACTTTTCTTCACGGTCTCATTTCTTTATTTCTCTCCTAACTCATGAGCATTTCCTCCCCTCTCAATAAACTACAGTCAGTGTTGCTATAACATGGCAAATGAGTCCCTAGAAAATGACCATGCAGAATGTGTGTAATAAAAACCACCATGGGCTTGTTGGACAAATGGGATTAGGGGCAAATTTCTTGAAACTTAGTAAGACATAAAAAAAAAAAAAAGGGAGCCTAATAAAATGTTAGTACAAATGTACATGTGTTATAAAGCTAAATTATACAAATATGACAACAAATATGGTACCTTGCCTAGAAAAAGCCCCAGAGGTAGCTTGTCCCTGGAAGAGGCCTTTGGAAGAGGTGTAGCTTTAGATACGGATACTTGTAGCTCCTAAGGTAGACTGAGCTAACTGGTAGGTGTTTGAAGTGTGTGTGCCTCCATTTTGTAAATGAGGCTTGCATTAGCAGAGGTCACTTTTCTTCATTTGCCCACCATTTCTTGCAGACAAAACTGTACTGAGGCAAATATGACATTTCTGTGATGGCCAAATCATTTCCTAGTCCATGGATCACACTGGCACACATTTGCATTTTCAACATGGATGTCTCAGCACAACTGTCAGTACTTTCACTGGCCTCCTTGATACAGGACTTCCTTCCAAACCTTATCTGGGAAGCCAACCAGTGCTAGCTTAACAGAGGTTTCAGTTGTTATTGAAACTTTTTCCTGGTGAATAAGGCTAACATTACAAACACGAGCTACTTTGTATCCAAATTAATTCAGCAGTAACTATGCATGGCTGTAGGAAGTCATAACTTTTTAGCTAAAATGTCTCTGCTAGAGACTCTACCCCTGAGCTTCCTGGTCTCATTCACTGCCCATGCATTCTCTTATAACTCTACTCATTTGAGTATTGTGAAAGTGACCCTGTCCATCAACTTCCTAGAATCTTAGTTGCCTATTTGCAATTTCGTGCAACTGGTTTTAAACCTGAAATCAAATGTCAGATTACTACAAACTGAGGCAGAGTTCTGTAAAAGCTCAGCACCTTCATTAGAAGGAAAAGATGAACATGGCACTTTGGAAGATTATTATTCATTTGTATTCAATGCTTCCCAGGAGGTAAAATTACAGCAGGGGATCAGCCCATTCTTAATTTCCCATGGTAGATTGAAGATGGGTTCTTTTCTGTTCTACAGCATCTTTAGTCTTAGCACCTGCTTTCTCCTGTGTGCAACTCTGCACGTTTAAGCACCTTATTCACAACCTGGCTCATTTGTTTAACTTGTTCTGCTTTGATTTCAAGTTTGTGTTTTCTGCAGCCTTGATTTTGACCTGGGTGTGCCTGCAGGATATACGACTCGTGGTTTTTTTTTAGAACATGGACTCCAGACTACCCACATCAGAACACCCCAGGGAGTTTGTTACAAGCATTGCTGTTTGAGCTCCACTTCATACCTCCTGAATCAAATATCATGAGAGTGAGACTCAGGGATCTACCTCTTCTACATGCAGCCTGGTGATGCTATGTGTACTTAGTGTGGACACTCACTGATTCAAACCAGTAGGTCTCAGATGGGGACAGTTATGTTGGTCTCTGGGGGTATTTGGCAATGTCTGGAGATATTTTGGGTTGTCACAACTGCGTTGCTGGCATCTAATGATTAGAGGGCAGTGACAGTGCTAAACCTCATATAGTGCTTAGGACAGCACCTCACAACAAATCAGTACTGCCCCAAGCGAGGAAGGGCAAACCTGAGTTCAATCTGAAGGGGTTCCCTTCGGGTCTGCTGTGCTTACGGAGCTGTGTTTTCTCATTATCTTCCTTGCTGTCTTTACATCTGGCTGGTTTAGAAGTGACAGAGTTCTTAGAACAGAGGGACATTCACATGCAGGGGACTGTCAGTTTCACATAGGTGAAATAAGGATGGGTAGGACAATAGCTGACTCTCTGAAGGATGCTTTCTCTAGCATCCCTGAGTTGAACTGTAAATCAGGTCTCCACAAGTCATCCTAGAGATTAAAGGCCCTTGCAGAGTTAGAGCAAATCATACAAATTTGGAGTTGCAGAAAGGAGTTCTCCTGTCAGTGTGCATAAATTCTTTGTCAAACATCCTCAGTTTTTATTACCTAAATGACATGTACACGATATAGTGAAAGCTAGCGTCATTCATCACTCAGGACAGGGCCTCAACTGGTATTTCTATGCTTCATTTCTTACTGACCCTTGCTTACTGAAATGTCTGAAAGTATCCTCTAAATCATGAAAGGGGTTAGAGTAGTTAGTATCACTTCAAGCTTGGGAGCATTCCAATGTGCCATGAATCTTTGAAAACTGCTAATTCACACGTAGCATAAATGGTGATTCAATTTCACATGCTTAAAATGCTTTGAGTCTATATTATATCACGAGGAATGTGTATCTGCATTATAAGTTCTAGTCAATGACAACTTCTGAACAGAGAATGCACAAAGAAAGATCTTTGGAGTCCTGACTAGAGATATTTTACAAATTCATGTGTATTTTGAAGTGCCATTTTGTATGTATTATAGTTTTAATGCTGAACCTCTTTGATCTATGAAGTTTTGAAGACACTTTCAGAGCTTTTAAATTGATTGAAATATGGGCAATGTTTGGATACGTAATAGCTATTGTAGATGTACTGCTGGGTACTGTTCTAAGCATTATGTACTTATTTTGTTCAATGTACCCTCACAGCAACCTATTGGCATAGGGTTCTCATTTTACAGGTGAGGTTAAATTCCAAGCTCACAGAATGTAGATGGCCCATTCAGCCCTGGTAGTCTGGATTCTTAACAAGGTTATTTTTACTAGGCCAGCAAGTTGACTCTGCCTGAAGATACTTGCTGCCAAGGCTGACTGCCTGATTTTTTCCCCTTTGACCCTCAGGGTAGAAGGAAAGAAGCTACTCTTGTCCTCTGACCACCATATGGCCTCCTGTGCTTCCCAAACGAAACAAATAAGATGGGGAAAAAGTATTATTATGCCTCAGTTTTTACTTCTAACTTGTATCCAATGAAATAAGCACTGAGATAATTTCCATAGAAAGACTAGGGTGGAGCTAAGTGGTAGAGTGCAAAGTACTAGTTTAATCCCCAGCATCACAAAAGATGTTGATATATAATATTAACATACAATATGATAATTTTCTTAACCTAGCATTATCCAGTAGAAGAGGAATGCAGGTTACATATGTAGTTTTAAAGTTTGAAGGACACATTTTTTAAAAAGATGGTGACAAAGAAAAAAGCCAGGTAAAATAGTTGTAATAGTATTTTTGTTAACCTAAATAAATTGAATAACTAAAGTATTATAACTTCTACAGGTAAAATTAATTTTAATATTATATTTTGTTAATACAACATATGTAAAGTAGAATGTCTACATGAGACTATTATAAAACTATATTAGTGAGACATTAAAAATTTTTGTTTGTGCCTTTGAAATATAGCGTGTATAGGCAGTGTGTGGGGGTGGTCTTTTTAAGACAGGGTTTCCCTATGTGCCTCTGGCTGTCCTGAAACTCCCTCTGTAGACTAGGCTAGCCTCAAACATTTGCCACCATGCCTGGCTGAGATCTAATGTGTAACTTACCCTTACAGAATATTGCAATTTAGTTTAGCCACATTTTAAGATCTGTATGTGTGGCAATTGAGCACCATACTGAGACTTAGTGAGAACTCTCAGGCTTGGAGAAGAATCTGGATGGATTTTGAAAGGAAAAAATGGCATTTTCAATCTTTCTTAGCTGACATCACAGAGAAACCTCAGGTGGCTCTTCACATCTTGACAGACCTACCCCTGTCCAGATGTAGGCTTCTGAAAATGGCCACAGGAATTTATAGCCTCATTTTCATTTACATCTGTATCCGTTACTTTTCTTGTTGCTGTGACAGCATAACTTATAAAAACAACTTTATAAAGAAAGATTTATTTTGCTTCACTGCTTGTGGATGATAGGCTATCACAACAGAGAAAGCATGGCTGTGGGACTGTGAAGCCACTGACCATTCGAGACACAGTCAGAAATTAGAAAGAGATATAGGCTCACTTTCTTCTTTTGCTTCCTCCCCTTTCACATTTAATTCAGTCCAAGCTTAAAGGAGGATTTAGCACACACACACACACACACACACACACACACACACACACACACACATACACACACACACACGGGAGTGAGGAGAGACTTGTTTCATTGGCTGTGAGATGAGTGCATAGGAAAGGAGAGGTTTGATTTATGTCTATGTCAGCTATGATACAACCGCCCTAGCTACCATAGTGTAGTTTGAATGGAATAGACATTGCAACCCAACAGTGGCAATACATGAAGTATAGTCTCAAGAACAAACAAGCTTGTTAAGTTGCAAGCTCAAAACTCCACCAAAAAAATCTACCTCCTGTCTAATAATGGTACTATGAAGTATACTAGCTCATCTTAGAAAAGGTCTATTTTAAGCACCTTTTTTATACCTGTCTACTGGAAGACACCAGTCCCTAAGTGCTGAATAAATTGTACAGAGTAGCCCTTGAACACTTGTTTGGATCAACAGGACTACTTACTATGAAATGCACATCTTCCTGTTTATTAAATTCATAGGAACAAGTGGTTCTTGTAGAAAAACACATAATTATTGAGATGCAACATACTACAGGGAAAAGATTAAGGTTGGAAAAGACTATAAACATGGATCCCATTGCTCTCAGTCTTTGAGGTATAAAAGGAAAGTAAGACTAGCTTGTAAGCCAGGATGATCAGTAGAATCAGTGGGAGTTGTTTTGGGTTTTTAGATGCTCATATCCACTCCCAATTCTAGTCAAATTAAAATAATTTCTAAGGTAAGGCTGAGTTGAGACTATGACTACATGGTCTGTAATTTTTCCCCTACATTTTCAATGCTGTTACAGATAATCTAGCATCATTGCAAATATGTGGGGAAAATGGAGTGCTCTCTGTCTCACAACACTGGGAAAGGAAGTGTCAGTTGCAGTATATCTTTCCTATTCCTTTTGCATTGATCAGGGTCCTAGGTTCTACACTGAAAGTACAAACAAGATGCTACGTGCCTCACAAAGAAATTTTCATCTATATTGAGCTAGTATTGTTAGGTGAAAGTCAGGGATGTTGTTATAAATGAACAATTCCTTATTTGGTAGAGAATTAGAGGATCAGGGAGAGAAATGGAGCATTTAGGTGTCTAATTTCAAATGCCATTTGCTTATAATGCACTTGTAAGAGAGAAAAGGAAAAACCCATTTATTTTAATTTAATTTCAATTACTTAGGCCCTTTCTAGACTTAGAAAGGATGTAAAGTATGAAGGCAAGAAAACTAATAATGTGTGTCTCCCACACTCTCTTCCAAGAATTCAGTTGAGAATGAAATGTTCTTCTATGTCTCACCCTTAGACTTTAGAGTACAGATTACATAAAAGTGTTTTGAAGGTAGATGACAGTATCAATTAGGGCAGAGCTGATAACAAATGAATCTCAGCTGGGCATGTTGCTGCACACCTCTAATCCCAGCACTCAGGAGGCGGAGGCAGGTGGATCACTGTGAGTTTGAGGCCAGCCTGGTCTACAAAGCAAGTCCAGGACAGCCAGGGCTACACAGAGAAACCTTGTCTCAAAACAAAAAACAAAAACAAAAAAAAAAAAAACAAAAAAACAAAAAAAAGACAAATTAATCTCAAATCTCAGTAATGTATAGCAGCACAAAAAGTATGATTGGCACTTAGTTTTCTGCTCAGGAAAAATGTCTTTCATAGGTCAGCTCTAGCTCTAGCCTTGGTCATGTTCAATCTATGAATGAGGCTGGGTAAGATCTGTCTTAACTTAGAACATCAACAGTCTAAGTGGTAGGGAGACGAGAAACTGATGAATCAGGTGCTCGATCTTCATGCTCATTTGCAGAAATAGACTTAGTTGCCCAAAGCAAGTGATGAGGCGAAGACAACATTGAATCGAATGCAGCAGGGATGAGCATGTGTCAGCCTTCTGCTGAGATAAGACTGGGAATAATAATATCATACAATCTAAATTAAAACGCCAACAAAAATACAACTGACTCTAGCAGTACAGGATGCTATAATAGAGTCACAAACTCCTATTTCACTAACAATGTAGCTACATGGTTATCACTTTATTGTCATAACCTGCCCCACCCCACTCCTCCAGTTGTGTACGGAAGTTCACTTTCACTGTGAACAGACCAAGCAATGGTATCTCCTGTCTACCTTGCCTCCATTGAACCTTGACCTTTCCAAGTCCTTTTACCTGCTAAAGATGCTTGTTTTCTGTCCTGATGGATTTACGGATGACTCCAAGAAAGAGCTAGGAGGGACTCACTTCTTCATCCATAAAGAGGCAATGAGGAATCATGGTTGAAAATGCTGGTTCTCAAATTGTCTGTACAAGAGAGCCACTTGGGAACTTTAATAAGTACTCATGTTGTGGTCTGACCCCCATGCTGGAAATTCGGATTTAGTCAGTATTGGGAGTAGCCAGGGGTTGACTGGTCTTAACGCAAACTGAGAACCCCTGTTTAAAAGCAGCAGCTTCCACTCCAACTGAGATGTGTGTTTAGAAGCTGGCTTGAGTCCAGCATGGTGGTGCATACTTCTCATGCTAGCACCTGGGAATGAGGATAGGAGGATCAGGAGTTTAAAGCCAACATCAGATATAGGCAAATTTGTGATCAGGCTGGGCTACATGAGGAGGATGTAGGGGTCTCCAGGCTGCCTCTTTTAATAAAATCCAAGAGAAAGAGGAACAACAACTACTACAACTATTTCTACTACTTCTACTATTACTACTACGGACTAGGGAGCTAGCTCAGTCAATAAAGTGTTTATCTCACAAGCAGGAGGGCCTGAGATAGGTTCCCAGAACCCAGGTAAAGAAGTAGGGCTGAGGCAAACAAATGGACCCCTGCAGCTCACTAGTCAGCCATCTTAGCTTACTTGCCGAGTTCTAGACTAGTGAGAGACTGTATCTAAAAAATAGAGATATGGGGAAAGGAAGATAAAGAGGAAGAGAGGGAGAGAGAGAGAGAGAGAGAGAGAGAGAGAGAGAGAGAGAGAGAGAGAGAGAGACAGAGAGAGAGACAGAGAGAGACAGAGAGAGACAGAGACAGAGAGACAGAGACAGAGACAGAGAGACAGACAGAGAAAGAGGGGGGAACTTGACTTCTCTATTTCTCAGGTATATTGCTTTTGCCTAAGTCACTTTATGTCTCCATTGCTTAGTTTTTCTGCTTTTGCTGTGATGGTTACAGAAAAGGTAGATAAAGCACCAAGAATTGTACCTTGGTCCCAGTAAGTGCTCAGTAAGTGGAAGTATTTTCATTATTGTTGTGCTTGCTGTGCTGCAGCTTTCTAATCTGCATTGATGCTGCCTAGAAAGACATACTGCTCTAATAGGTTGGCTGGTAGAAAAAAATGGCCGTAAAAGCCATACTATGCTATTAGACATGATTGCATTTAGCAGTGATTTGGGGTATGGTAATAGAAGATGCTCTTTGCTTTCACTGACTTCTCAGGGACTCACAGCAGGAAATCCGTTGAGACCCCCTGAGCCCCCACTGCTCACTGCCCTGTATCTAGCATAGAGGAATTGCTTTGGGGATGCTTTTATTATGCTCTCCCTGCAGCAAACAGCAGAGAAGAGAAAGGTAGAAAGCAAGCAACAAGCAATGATTTCAAAATGTGTCTTTTTAATATGAATGAGCAGGCTGTTTGGAAGCAAAAGGACAGACTTTGCCTGCCTTCCCAGCTGGATTGAAACCAAGAAACATTTGCACATGCATGTACCTCCACCGCCATCCCAATGTATGCCTGAGTGTGTGTATGTTTCATTTCGACGGAAAACAAAACAGCTTGTAAAATGCCAGGGAGGGGTAGGGTGGCTACCATGTTAAAAGAGCTCTAACATTTTCTTCTTATTATTAATCATGTTCCTTTGTGGTTGAGGATAACCCACTGGGACCCCTTATCCTGCAGGGACTTCTCTTAGGGGAATGAAGGGATGATCATTGGGACATCTTCCGTTATCTTTACTTCATTTCAAAGAAGCATGTAGGGGGCTGTTCAGCCGTTTAAGGCTCATTTGGCAAATGCTCTGCCTTTTCCAATCCTGCAATACAGATTTCCCCACTTCCACCCCCTTTTCTGTTATGGGGTTTTTAATGATTTAATGAGAAAATGTCAAAACTTACATATCTGCTTTCTAATTCTTTGCATATGACACAGACATCAATGTTAGTTCCGTTTGACATTTGTGAATTTATGGGAAACCTCATCTTTGTCGACATTTAAAACTTGGCTGCACCCAATGAATCCACCCTAGGGAACAATTCTGCAAGAGTCCCCAAAGGATGAGGCCAGAGGACCAATCGAATGCCATTTGTGTGCATTCCAATTTCTGTGGGATTTGGATGGGAAAAGTATTTTTTCGTTTCTGTTTTCTTTCTTCCACAAACATGAAAAGGAGGAATGTCTCCAAGTGATGAAGATCTGAGAGTGGATAATGAGAACGCACACAGTGATAGTCGTGCAGATTGCCAGGAAAGCAGACTCTGTGGGGATTGGGGGTTGGCTCTTAGGATAGCGTGCATTGTTCACATTCTGTTTTTTTTTTTTCTTTCCAGAGAGGAAAGTTGCAGCATCTGATACATTTTACCTCTTTGAGGAATTGCTTCTAGAAGTATGGCCCTCCCTCTGGGCATCATGGTTATTGTCACATGAAGGAAGTTGTAGGGGAAGAGACAGAGAGGGTGGATGGAACGAAATTAATAATTTGTAAATGAAATTTTCCTGAAAATGACTGCAAAGTAAAAGCACATTTCCATCTATCCTAAATATTGTCGTCATAAATGGACAAGCTGTTCCAGTCCTAACCCCTTTTACTTAATTAGAAAATGATTTTGAGACTGTCTTGGTGGTAAACACTTGTAATCCGAGTACTAGGAATATGGAGGCAGGCGAGTTAGGAGTTCAGAGCCATCTTTGGCCATACCACAAGTTCCAGGTCCGAAGGAGGCTAGATGAGACCCTCTCTCAAAACAAACAAATGAAAATAACAACACCACAAAAGAAAATATAGTTTCAAGATAAAAAAAAAAAAACCTGGAAGTAGGAGGTGCTTTGGCTTCTTTTATCTGAGATATACACCTTGTTCCATGCTCTTCATATGCCTTGTGTTTTAGAACCTGGTTTCTGAATGTGGAGGCCAGGAGCATTGATAGCCTCAGGGAGCTCCTTGGATGCAGGGACCCTTATTTCAGTCCCAGACAGCCTGAATCAGAATCTGCATTTCCTCCAGGACCCAGGCCTGGTAGTTGGTTCTAGGAAGTAGTGCTCTTATTTAGCATATGAAGCTGGAGACAATCCCCTTGTCCATCTGATTCTGTAGCCTGGGCTGGACACATATTGGGGTCCAGTCTGGCCTGCTCCAAGGAGCACAAAACTACAGGATGGCTGTGTAATGAAATCTTCCATTCACAGTTGAAACAGAAGTGCTGAGCTCCAGAAAGGCTTATTGGAGTGACAATAGAGCCCCAGGCAAAGAGTCTCCTCTTCCTGTCACTGGCAGGCCCATGATTGTCCCAAGCAAGGCTTGAATACAAGTCTGGTCCTGGTACCTGGTGACTGCCCTTGTCACAGCAATAAATCAAAAATTTCAAGAACTGAGTACTCTTTTTTTTTTTTTTTTTCATCTGGAAGATTTAAACCAGGCTTTCTCATTTCTCTATTTGTGCCACTGAAAAGATCTCTAGTATGTTCCACTTTGGTCTGCTGACCACCGGAGGAATGGAGGGTGACTATGACTAAGTAAATTGTATAAAATTCTCAAGGAATTAATACAAATGTTTTTTAAAACCTCTGTGCAATCATTTTACTACATAATAAGTTTATAATAAAAATACTCAGTTATTAAATGATATTTATGTTTTTATTCTATTTAATCATATATAATTACACACACACACATATATATATATATGGAGAGAGAGAGAGAGAGAGAGAGAGAGAGAGAGAGAGAGAGAGAGAGAGAGAGAGATATGATATGTAGACCTGGCTGTTGGAACTCACTATGTAGACTAGGCTGGCCTCAAACGCTCAGAGATCCTCCTGTGTCTGCCTTCCAGTGCCACCTTGCATGTCTTAATAACACTTTTAATATTTTAGTAAAAGCTCTCATGTAGCCCAGACTGGTTTCAAATTTACTACCTGTGGAGGCATGACTGTGAACCTCTGATCCTCCTAAGTTCACCTTTGGAGCTAGGGGATTATATACACGCAGCACCAAGCCTGGTTCTGTGGTACTAAGGATAGAGCCCAGGGCTTTGTGCATGCTAGGCAGCACTCCAACAACTAAGCTACATCTTTCACCTTACCAATTATATTTAAAATGTCAAGACACATTCATAATGTAAAATAAATTTTATACCAACTTAAACTTATCACCCTAGATTACATTGATTTCTTTTTAAATTCAAAATAACAATCCTCTAATTCTTATTTTGCAAATATTTATTACATCTGGTTTGTGATATATTTCCTGAAGTGTTTCCCTGGAAGAGCTGGTATTTATTGACTATATTTTCTAATTACATTCATCTACTCACTTGTTCATCTATTTTACAAAACAAAATGTATTTTTGTTAGTGTTTCACTCTAATTATTAAAGGGCCTAAGGCCAGGTTGCCATAGCTAAAGCAAGGTGGAAATAATAACCTTGACAAATCAGGGGTTGGCTCCAATCCCCTGGGTAATTCCCTGTCACTGCATTTTGGTTTGGCAGAGGAAGCAGCACACACACTCAGTCCATAACTGGGTTTTTACCAAGGTCAGGACACCTCTGTCTCTTCTCCCCTGAAGGCTGCTCAGTGAAGCTCAGGATTGGAGGACAATGACAGAGAGGTCCTGGATCAAAACACGACTGGCTTTGCGAGAGGGAGCCCACTGCTTCTTTGTAGCATTTTAAGGTCCTTTTTATTGATCCTTGGCTGTATCACATTTTGAGTCCCAGTGAGACACCCCTTGGTGTCCTGGATGAAACCCAGAGCCTCCTGGGTTAGGTGCTAGGTGAGCATCTTACCACTGAGACATTCCCCCAGCCCAAGCTATCACATTTTATGTGTAGATTCTGGCCTCGAAGAATATGGTTGTCCAGAGCCAACCACGTACCACAGTAGACAGTGTGAAAGTGGGAAGCCAGACTTGGATATATTGTGGCCTTGATTGGTGGCACACAGTGCCTTGGCCTAGTGGGTGCCATGGTCCCTGAAAGTAACCTGTTTTCAAGGTGATGCTATGTTTGGCTGATGGCCTCTCCCTGCACCAGATCAGACACATTTGCTCAGATAGTAGTTGGAAGCCTCTGAGAAACAGCCTAGAGCCAGAGCTCTGCGGTCCAGGTTTCTGGCTCTGCAGCTGCCTGGGTGTGGCAGCTCTTCTGTAGTTGCCGGTGCTGCCATCTGCAAAACCAGGACTGGATTTACACCTTAGACCTGGCTTAGGGCAAAACTGGATTTGTCTGTAGCAGGAAACATTTGCAAGGTATTGAGTCAGGGACTGACAGTGTTAACTCTGAAGTTAGTAAGTGACTGATCTATGAAAAGCCATTCTGTGACATTGTCTCAAATCTTAAGGTCCTTTCCTTAAAGTAATTCTTTCAAACTTACCCTAGAATTCATTTGGGGAAGTACAGACCCAGTTCTGAGTCTATCAGGTGTACTCTACTCATGGAGGTGGAATCTGGAGCATAGGGGAAGCAGCAAGGAGTCACAGTTCGGAGAGAACAGGGACGTGCTGGACAGGAAACTCCTTGGAGTTCTGCCAGGCCTAAGATTTGTACTCTGGGTAGAAACAGCAGCAAATGAAAGGCTTAGCAGTAGGTGCCACTTGAGAGCCAGAAATCTAGTTTCACAGCCAGGGATATCCTTCCAGGGCCCACACCCTAAAAGTTGTTATCTGCTGCTTTCTGAACATGACAGAGCCCATAGAGTAATATTGCTTATCTCCAGTGAGCAGATGAGAAAGCCAAGGCTCCGAGTCCAAGGCTCTGAGTAGGTATGAAACACCTCCCAAGGCCCTTGAGAAGCCTAGGACAGAACTAGTAATGGGGCCTGTTTCTCTAGAGCAGCAGTTTTTAACCTGTTGTTTGTGACCCTTCTTGGGGGGTAGAATGACCATTTCATAGGGGTCACCTAATACCATTGTATAACACAGACGGTTATATTATGATTCATAACAGTAGCAAAATTATGGTTATAGAACAGCAACAAAAAGAATTCTATGGTTTGGGTGTCACCACAACAGGAACTGTATTAAAGGGTTGCAGCATTAGCAAGGTTGAGAATCACTGGTCTCGATGTTCTGATCTCTAGCTGTCTCTGCATAAAAGGCAGAAAACAGCTGAGATAGGGAGACATCCAACAGGTTCAGAGTTCACCTTGTACCTGTGATCTCTAGCTTATCTATTGTCTATTGGTTTCTCAGCTTCCCCCCATACTGCAGTGAAAGCTCAGATCTATCTTTCTCTCCAGCGTAGAAACAATGGTTGCTAACCACCACAGTGAGGAGTTTACAGGAAGGAAAGCTTCAAAAAGGGTTAAACTATGTCCCAGAGTGGTTTCAGTTCCCCAGCTTTTAAGATGTACAGTGTACCATAGACAAGTGTAGTGGATCATGCCCTTAATACCAGTGCTCCGGAGGCAAAGGTAGGTAGATAGTTAGAGGGCAGTCTAGTCTACTGAGTTGACAGATATATAGTGAGACCTTGTCTTTTAAAAAAAAGAAAAACAAACAAAACATTTACTGTATTCTAGTGTTCCTGGTGACTGTGATTACAAAAGGCTTCATTTCAAAAGAAGCAGAGAAGGGGTCCATTTTGGGGAACACTCTAGATGGTGCAGTGGAAGATAGCTAGGAAGGGAGACTTCTCCCTTCTGTGACTTGACTATTCTGAGGGCCCAGACTTTCCTTCCCTCTAGCCACCAAAAGCAAACCTTCACATCCCGTGATGTTGTTGCTTATCTGTTTTACTTTGTATTTTGAAAGAATCCGTTCTTATAGGGAAAGTGTGAGAATAATACAAGGGACTCCTTACACCTTTATGTAAGGCATTGGTCATTAACAGCTTCCTTCTTCTCCGACTCCCTCTCTTCCCCACCTTTCTTTCTTCTCTTCCATTCCACCTTCTCTTCCCTCCTGTTCCCTTCTCCACCCTCTCTACATACAGCTTTTCACTCAGGTGTGTTCACAATATATTCTTATATGTGTGTGCATGTTTCTGTTTTAGAGTAGTCTGTGTCATCAAACTTCCTTCACCCTCTACATAGCCACATGCACATGTTAACTGTAGAAAAATGTATTAGTATGTTTCATTGATCCATAGGCTATACTCTACTTGTGTCCTGATAATGCCCTTACTAGCAAGCTTTGCACAATTCACAAGCTAAATCTGGATCCCATGTTACCTTTAGTTTTCTGCCTCTTTTGCCTGTCTTTAATCCAGAGCTGAGCCCACGTAAGGCATTGTTATTCTTCTAGGATTGCCATTTTTGAAGAATGCTCATCAATTCTTGTATAGAATCTCTTAACTTTGATTTCTCTTGTGTGTCCTTATGCTCTCCTTAAAGTCTACACATTTTTTACTGAAACACTATGTATATGGTTCATCTTGTACCTCTCCAGAAAAACATTAGCAGAAACATGTGTCTATTTGTCCATCTTGTTAAGGTCAAATTTGAGCACTTAGTTGATGTATTATCTGTGTAGTCATTTATCCCATCGATAACCACCACATGTTTTTTTGTTAATAACACACACATATAATTTTGGCATTATGTAAATATATGATGCCTCATTGAATTCTCTTCATTTAGTTTAAGCATTCATTGATGGTTCTTGTCTGAAGAATGATTTGTTATAATGCCTTCATCTTCATCCCTTCTGTGTTTGTTAGCCCTAGATAATCTTTGCCAAGATTAGTAGGTTAGCTTGTGGAGAGGGAAGGTCCTGATTCCTCCTGGTGTGTTGGGGGTGTATATTTGAACACAGGCAACTCATTCTGGAAACACTTTTTGTTTACCAGATGACTTTTAACCAGCCTTTTAAATGCTCTACAACAAAGGGAGAAGTTGGTTGTGTATGTTATAATTTACTTTTGTGGCATCTTCTGGAAAATTGCACCTGGATCATTTACACAATGTTGCTCAACAGAAACTTGCTTATAATGATAATAATCATACCTTCCTAGCATCTAATCCCTCCTCCAAGGAAGAGGAAGAAGTTAGAAAGATGCAAGGGACTCTGAGAAGGATAGTTGGACTGAAAGGAACAACTAACTATGGGAAGCAGCCAAGTTAAGTAAAACGTGAATTCCCAAGAGTGTTCCAAAATGCTTGTGTGGGAGTTCTTTTTGGAAGGTTGAAGTAGGAAATTCGTTGAAACTTAAAAAAAATATTTTTAATTCAAAATGAATCCTTCAGCAGATGAGATGGTTGAGTGGGTAAAAGCTCTTACCCTGCAAGCTTGATGATCCAGGTTCAATCATCCAGGACCCCAAGGTCAAAGGAGAGAGCTGAATCCTGAACATTGTCTTCTGACTTCACAAGTACACCACAGCATGGGCATGTATATACCCCCAAACACACACACACACACACACACACACACACACACACACACAGACACATTGCACACACGTGCACGTGCACACACACACACGCACACATGCACGCTCATGCACATGAACACATGTTTGTGTACACAGAAGCACACACATATATGGGGAGGGGGGAAGAGAGATATAAAAGAAAGTTAAAAAAAAAGACCCATAACCATTTTCCAGCTTGTTCATGCTTGTCTATTTCTTATAAACATTTACTGACAATTTTTTTTTCTGGAAAGGGTTTTTGCAGGGTGGTGGTAGGAGCTTCTGATTATTGTTTCAAATTCCTGACAGCCCACAGTAGGAACAAAGGAGTGATGAGGAATGCTTGGGAGATTTCTCAGCTGTTATATATTGTCCTTTCTCTGTTTGATAAGATTTTCAATAAGGTAACTGTTTTGATCAAAGCTGTTTTTAGAAAACAATGCAAGTGGTCATGAAAGGAAAAACATGCTGTGGTGTTTTTTTTTTTTTTTTTCATGAAGCCTGCAAATGGACAAATACCAGTTCTTCTGTGATGAGTGAGTTAGAGTCATGCATCGCTACCTTCCTTAGATGTGTCTGTGTCTATAAGACAGAAAGAAAAGGGAAAGAGAAATGAAGTATATGGCTGAATACTTTCAGGAATTGCACAGTGGACTTCTTAGAGAATCAAGAGACATGGGAAAGAAAAGGCGGAACTCATGCTCTGAATGTTACACCTTTTGTGGGGGAACGAACAAGCCCAAAACTTTGAGGCTGAAAGCAACACGGATATATCTAGTCTTTAGTCTCACTGGGTGGCTGATTGAATCTGAGCGATGTCAGGCCACTCTTGGCTGGGCTTGCTCATATGTCCAGAGGCAGCCATTGGAGCAGTCAGCAATGAACTGATCACAATGGTATGTTACTCCTGGAGATGTCTTCTTATTTTCCAGCGAGCTGGTCTGACCTCTGACCTACTCTGTGTGGTGGTCACAGGATTTCAAGCATGTGAGGAGAAGGGTGCAAAGACTTCAGACACTCAGGGTGAAAACTCTGGCTGGCATCACGTCTGCTCCATCATGGTGGCCAAAGCAAGTCACTGGAGCAAACCCAAATGAAAGGACTTGGGGAACAGACTCTATTTTGGCAGGAGGACCTGCATGGTCTCATGTCAAAGGGACAGAGATTCCAAGAGGGGCATTTTGATTGGGATCATTTTTATAACTTGGCGTAGAGACTAACTAAACATGTATCTGGTTAGTATCTTTACCCCCACTTTTGGTATGGAAGAATAAGTAGAGGAGAAGAAAATTGGCACACATAATTCTCATTGCAGAAGTTACAAGAGTCCAGCCTGGATTTTGTGAGCTAATCTATATAAATTCCTTTGAGCCAGCTCTATGTAGTTGGTGCTGTTCATATCACATGTGAGTATGCCACACTGAGGTCTCCAACCTTACTTAGAAGTGAAGCTGAATATAAACTTGACAGGAAAATGAAGAAAGGTTGCACAAAACAGCTCATGAAGTAAAGGTTTTTCCATAAGCTATCCTGGATAAAGCCCATCTGGAGTGCCATGATCAGCCATTTTCCCTTTAGGAGCCAAAGGTTGGAAGATGTGTCCAAGTTTACCTTCTCTGACTAGTTCACCTTGTTGGGCTTGTTTCTGAGGTTAGATCACACCTTGGTTGGTTATTGCTATGGCAGAGTCTGTAATGAAGAGGGTACCAAGGGGTGAAGATTTTTATTTTCTTAAGACTTCTTTGCTTATTTACCTAGGCTTTATTAAATGCATCAAAATCCCGGAGGCAGTTTTGCTGCATCTTTTGTTGTGTGATGAAAACAACACTTATCTTTCCTGAGGCTGACTGGCCTCCTGGATGATAAATGAAGAGAAGGCCCTGCCAGGGTCCCTAAGTAAGCCCCTTCAAGGCACTTCAAGGGACCTGGCCAGGGCCAAGTGTCCTTAAGTATTTTGTCAAACCTGCTGGCTGGAAACTTCCTCAGCCTTTTCCTATCTATATTTCTGTGTCTCCTTTCATTTTACTTTGTCATCTGTGTATGACTCCCCTTTCCCTTTTTTGTGCAAAACCACTCTGGAATTGGGATCAATAAATGCCAAATTGCTTGTAAGTACATTCTAGATTATAGAAGAATTCTCTGGGGATTATAAAGGGACAGGAGAGGGAGAGAGAGAGAGAGAGAGAGAGAGAGAGAGAGAGAGAGAGAGAGAGAGAGAGAGAGAGAGAGAGAGAGAGAACTCCCTTTTGTTTTACTCACTTTGAGGCTCCTACTTGTTGACAACAAGTTTTGTTAGTCTTTAAGTTTAAGGAAAAGAACATTCAGGGTTGGCATTTTTTTCTCCCCCTGCTTTGAATTCTTAAAGTCAGTTTGATAAGATATCTGAGAAACCACAAGACGCTCCCTTTTTAATAGGCTTCACTGCCCCTTTGGCCTCCTTATAAACGCCGTCATCCTTCAAAGAGACCCATAATCATGAGAAGTTCTTGGTGTAGACCACTCCACCCACTGGGCTTATCTGCAAGCTGAATTTGATGTTGCTGGTAGGAGCTTGTGACATGTCCCTTCTCTCTGAGCTTCTGTTCTTGAGTCTCTATTAGTTTCTCCTTTTCATTCTCAATCTGAGCCCCTGGTTAACTGGAGCTTGGTGACTTGTTCTCCTGTTTTCTCTTGTTTCTGGTGGCTTTGTCTATGGCAAGGTTGGGAAGGAGTGATACTGCTTCCACCTGCAGGGAGCATGCTCTAATGTCTGGAGACATTTTTTGATTGACACCATCAGGGTAGAGGCCATCTAGGACAGAGAGCCAGGGATGTTGCTAAATATCCTACAGTGTCTAGGACAGTACCAAATGTGGCCAGCAAGTGCCACTGTGGCAAGCCCTTGAACTGGAAACATACCTTCTGGTGGGATGCTTCCACTTTCCACATGGTTTCTCCCTTCATCTTCTATGTCTAGCATTGGTTATATAACTCTGTCTTTAAGCAAGTAAATCCACAGAAGGAGAGAGGTTTTTTTTTAAATAAGTATGCTTCTGATCCTCAAATATATGAGTTTACATGGAGAGCTGGGCCATGTCCACATGAGAAATAGTCATAGATTCCCTAGTCTGGTTTGCTTTTGGTGATAGCCATTCCAGCCTTACTCATGGAGAGACTTCCTGGTAGTTCATGACTCTCCTCTAAGAAATGAACTATCTCTGAGAGTGTTGACTCTTCTGAATAGTTTGATTATGTGGCTTCTAGGTAGGACTGCTGGGTTCAAAAGAAGGGAAAAAATTTAAAACATGCATACTCTAAATAACCCCCTATAAATATTCCTCTGGGGAATGCTTCATCTTTTAGATATTTATAAATACATGGTCTCCTTAGAATGTTTCAGATATTTCATTTTCCACTATCATTCTTTATAAGCAAAGGACTCTGTCACTAACACCAGATTGCTAGCTAAGCAAAGTCTGGGGAGTGATGACTGCCTGTTTTCTGTGTAACTGCAAAGTGCCAGGCCTGAGACACTGAGCTGCAGGAATGTTGCTTGCAAGATGTCCATTTTAAGGCATCTCCTTGTGGTTTTACCAGCTTTCTTCTCAGGATTGTTTGACTTAACATGAACACTGTCTTTGAGTATCTTTTGTATTAGAAATGTCATAGGGAGCACAGAAAACAGTCTCAGTCTGTCTGGAGTTGACATGCCAGAGAGCCAGACATTACAAAATAAAGCTAAGAAAGATGTAGGAAAGCTAAGAGAAGGGAAGGTGTTGGGAGGTAAACAATATAATATCATGGAGAGGTTATAAATAAGAACTTTTAAGTGATACTTTCCAAAAGACCAAATGAGACAGAGAAGCTAGTCCAAGGCCGTCTGGGAGAGAGCAATCCAGGCATACTGAAGAACAAGAGCAAAGGTCCTGAGGCAAAAAGTGCTTGGTGAGTTATAGGAATTGAAAGGAGGTTGAAGGAGTGATAAGCCAGGGTCAAACTTCAGGAGACAATGGAGGAGAGGTGAAGAGCTGGGGGTAGCCATCACATCATGACAAGAACTTGTGTGTTGACCGCAAGACTGACCTATGGTAGGGCGGGAAGAAGACAAACATGTGTGCTATGCATCTCTACCAGACCACTCTGGAAACATGGAAGGACTTTAGGGAACAAGGGCTGATTCAGGAGTCAGCGAGATCATCAATAGCCTGTGAGAGTGTTGCTGTTGGCTTGGACTTGCCCAACCTTCCGCTCTATCTCCAGTGAAATCCCTTAGTGATGGCTCCCTCCAGATAAAGGAAGTGAGGAAGATAGAGTTTTCCTTTGCTGTCTGGGCAGTTGTTTTCCATTCCATCCAGGAAAAAAAATCCTCAGAGCCATCCCAAATGTGGAAAGGGGGCTATCTATGTTCTAGAGCTGGAAAAGCAAGAACCTCAACAGTGTCTGTGTTCTTGGAAGGGCTAGGGCTGAATTAAGGCATTGAAAGTGCTCCTCTCTCTCTCTCCTTCTCCTCCTCTCTCTCCCTCCTTCTTTACCCATCCTTTCAAATTCACACCACTGCTTCACTCATGGCCACTTCTACAGTGACAACTTTGCTATCCAACATGTCGCCTCATCTCATCCCTGACCAACTATTCTTCTTGAAATCATACTTTAATGGTGGAGATTTCCTTCCTTCCTTCCTTCCTTCCTTCCTTCCTTCCTTCCTTCCTTCCTTCCTTCCTTCCTCTCTCCCTCTCTCCCTCCCTCTCTCCACCCATCTCCACCCTCTCCCTTTCATCCCAAGCACATCAGCAGTAGGAAAGCAGCACAGCTTGATTTCTGAAGTCCATCAGCTACTGCGAGCTGTTTGTCAGAAAGGGTGCTATGTAAGCTGAAATGCTGCTCCAATTTTCACATTATCCTTTCCTGCTGCTTGTTGAGTTATTTAATTAGAAGCCGTCGTATTTTCTAGGGAAAACACTTTGAACAGCAGGCCTGATTTATCTGGGAACAGATGCCTTTATTATGTGTCAAAGAGCTAAAAAAAATTCACTAGTAAGATGTCAGTGTGTGCATATGTGTATGAAAAGAGGAAAGCACATGCAGGTATACAAAGAGTGATCAAACGAGAAACTCAGAGGGTTTGGGAAACAAGGAGGTGGCAGATGCAGCAAATGATTTGCTTTCTGCTCAGGAGTGTGTGTATGCTTCAGTTGACTCCAGTTTGGCTCACACTGCAATGCCTTTAGTGTCACTGAAACTGGCAGAGAGAGCTGACATGTTGTTTTTCTAGGGAAAAAATTGCTCTCCCCCCACACTCACAGTACAGACAACAGCATAAAACAGGAACAAGACTGAGGCGCCCAGAGTCCACAGAGAATTATTTATTCAACTCTTGCCATTTTGCACATTTTCAAAACATAAAAACAAAACAAAACAAAAGCCAGGAAAATCAGTTTTCTGTAGCTCTTAAAAAGCATGAAGGGACATTCAGGGTTCAGTTGATCCCTGGAGAAAGATTTGAAGTCTCGTTCTTTGGAGGCTTCATGTTTAGGATGACGCCGTGGAGTTCCCTGGCAGCGATGTAGACTAAACCCTGCTGCAGCCTGTTCTCTGTCATTGGCTGTTTGTTTTTCACTTTGGTGCCTATGTTGATGTATGTCTTTCACTCGGCTTTGACTCTTTGCAGGGATGTGTTGCTGCCTGGTGTGCGGCTCTTCTGTGGCAGTCAAAGGGACTTCTTTTCCCCTTCTTCTGCTTTTGGGCCACAGAGAGTAAAAAGTGAAGAAATTTCACTTGCAGTGACTCTCTACTCAAGCTCATAAGCCTCCTCTAAACAGAGCTAATCACTTTACTAATAGAGTAGCACGCAGAGCACTGCCAGGCTAACACCTGCAGTGCTGCTGCCTGGATTCAAGTCTCCTCTGCTTTTGCAGCCAGGTCTTCAGGTGGAGGGAGCTGACTTTTTATCTAGTAACTAGGTTTCCTAGCTCTGCCAGGCAAGATACCCATGCCAAGCTTTAGCATAGAAAAATGCTGAAGAAGCAAGCCGTATCTCAGTTTCTGAAGAAATGATTTTTTGCTCTTTTGTCAAGCACTACTGACTTTTCCCCCGACTAATGAGCAGCTGACTAGTCCCTTTATTTCTCAGAATGAACAAAGTAGAGGGTTCAGACACTTGCTCCTCAATGGGTAGTCTTTAGCCTGGAGTATGACTCCCCAGGGAGCACATTAGAAATGCAGAATCAGGGCTGGACCGCTGCTCTAATGAACCTGAA
Source organism: Acomys russatus (assembly GCF_903995435.1). NCBI lineage: Eukaryota > Metazoa > Chordata > Mammalia > Rodentia > Muridae > Acomys > Acomys russatus. Next base: position 32,745,825 of record NC_067169.1, read on the forward strand.
CTTGGGTTTGCTCTTTGGCATCACCCCCAGATTACACACACACACACACACACACACACACACACACACACACACACACACACACACACACACACACAGTGCTTCCAAAGCCCTCATCCAGTGCAGCAATGATTTGCGAAACTTGAGAGTGCATCAGGAAGATTGTTTTGAAAAGTTAGTTAAGATAGATTGCTGGCCTCTACTCTGCAAGTTTCCAGGTACATGGATACTGGGGATTGGCCTAGAACTCTGCATCTCTGGCAAGTCCTCCCATAATACTGGTGTTGTGTGGGTCAATGCGTTGAGAATCCCTGTTCCTGTCTGCGGTGCTCCTTTCCTTTCTCTGTGTAAAACTTCCCCACAAGCCAAACTCCCTTTATGCTTTTGTCCCAATATGTTCACCATTTGCACCTCTTCCCTTTGGAGGGACCTAGTTCCCCTTCCTTAAGAGTTTCTCCCACTTACCTTACTGTGATTCCAAACTCCCACCTACCTTTCTTGACCTTTCCATTGTGTTCAGAAGCTTGGCAGCTCTGGTCCAGCTGCCCCTGGTACTCCCAGGTTGATCACAAAAACTTCCCCTCAGTGGTCTCTCTCTCTCTTTCTCCCTCACACACACATTTAACCTATTCCTTCTCAGGCATCCTTCAGTCTTCTTCTTCCTTCTACCTGGACCATGACCTTTGTGGTCCAAGCCTCCATCTTTCATCCATAGGTAGCCTCAAAATAGCTTCTTTATGGCATCTCTTGACTTTTTAATTTTATTACTTATTAGTTTTGTTCTTGTCTGTTGTGTATATTATGTGTGTACATAATGTGCATATCCTATGGTGTATATGTGGAGTGTACTCTCTCCTTCCAGCTTTCTGTGGGTTCTGAGGATTACTAGGCCTATGAAGCATAGTCTTTTATCTGTTGAGCTGTCTCACTGCCCCCTCTCTTGACTTTGTTCAGACTCACACACCATCCAGGCAGAGTGACCTTTTCAGGTTGCTTCATCATTTCCTTCTCCCTTTCACTCATTGACTTCCACAGACAATCCTGAATATGGTTCTAAAGGCAGCTTGGCTATCCTGCCAGGGCCTCTAGCATCCTTTCTGCTGCACACCCATAGTTCTGTATCCCAGGTACTCCGGTCCCCTTTCAAGCATCTGCTTGAACTAAGACACTTCCCAGGACCACTTCACTTCCTTAGTACCTCAACAGCCTTCCAATTGCTCACTGAGTTTCCCTAGAGAGCAGTGCCCTGACCCTCCCTTGTGTGAAGTTTCTTTGTTGTTGATCTGTTCTTATTCCCATAGTCCTCTAGCTCTTTGTAGTTACACATTCAAAGTGTGACAACTAGATCAATGTTTGTCTATCTTCCTTGACTACAAAATTTGCAAGGGCCTGATTCATTTGTGTTAGCATTTTAACAGGAAATGTGTGTGTGTGTGTGTGTGTGTGTGTGTGTGTGTGTGTGTGTGTGTGTGTGTGTGATCTGTATCTGTCTCTGTCTCTGCCTCTCTCTGTTGGGGGTTGGGATGGGGGGCTGGGGGTGTAGTAAGGGCAGTTATGTGCACCTGAATGTAGCTTCCCATGGAGGCCAGAAGAGGACTTTATATCCCCTCGAACTAGATAAAGGTGGTTATGAGTTACCTGAAATGGGTTCTGGCCACTAAACTCTGCTTTTCTAGCAGAGTACCAGTCTTAGCAACTGAGCCATCTCTCCTGTCTCTGATTCATTTCTAAAGATCTCTGGAGCTCCAGGAGCTGGAATTTAGAATTGACATAATAAATATTTGTTGATGAAACTGGTAGGATCCCTTGGAATTCTGTGCCATAATGCACAAACCAACAAGACCCAGGCAGAGAGAATGTGGAGAACTAAACATCTCCTAAAATATGATCCCAGAAAATGACCCCCTTCTAAAGCTTTAGCAACTACTTTAAAAATGTCTTAAATATATAAGAATTTGACTCCAAGTTGTCTGGATAATTAGGAGCACGAATTGGCCCTGGAGGTCAGGAAGGCTGCTTTACTCTGGGTTTAATTAGGGCAAGAGGAAGGAAGCCATTTCTATGTAAATGAATCAATCCAGTGACCCACACTTCTTCAGCCTTGAAAATATGGCAAGCTCCAGATCTGAGCCCTAGGAAGCATTGATGCATGATGCAGCACCTGCATTGAAGGGAAGAGGGGGGCAAGTGACAGACTCCCAGAAAGTTTAATTGAATTCAGTAGCAGTGCAGACAATGGCACCAAAAGTGTGCTCTGAGTTTAACAGAAACCTTTCCTTACTGTGTGTTTTGAAGCCTTCCTCCTGTTTAAAGACAGAGTGAGTTCTAGACATGAGACAACAACTTGATACCTCCTCTACAAAGCCTCTTCGAGGTGAGGGTTAGATCTTGGGTCTTCTGTGAAATGCCAGCATTGTAGCAGAAGAGCTCAGGCCAGAGAATGGGGCTGGGGCTGGGAGTCTGGGGAAAACAAATTGCTAACCTGAGTTCAAACCCAAACTCAGTTACTGAACAGCAACTTAGGCCCCTGTTCATATGTTCCCTGATCCTCTGTTTTTTCATCCATGAAATGATCACAACAGCGCTTGCCTAGATGGCATGAGAAAGAGTAAAGTAAATGGCATACAGTGCACTCCACATGGTGCCCTTAATGTGGAAATGCTGGATTTATTGTTATGGTGTATATTGAGTCTGCAGAGTGGTAACTACCAAAGACATACATGCAATTTTCTATAATGAGCAACAACAACAACTATCATTTTAAAAAAAGCAAAAAGGCATATGAAGTTACTCATGGCCAGAAGCAGAGTGCAGGGATTATCAGAAACATGGGGGAAGATCAGAGCTCTTTCAAAGGTGAAGGTCATTCATATCAGGCTATGCAGAATCTTTTCCAGTGTGTGCAGCTTGACTCTAAGTTCTCCACATACTTTTCAGCAATTCTATTTTTTTTGTAACATAACTTGCTGTTATTTAAAGGCATAAGATTAAAAATTCTTCTAAAGCAATTAGAAAGCCCTGACTTTCGAGGGCTGTGCACATGGTATGAACAAGTATGGTGGTCACAGACACTACCTTTGGTCTAGTGAACTGGGTTTGCATCCGGGTGCAACCCCTTAGGTGCTGTGACCTTCAGCGGATCCTATGTCTTCTTCAGTCTCTGTATTGTGACCTATACTAGAGAGAAATGTCCATGCTGACGGCTGTTTCAAAGAGTACCAGAACTAAGTACAGAACGTCTGATAGTATAGACAACACAATGTTAGTTTCCTTTCTCCCTTTCTTTTCCCACTAACTTGTGTTTTTCTGAGTAAAAGTCTTTTCGGCACTTAATAGAATTAATTACAAAACCAATAAAGAGTCTATATTTTACTCTTTTCTCCCTTTGATGGTGAGTTCTTTCACCTACTGAGGGACATGAGAGCCTTTTTTTTGACTGTATAGGCTAAAAGTGTGTGTGTGTGTGTGTGTGTGTGTGTGTGTGTGTGTGTGTGTGTGTGTCTACCCTTATGTTGATACCCTTTTCCCAGAATGCATTAATAATGTCTTAGCACAGTGGTTCTCAACCTTCCTAATGAAGCCACCCTTTACTACAGTTCTTCATGTTGTGCTGACCCTCAACCATACAATTATTTCTCTGCTATTTCATAACTGTAATTTTCCATTGTTATGAATCGTAACATAAATATCTGATATGCAGGACATCTAAAATATGCTCCCCACCAAGGCGGCTGAGACCCACAGGTTGAGAACCAGTGCTTTAGCAACTAATGGGTCTTTGGAAGGAATTCATATAATTGGGACCATCAGCTGACTTCCTGAGCACAAAATTGTCTGTTTTTATGACAGATCATTACAGAATGCCTCCCCATGAATGTTTTTAGCCACTGAGGCCAGAATGCCTCGTGCTTCTTCAGATATAGACTTCTAGGAGATGAGACTGTCTTTCTATTCTCCCTGGCTTATGGCTATTGCTGTCCACCCTGCATTGACTATCCAGCCTAAGTAGAAACTTTAGTGGCCTTTGGTAGATTTTCGAGATTCTGCATCTGTCCTTTTTGGAGAAGAACCAGATCTGGTAAAGCAGCAATCACTTCAAAGATAGAAATACAAAGCATAGACATGGTGTTAGCAGCCCCATAACTGGCAACACTCCAGGGCCTGTGGCTTCATGAGAGACAGTTGGCCAAAGCTGCTTTGGGGGCCCAGAATTCAGTTGAACAAACTGTTTCTAAACATAAAGGCAACTGTTTAGAAAATGATTTCCAACAATTTCCACAAGCTCCAGTTTTTTGATTCATGAACTAAATAACTGACTAGACACTGTTCGCTTTTGGAGCTTTGCAACTTGAGCAGAAAAAAAGCAAAGGGTGCCTATCCACCTTGTCCAGTGCTCCCCACTTCAAGTAGCTGCAATTTTTCTGCCTGAAGGCTTTCTCTTACTCTGCAAGCAGAGCGGGCTAAATGCACCTAGGAGTTAGTGTTCTTAGGAGCAGTTTTCACTCAGTGAAGGACCTAAGTTGGAGCATCAATACCTTAGATCCCTTGGTCCTCAGGTGGAATGACTCTAGCTTGTGTTTTTCTCTCAAAGGATTCTCCAACAGGATTGGACCTTAGCTGCCCATGAAGGAAACCTGTTTGATGATCTATACGTTATGGCTCCCTTCTCTAGCTCACTTCTGCACTGTCACTGCCATGCTTCCTGGAATCATATACCAAACAATATACTAGTTGTATTGACTCTTCATACTGGCAATGGCTTTGAAGGAAATCCATTCTAAGACAACAAACAATTCAGTGTCCTTTAAAAAAATCAATAATGTGATTCATAGAAGTACAATATAAAAGATGAGTTACCACTATCTCTGATCTTGGGAAATTCTTTTGATTTCTTATGATCTCTCTCTCTCTCTCTCTCTCTCTCTCTCTCTCTCTCTCTCTCTCTCTCTCTCTCTCTCTCTCTCTCTCTCCCTCTTCCCCCCTCAATAAAAATGAGGTGCATGGGCTCCTTCAAGTGGCATATTATGAATTCTATGGGTTGGACAGTGATTTGGTCCCTGGGATAAAATGGACATTCCAAGCCATCTGGCACTTGTAGATATACCCACTAAAACCAGTTGAAGATGCCCTTCCCTCATAACGGTAACAACTAAAAAAACTTGATAGCTGTAAATATATTCAGGAGGCAAACCTCTCTGATTGATAATTGGTAACAAATTGCTTGCGAAGTCCATTCCAATCCTGACATTTCAAGATTAGTTTATTGATCAAGAGCTTCAGATGTAGAGCAACACTTACTTAGTTTTAGGGGCACTGTTGAGAGGTGACACTTGATTGTATAATGTCAGAAACAACCACTGACTTTCTTCTTTTTTCTAAAAGATTGAAAAAAAGAACATTTCCTTCTACTTGGTCAAGTTTGTCCTTCATTCTTTTGACAGGGCTTCTCTAGATTAACGATGGAGTTTAGAGTTTGCATTCAGACATATGTATGCTTTGAAAGTAACTGTTGTTTCCGAGAGCAAGCTCCTCCCCCAGTAACACAGTTTCTGGTTATCTTCTCTGTGTAAGTATAAAGGGAAAGGAAAGCTTCTGGAACATCCGATTTGTCCTAAGCAGAGTCTGTTTTGTGACTTACTTCTGAGTCTTTTGTTGTTCTGATAATGGGGTGACTTGAAACAACCATCATTTTTCTTTTGTTTCGTGTGGGAAAAGTTCAAAGAATTTGACAATTTGCTTTCTTTTCTTGGAAAAAGAAAAGAAACCTGGAGGTAGGTTTTCATGTGGGAAAGGTTTGTCTCATTTACGCCACACACCTAATGGCTGTCTTGAAAGTAGCAAACTCCCTGTCAATGTGGCTGTCTTAATGAATCAAGACACTCACTGCATAAAACCTCTCAGAAGGGTCCTTTGCAGATTATTTTTCTCATTATTCCCAAAAGATACTTGGAGATCATGATAGCATGCTTCTTCGGTATTTGATGAGCTTAATTTTTCCAGGAAGGAAAGTTTAAGTGAATTTTGAGCCTGATTTTCCAGAAGGTGATCAAATGAGGGAGGTAAAGCTAAATATGAGTCATAATCTTCTTGAAATAGCAGTGAAGACTTGCCAGATAGAAAGTAAAGCAGAAACTTTTTTTGTCATGTCTAAGCAAGACCCACAACAAGAAGAAATGGGATGTGTTTGTCTCTTCTTTCCAGCACGATTGTGACATTGGCTTTGAAGTAGAGTTTCCAGGAGACATTTTGCACGTTCTGTTTGAGCTTTGGAACAAGAAAAGCTGACTAGCTTAGTACTATGAGATCCATCCTAAGGAGACCGGGCCTTTATGTTAACATTCGATTCCGTGAATAAAGAACAGTGAAATGGCTATAATGACAGGTTTAAACTAGGGCAATACACCTAGAAGAAGATAGCATCTCTTTGCATGAAGAAAAGTAAAGTGAATTAGAAATAACACAGCTAAATAATACTGAGTAATATCCACCCCCTAGTCTATTTCAGGCAGAAATAACGAAGAATTTTGTCTGGTGCTCCCCTTGATGGGATTCACTTAGTAAAACTCAGACCCTTTGAAGCTTAATTTCTTTCAAAGGACGCAGATGAACTTCAAGAAGTAAAGGTTTTACGACCTCAGAAATGGAGGTGGCTTCAGTCACTCTGCTGTGCCAACTAGGTCTGGTGTGGTGGTGACTGGGGGTGGGGGCATGCGGGGAGGGGGTGTTGCATAGGAGAGTTCAACAAAGGCCAGCAAAAGCAAAGGGTTTTTTAAAAGGCGGCTAGGGGACTGCCCTGCTCAGCTTCCTGACCTGCCAGGCTGATGTCAGAGGGTTTATTCAGATTTGAAAGCCTTTGTTTTGGGGGATTGGAGTGATTCCTAAGAGACAATGCCTGACTAGAGGCTGGGGCCACTCAATGCCTGAATTGGATTTGGGCAGTTGCTGAGCAGATGGGGATCAGGGGGGAAAACAAAAGGGAAGCTGTTCCCAGCACATCCAACAGGAAGGGAGAATTGCAGAGCCAGCTGCAGTCAGGAGGGGCTTCCTGCTCAGCCTGGCTGCAGAGGGCCCTGGTGCCTGGCTCCTGTAGAAGACCAACCATCCCTAGGCATTAGGCTGAGGCTTACCCATTTCCCAGAGAGGAGAGAAGAGCAGAGATGGAAGAAGATTTGGATCCTGAACTTTTCCCCCAAGCTCTGATTTCAGGAGATGTGTGCTATGACCTCATTTGCAGGGGCTGGGGAATCTTCCCAGAGCCATGTAGTCTGACATCTAGTCTTTACAAGGTGTCAAAACTGAGATCTATGAAAGTGAAAAGACCTACCAGGACTTTGTCAGTGTCTTAGAATGCCTTCTTCCTCAGAAAGCGAGGGAAGCATGGAGCCCTTACCCTTGTGTAGGAGGAGGTGATCCTTGGAAGCGGCAGTCAGGAATTGGAGAGGTGACTCAGAAAGCTAACTTGTGTGTTAATGAGTAAGTTCCCAGCCTGGGCACCTGGGGCCCAGTCCTGCTGAGGTGCCTGGGCAGCTAGGTAGAACACACTTGGCGAGTTCTTTCCCAGAGAGTCAGGAGGAAGCTTGGTGTTGATGGCCTGTCTCTGGCTGGTTGAAAGCTGCTTGTGGAAATGTGGAGTTTGCAACGTTTCTGTGCCCCAGGAGGCCAGAAAAAAAATCTCAGACAGAGGCTCACAGGTCCATGGAGCAGGAAGTCAAGGGTATGTGTAAAGTAGGAAAGGACTTAGGCAGAGGAATTTACATTCCTGTCAACCCTCTCCGTTAGTGAGAAGGCTGATGGTTGAGAGACAAGGCAAGCTTTGCTCCTGGTGCTAAGTAACATGGAGATAGGTTAAACCTCTTCTCTTGGCTCTACAGCAAAGGTACACTCTTCTTCCAGGGAGCACATGAGATATCGAAATTGTACATACACTGACCTTCCCTTTACTCTGCCCACCCTGTCCAGCTACTGCCCTTCTCTTTCAGACAAGATTTGCACCTTTACACTTTATTCCAGGTAAACACCAGCACCCAAAACCGCGTCCAGGGACCAAAGCTGGGCACCTGCCCTCTACCTGCAAGCCCCTCTCATCACACACATAGGCCATGCCCTCTCTTTCTCATCGCCTCCTGTATTCGTTGCCCTCTCGGTTTTGAAGCATACCATTCTCAAGGTCACGCTGTAAGATCTTAGTGTCTTTGCTCTTCTTGTTTCAGCTGCCTGTAATGCTTCTCCCCGCTATTCAAAGGGCTCTGATCTTCTCTTCTAACTTATTTCTCAACTAGACCCTTCCTGACACCCCATCTAAAATATCTCAAACCCAGGGGCTTCTCTGTCCGCTTTCCCTGTCTGGTGAGTCTCTGTAATCCTAAGTAGTCTGAGGCATGTGACATAACTGATTTGTTTAGCTTCATGGCACAGAACTGCATGTCTGCTTGGCTTCTCTAGAATATAAGCTCCACAAGGGTAGGAATGTGTATCTCTCTCCTTCACTGCTGTGTCCCCAGTGCCTAGAACTGTGCCTGCCATATGCCAGACACTATACAAAATTGTTGAACGAACAAATTCATTAACTAATTAATGGGGATCATCTGCATTTAGACGGTGCTTCTTTTTTTCCTCCCTTTTCTGGTTCCCGGCCCCAACTTCAGAAAGATTAGTGAAACCTTCCTGCTGTAAAAGTTAAACATCCCAGGAAGCATTCTCCTTGTTCTGTAGATAGTGCAGAGACCTGGGGTCCCAGAAGACTTTGGTGAGAAGCTCACCCCTATCTGATTCTCCTGTCCTGGCCACCAGGAATATTATACTCCTCTTCAGAGGGACACAGCCCTGAGAGTAGTTCTGTACAGAACAGCAGGGGGTGGGGCGGGTTTCCATTTGTTTCTATCACCAGCCTCAATCAACACTCAGACTATGTGTGTAATTTTAGAGCCTGTGCTAGAGTACCCCTACCCTAACATTGCTTCTGTCCTGCTTTGGACATATGATAACCTTCTGGTTTATGAATTTAACTACTATGATTAAGAACTAGAGATATTGATACCCCTTCCTTGAGTCCATTGTTCTCTCACTCATTAACATTTGTACCATAGGGCATATGTCCAATGTAGGGTATACATGTACTCACATGTGGATGATTGTTGGCACTTTAACTTATGAGTTCCACAGTTGCCTGATGGAAGAGATGCTCATTAGTCAGTCTCTCTTTTAGATGTAATACCTCAGCCAGGTAGACACAGAATGCTGCTGTTACAGTCAGCCAAAGAAGCAATTTCTGCCACAAAGCCTCTCAAGGGGTTCTTGGCAAGTTCAGGCCATAACTTGAGTCTTTTTGAATGAAGAAATTTACTACCAGGAAAAGGCAGACATGACTGTGGGTGATAATGGAAGAAAAGTTCAACAGGATGGGGAGGGGGCAGGAAAATTCTATATAAACTCTGAGTCTAAACAGCTGGTGCCTTCAGTACTTAAGAAGGTAGTGTGTTAGGCTGAATGAGAAAAAAGTGCAGTCAGACCAAAGCTGTCAGGCACCAGAGTGTCAGGTGGCAAGAAAGTTGGCACAGGAAAATGACAATGTTGAGATCCAGCTTCTCGTCCTTGGAGCTTTGGAAAAGTCATGTCATTTCTCAGAACCCTGGTTGGGCATTTCCTAAAGAGCCATGGATAATGCCTATCAACCCTGTTCACTGATTGATGTTGACTCTGTGCCCCTGGGACTCAGATAACCTTCTCCACACTGCTGTGTGGGAGATGGAGACCGCTAGTATTCCTCCTTCATAGATGAGGGAATGGAGGCACAGAACTCTCTCTCTCTCTCTCTCTCTCTCTCTCTCTCTCTCTCTCTCTCTCTCTGTGTGTGTGTGTGTGTGTGTGTGTGTGTGTGTGTGTGTGTGTAGTCAAGTGGCAGCACTGGGATTCAAACCCAGACAGTCTGACTTGACAGCTAGATTTGCAAATAACTAGTTCCTTTTGTCAGATTTTCCACAAGTATAAGAGGATTTAGCGACATGGCTCCAGTTCTTCTTCTGAAGGAGGGTTAATTATGTCTTCCACATCTCTCAGAGATGTACTGTAAAAATGCCCAGTTTAGTAGGTTGGTGGGAATAGGGATAAGTCGTATTGCCCATTACACATGGCCAGAGATATTGATAATGGTAATGATGACTCAAGTCACTGGCAGCACTTATTGCAAATAGAATATAAAGTAAGGGCTATGTGGCAGAGAAAGTAAATGCTTTGTTCAGAACCCTTAGACGTCTATTATGATCTCTCTCTCTCCCACTCTGTCTTTATGTATGGTCAGTAACCAGAGCCTGAAGCTCATCTTTTTAGAGCCGTCTTTATGCTATAGGATTTGCTTTGCTCATGCTCAGACAAGAGAGCAAAATAGCTGATTTGCATATATACTTGAATTTCTCTCCCTCCCTCCCTTCCCCCACCTCTCCCTCCTCCACATCCATCCTTAATGAGTAGATAGAAGAGCTAATTCTCTTACTTCAAACTGAGGCAACTCTGAGATTGTCACACTGTAGAGTTCCCATTATAAACACTGGGAAAACCCCTTGAGATCCCAGCCCCAGCATCACCTAGCTTTGCTTACTGTCTCTTCCAGGTGAATAATCTCCTTTTCATAATTCTCTTCAAAACCTCTGCCCAGTAGCCTCCAACCTCAGTTTCATTTGGAAAGGGTGAGAAGAGGAAACACTGCAAAGCAAGTATGTGGGAGCACCTAAAGCCTTGAAAGAGGTGTGGCAAGGAGGACTTGGTCTTATGGGCTGAGCCACCCATTGTCTGAGATTCTTGATGTCCATTACGAAGTTGAGGATTCTGCAAGTCGTCTGCACGACAACTTCTCCTAATATTGCTTTGTGAAGCATCCTGCAGAGGCGCCTGCCAGGATCCTATGTGCTTGCATACCTGACCCTAGGTCATGAGAAGGTTTTTGTTTGTTTGTTTTTTAACATGTTCACTATTCCTCTGACCTACTGTGGCAAAGCAGCCCGCTAGCATAGATTGACAACACTGCCAGACTTCGGTGCTCACTCCTTTCTGGCAATGGCCCCTGCCAGCAGGGACAAGGAAAGTCCCAAGCATGCTACTGTGGCTATGCCAACTAGTTCCACTGCTGTAGTGGCCTGAGGGTGTTTGAACTTGCCTGTGTATCATTACTAGTAATGCCTAAGAAGCTGGAGGGAGTTGGCCGTTTCCTTGCAGTTTCCTTCCTCCAAGCAGTTGTGGCTTGCTGGATCTGCTGCAGAAGTATGCATTATTCAGATGCCTGAATCTAGAGAGGGAGAGCTGCTATAGAGAGAGGGGTGGGGGTGCAGATGGGGTAGGACATGTATATATTTTGCCTCAAACCTGTGTTCAAGGTCAGGTTTCATCATTTCCGGGGTAGGTAACCTTGGATAAGTTCTGTAGTTGTTCTAAGCCTCAGTTTCCTTGCTATGAAATATATCACAGTTGTGTGATGGCTATGAATAAAAGAGATATTAATATAAACATTGTTTCTGGCACATTGTATACATTCAATTACTATTAGATGTTCTTGTACAGTGTCTTGAACATCATCACCATGTGCACGTGGGCACTCTGAGCAAGTGATATAAACCAGTGTTTCTCAAACTTTAGTGTATATAACAATTATCAGGAGCTGGTCAAACTGGTTTTCTGAGTTTCACTCTTACCATTTCTGATTCAGAAAGTTAACCTTTCTTTCTTTCTTTCTTTTTTTTGAGACAGTATCTCAATTTGTAATCTTAGCTGGCTGGGATCTCACTATGTAGACCAGGCTGGCCTTGAACTCACTGAGATTTGCCTGCTTCTGCTTAGGATTACAGATATGCACCTAGTGACACACCCAATTCAAAAGGTCTACATTTCTAATAAGCACCCTGATGATGTTGGGTCATGGCTCCCTCTTTTGGTAACAGTGCTATAACATATAGGACAACAATGTTTTTTTCTGCAGCAGCTCTTCTGATGTCTTTGAGGGATGAGTACATTGCACCTCATTTTAGCTCATGCCACCACAGGCTCCATGGATAGTCATGTGACTCTTACCTGCCTGCAACTCCAGCTCCATTCATTTCAGAATGAATGCTCAGCATCAGCTTAAACATTGATACGACAAGAAGGCAGAACCTTTTGTCTAGAAATACAAATATGCAGCAGACATGCATAGGGTGTGTAGGTTGATCGCTCTGAACACTCCTTAGAAGTCAGAGCATATCCAGGCCACAGAGAAATGGAGGTTCCCCTTTTCCAGGAAGCAGTTGGAGGTTATGGAAGAGAACTATGCTTGCTCTCTGCATCTCTTCCATAGAACAGAGCTCATGCAGAGAAGAAAATTAGGGTGCTTCAGAAAGACTCCCTAGGCAGTTCTTGGTATTTTCATAGTTATAAGACATGACATCAAATGTGATTTTTGTCAAAATAAGGGTCTTTATTGTTTTATGTGACCCTTAAAGTTTCCATTCTATCTTCATATGTCAATGTCTTTTCTCAGAGCTCCAAATTTTGCTCCCTTTTCCATGCCCAATCCCCCATTCTCTTATAACACCAGAGGCTCCTTTAGGCTGAATTGCATAGACCCTGGGAGTTCCTCAGTTTGAGACTCCTTGAGGCCAAAATGTAATAAAGGGCTAGAGGGGCAGGACATCAAAACAATCACAGCTTTTAAAAAAATATTTTTCTACATCTTCTGACTTTTATAAACCTGATATTATTTTCTTTCAATCACGTTTTTATCTTAGCCAAGTGGACATAGTGCTAAATGTTTTTGTATATGATATATTTAATTCTTTCCATAAATAGAGGGACAGTAGAATTATCCCAATTTTATACATGAAGAAATGGATGTATATGCAAAGACATAAGCTAAGTTGTTCAAGGTTGCAGGGCTAGGAAGGAAGAGTCACATATAATATTTGGGAATCATTTTTCAACGATGTTCTTAAGCATGTAAAAAATCTAAGCATGCAAAATTTCTGAAGGGGACTGGATGAACATTATTTGTGTGGTTGGCATTATATTACAAACATGGATATTTTATTCTGCCAGGCATAGTGGTACACACCTTTAATCTCAGCAGTTGGAAAGCTGAGATAGGTGGATCTCTGTGAGGCTGACTCGGTCTACATAGTAAGTTCCAGTACTATGTAGAGAGACCCTGTCTCAAAGAGCAAAAGCAAACAAAAAGCATGGATACTTTATTCTGTTCTAATTACATACCTAATAACTATACATCAATTTTATAATAAGATTCTTTAGGGCTGGGAAGATAACTGAGTCAGTACAATGTTTGTCTGGCAAGCATGTGGACCAAAACCTACTTTAGGAACTCCAAGTGATGTGACCCACACTTGTAATCCTAGTTCTGGTGAGGCAGAGACAGACAAATTCCTGATGCTGGCCTATTTGGAGAGCTGTGGGCCAATGGGAGACTCCACATCAAAAATTTAGGGGTTGTCCTTGGTGTCAGCACATACATGAATATTCACTAATACACACACACACACACACACACACACACACACACACACACACACACTACATACACTTACAAAAGATACTTTCTTTATTTTGAAAATCACTTAGCTCAGGATATTTCCTCCAAGTACAACGTCTAAAGTCATCCTAGACAGGTGATCTTTTGTTGTTTGTTTTTCTATAAATTGCTCCTTGAGCACTAACTCTGCATGAGCTTGTCAATTTAGTTAATCATTATTGTGTGTTTACCTGCCAGAGGCCCCCTAATGTGGTTAATTCTATTATCTGGACAAAGGACTCCTTGTAGTCATGTGTTCTCAGTGGACAGAGACTTGCTGTCAGGATCAGGAGGCTTTGCCCTTTCAACTTTTTCTCTAGTTGTTGGAATGAGCTTGTGCTGAGCATCCACATTCCTGCTTAGCCACCTCCATGACCCAAAGACTGCCTTGGAAAATTTGATTGGGTGGACTAGAGACAGAATTCCTGCCCTTGGCCTCTTGGTTGATCAGTGGTGGCTAACTTCTAAAGCAAGTAATCCCCAAGTCTCAGCAGAGTAATACAATAGGCATTATTTGTTTGCTCAGCTAACTGTTCTGTTTCAACGTTTTGTATTTCACCATCTGGCAGGAAATCCTCTAACTAGTTATTTAGAAACCAAGCCCCTCTGCATTGCTGTTCTGCCAGAATATTGCATTTGATCTTCTAAATCTACCCAGCCTACAGAGGAGTGTTGTACTTGGAAAATGTCTATGAGCTAGGCTTGGTGCTTGCACACATCACAGTGGGACAGTTCATAGTGAAATTTATATGCAAAGCAGATCGGAAATGTGTTCACCTATGTTTTGAGACAGAAAAGGAAAGAGGTCCTGCCTGGGAAACTTGTAGCTGTCCTTGCTACAGGTTCACTCATTCACCCAATGCATATTTTTGGAGTGTCTTTTGTGTGTTAGGCCCATAGATATTGTCTGTGTCCTGTTTGCTATATGCAAAAGGCATTTATTCTTTCTCTAGGCCAAAACTATATTTGGAAGGGTCCTACTCAAAGACTAAATAGAGGTTGATTCATTACCCTTGGAGTGTTACTAGCAGTCTCTGTCTGTATTGAGTATTTTATGGGTTTTGGCATCTGTGCTGGCTAGTTTTAAGTCAACTTGACACAAGCTAAAGTCATCTGAGAGGAAGGAACCTCAATTAAGAGATGCATCCATAATATAGGACTGTAGGCAGACCTGTAGGGCATTTTCTTAAATAATGATTGCTTGGGAAAGGCTGAGCCCACTGTGGGTAGTGCCATCCCTGAGCTGGTCGTCCTGGGTTCTGTAAGAAGGCAGGCTGAGCAAGCCATGAGGAATAAGCAGCACCCCTCCATGGCCTGTGCATCAGCTCCTGCCTCTAGGTTCCTGCCCTGCTTGAGTTCCTGTCCTGACTTCCTTCAATAATGAACTATGATGTGAAAGTGTAAGCTAAATAAACCCTTTCCTCCCCAACTTGCTTTTAGGTCATGGTGTTTCATCACAGTGATAGAAACCCCAACTAAAATGCATCTTATTCAACTAATTGAAGAAGCACATACAAATAGAAAAGGAACAGATTTCACGGAAAAGTAAAGTGAGAGCACGGAGCAGATACACAGGAAGGAAGTAGCAGGGTCAACTAAAATTTGGTAGGGTTTCTTTTTGTGGGTCCAGGAAAGAAGGAGGAGTTGGTTGTTAGAGATGGAGTGTGGGTGGTTTTCTGTCTCGATTGATAGGCTTGGGTCAAGTAAGCCTTGGTTCACTGAACATGTCATATTCCATAATACCTCTGGTTTTAATTATATGCATGCTCTAGCAAGCATATGCATAGAGCGATAAATAGGGAATTTTTCCTAAAAATTCACTTAGCAGACACAGTTTGCCTTAGTATGCAGACTGGATTGGCCACTTGCTTCCAGGATGTGTTTAGCTGCAAAAAAGGAGGAAATAAGGGTTGGCTGATGAACTATAGGTTGGAGTGACCAACTGCTTTTCTTAAAGAGGGGCAAGTTTGCAGGTGCTAGTGAGGGTCCTACTTTACTAAAAGATTGTTGGGAAAAAGATGTGTGTATAATTCAAGCCAAACGGGGTCCAGAGTTGTTAAGTTGTCCCTATGCTCACCTGACTGAGAGAGAGAACAAACAAGGCATTGTTGTGCCCCCTCCCACCACTCAAATGTCATAGTTTCTATACCAGTCAGAATTCAGTCAGGAGAAGAGCAATATGCCAACCATTTTCACAGAGTATTTAACAGAAGGCATTGGTTAAGCAGATAGTACAAGACTGAAAAGGCAGACAGGGAAAAGAGACAGGAATTGCAGGAGGTGACCATTAAGACTGAGGGAGCAAAGGGAAGAGCTTGAGGTTCTGATGCATTAGAAGTTTGGCTACAATAAGCCACAGAGCAGTGGCCTATATCTTTGAAGAAAGAGAGAGGAAGGGAGTGGTGGGGCTAAAATCAAAGGCCACTGGCACTGCTGAAGTGAAGGGATTCTCAGCACAGGAAGAAGAAAGGCACAAGTGGCCTTCTTCTGCCATCTTACTAGTCTCACTCTGCTTCATCTACTGGCAGAGATGACCAAGGTATCACTGTTAAAGCAGAAACGAGGTGTGTATAGAGTTCAAGGTCCAGCAGTACAGAGCAGAAACAGTGAATTTGGAAGGACGTTTGATGAAAAAATGCACAATGTATGTTTTGGTTACTTGGTACAGCTACACTGAAGTCCCAAGGCAAGGAGTTGGTCAGAGACCTCTGAGTAAGATAGTCTCATTGGTTCACTGAGCACATCTTGGATGCTCAGACATGTGCTTGGTATTTTGAAAGCAGCTATGTGAATAAGGGAATTCTAGTCTACAAGAGGTTCACACCACTCATGTGCACACACAACATGCAGGTATGTACATGAACATAATGACAAAAGGAATAGAGACACATGGAATAGCATCTGTTGTGTATAAGGGCAGGGAGCTGTTTCCTTCTGTATGGAAATGACTTTAGCTTTTCTTGTTGGAGAAAATGAAAGATGATGGTGATCATTGACTGTTCTGCTATTTGGATTGCTCTGCCAGCAATCAACCTTCTCAATTGGGATCAAAGAGAGGTTCACCTTGACTGAATGGGATGAGAAAAGTATAAAATAAATGAGAACAGTCCATGTCCACCCGTTATTTGGAAACTCCAGACTTTCTCCCCTAAGACTTGCAAGGGGAGGGGATCTGTTCCTTTTATCTGCACAGTTTAAGAACTTTGCTGCATGGCACTTAACTCTGAACTTTTTCTACTGTTGGAAGGTGGTGATTTTCTGTGAGTGGAGCGAAAGGACTCTGAACTATGAACTGCATTGTTTTGTTTTGTCTTCTCTTGGTCTGGCAAATTTTGTAGAGGTATATCCTTATAAGACATTAACTGAACACCAACTATGTGGTATTGCCAGACAACGAGACAAATGCCATGGGTTTGAATCAGGGGGCAGTGTGTGCTCTCTGATGCAGGTGGTCATGAGTCATCCTGACACTCTCACTTTCACACAGCGTGCAATCATTTTGCAGAGGAGGCCTGTGACCAGCTATATGCCTGAGGGAAGCTATAGAACCTCCATGGGTCTCTGTTTCCTTATCTGTAAATGGAAAGTTCTATTAGGTTAGCAATCTAGCCAGTATTTCCTGAGGGCTCTCTTGGTCCTAAGATCTGCATATTTTTAACTTAGCTTCCTGCTCAGTCCTGGTTTTATATACACTTATGGTGGAGTTATATCCCAAGAAATCTATAGTAAGTTTCAAATGTCCTAAATGTAAAATGCATTTAGTGCTACTAACCTACTCAACATCCTAGCTTGACAAACAGCTAACTGCTTTCTAGTAGTTTCCCCTTGTGATCACATGGCTGAGTATGAGCTGTCTCCAGATCATGAGAGAATGTTATACCTCATAGTATTAGCCTGGGAAAAGATCCAAGCTAACAATTCAAGGGGAAGTTTCTATTGAAAGCATCTTGCTTTCCCACTTTCATAAAATTGAAAACTTAAGTCAAACCATTGTCGAGGACCGCCTGTACTTTGACTTGTCTCAATTATATAACCAAGTATAATTTAACTTCTATTTTATTTAGGCTTTTTATCTGAGTCAGGAAAATGAGGTCAAATGTCGAAGGTAGCCGCTGTGGGAATGTAATAGAGGTGTATCCGTTATCTTTTGTTGTAATTTAGTGGCTTACAGCCACATACAATTATTCTTTGTCGCAATCCTGTTGGTCAGTTGGGCAGACCATCTGGTCTAATTCAAATCAACCGGGTGAAAGGTCTAGGTGGCCTCTCTCTCATGGATAGGGAAGGGTCTCAGCTCCAGCAGCTGTGTGGTCTGCATCCTCTTCTCATGAGGCCTTTCATTGTCCATGAGGCTAGCCTGGGTTTGTTCATGTGGAGGTAGGAGGTCCCCAGCAGCATGAAAGATGAAGCGGGCAAGGGCTGATGCATCCTGTCTTTGCTTGAGTTAAACTTCCTTTTGCCCCATGTAAGTATAGTGGTGAAAAGGGCCACAAATCTCTTTCCCTATCAACATCAAGGGTCACATGTGAAAACACCACAACAAAAGATGAGTCACCAGGAAAAAAAATATTTAACCAGTTTTACATGTGCAGGAGCCTTCAGACTAAAAAGATAAGGGGAGAGGGGGGAATTAATCTGTTTTCATATTTACATTCAATGAAGCATACAAAGCCAGGCAGAAAGAATATGCACTGATCACA
Organism: Acomys russatus; assembly: GCF_903995435.1. Lineage (NCBI taxonomy): Eukaryota > Metazoa > Chordata > Mammalia > Rodentia > Muridae > Acomys > Acomys russatus. Next base: position 32,764,068 of record NC_067169.1, read on the forward strand.
ACAGATTGAGGGAGGAAACCCAGCAGGCCCGTCTGTTCATATTCTTCCCTCCACTCTGTGTACTGTTCTTTCCTCATTGGGAGTGGGTGGGATCCTTTCTGCAATGGACAGGGTCTTTTCATCTACTATTAGGCAAGGAAAGTCAGATATTTTTCTCAATGGCTGTCTCCAAGGCAGAAAGGAGATTAGAGTAATATTTTTAGGCTTTATGGGGGTTCTGGTTTCTGTGGCCTGCCTTGGGGAAGAGAAATCCACATGTCTATTATTTGCCTAGGGTAAGAAAGCAGAGGGAGAGACAGAAGGGAAGGTCAGAGAGAAACTTTGTTTTGATTTCCAAGGCCTTCACTTGGGGTATCATTTTTCTAAGCCTCAGAGGGCCTGAAACAGTTGCAAAGTCCAGCCAGAATCAGCATAGGTGGGGATAAACCAAGGTGACATTGCCAGAAGTATTTCAGAGTCTTGCTTACTTGTAGAATAGCTGGAGGGAGGCCAACTGTGAGGCCCTAGGGTAGAGGCTGGTGAGAGGAATGGTGGTGAGGCCACTGAGAACCAGGAAGAATGAAGGAAGAGCAGATTTGATGATTAGGATTTTATCCCTGAGTGGATTTGGGCACTGAGATGTCACAGCTCAGTGCCATCTCACAAAAACTGCTTGAAGTCACTTACCTCTTATTCCCTGAAGTCTGTGCACTGGCCAGGTCTTCACAGAGGCTGGGGTGAGGGTGTGCTAACAGTATAAGGGAAATGTCCTGAGTTCTTGACATGGAGATGATCAGAGAAAAGATGAGCATCCTGAAGGAGGTGGAAATGAGAGACACATATGGATGAACACTTACTCCATGCACACAGATCTTACATACAACTATGCTGGTAGGTGCATGCAATGTGTTCCCATGTGTACATATTTGCATCCACTGGTGCTGGCATACATGCTGTTACAGGCACTTGCTTGCACATCACAAATGTGCACCATCTTCCAAACAACTTCAGAGGATTCCCAGAAGCCTGTTCCAAGTGCTGTGAATTACAGACTGAAAACCAGTCTAGAGAAAGAGAAAAAGTAGAGGACTGATTACAGGCTTTGAGGGGAAAAATGCTTTTCTCTGTCCATCTAAGGTGACTATGGGCTCAAGAGGCTGCTATGCTCTGTTCTACATGATTTCTGAAGTATACTTTCATGCATCATATTTGTCCCATTAAAAAAAGCAAGGTTGACACATGTCTGTTTAAATTAATTTTTTCTATCTCTGTGGATGCATTTGGAGGAACAAGTTTTCCTGCTAAAAACAGAATGGAGTGGGGAGTGGAGAGGCTGGAAAGGGGGGAGATCTATTTTTGAAAATTTCAAGATGAGTAGGCCTCTCATAAAAGAGAGACTGTACATTAGCATCAGAAAAGCAGCCCATTTCAGCAAGGGCTGGTGCCTGCCACATTAGAGGCCAGTTCCTCTAGTGGCTGTGAATTAATAGGCTCTTTTGGATAATGTGGAAGCGAGCAAGCACTGTCCTTGCCTTGCTGTTTGGGGGGTTGAATTTTTTCTGTAAATCCTGTTTTGGTCCTGGCCACCCATTGTTACCAGCTCTCTCCATCCCTGGCACTCAGCTTTAGCAAAAATGTGGGCCTCCTCCTACTGAATAAGAAAGAAAGCCAGGCTGGCGGCCCCTCCCCACAGCTAGGCTTTCCTCTTGTTTATGTTTAGAGGTTTTCAGTTGATGGGAGTGGCAGCTTCTATTCCAGCTCTCAATGGCATTACAGGCGGCTTTTTAGAGCAGTGAGTGTGAGAATGTGTAAGGCAGAAAAGCCCTCCACGTCGGGCAGAAGCTGGAGGGGGGAGGGTGGCAGCTGCTGCCCTGTGCTTCACAGAAGCAGGCATTGCTTTTTTATTCTCCAAGTAGCTGGGGTGATTTTTCTCTAAGGCGAAAGGACAGTTGGTAGTAGCTCCAAGAGAATAGGAGGGACAGAGAAAGAACTTACAAGGTCCCCAACCCCTGCAAAAGAACAAATGTGTTTGAATGAAGCCACATGTTTGGTCTACAGGAGCAAATTTGAACAGGATCCCTGGGTCAGAAAAGGATGTCCTTTTGAGAACCACAAAAGATTAGGAAGAAAGATAATTCATTATTTGTAATGAAGAACTCAAGTTCAAATGCAGATTATTTGCACTGCTAACCAACCATAGTGATGACTATTAATTTTCTTTCTTTTCTTTCTTTATTTGTATCATGTACCACAGGCTATGAACCCTGCATGCTATAATAACAGCTGGCCTAGCAAAACATGCCCGCTGGTGAAACAGCAGCATGATATGAATGTTATGGGAGTAACCAACCACTTTTTGGTTGGAGTTAAAGACAGAACCCATTCCTGTTACCATTAACTGAGGCTCAAACCCATGACTGACCAAGTCATAGGCCTTAGGAGGGAACCTAGTACTATTATTCTGCCAAATGGATATAGTAATAAAAACTGTCCCTTAAATTCTTGTCTTTATATCCATAGATTAGTGCATCTCCCAACCCTCATCCAAGACATTTTTTTTTGCGGTAGATGGTGATTAGATCACAACACACAACTGATCAGCATTCAGAGATCAAGAGATTGAAGTACCCATCTCTAAATGTGGTATCTACACCTCACCTCTTCACACTAAGTCTCAATGACCATTGCAGAAGAAGAGGTGAAAAGATTGTAAGAGCAAGTAGTAGTAGGTGACTACACAAGACAGCATTTGCTGGACACCACAGGGCTGTGGTACACAAACTCACGGTGGTTGTGACTTCATGCACAAGATTAAGGCAGACAACATTCTAGCATGAATAGGGGAGAAAGTCATGAAGCCCATCCCTTGCTGAGAGGCTGTTGGCAATTATAGCTGCTGGAGGAGGGAGCATACATTTCTTTCAGGCATGTTCTAAGAAACAATCTATGTTCCAGTGGATGGTTCTCTACTCATGCACAGGCTGGTAGCATTAAGTGAACTCCGTGCATTTAGAGCAAAAGCACATGAAATTAGGAAAGGTAAGTGATGGGAGAATAGGGGAAGAATAAAATGGGAGGGACTGGAAAGTGGATTTAATCAAGCCACATTATATGCACATTTGAAATTCCCAAATAATAAGCAATGATTTTATAATGACAAAAATAATGAAAAAGACGAGGCCCTGATTTCTTGATACTCTAAATATCCAAAGACACACCATTTTCTATAGCTCTACCATTGTGCATTATACATACACACCTGTGCTTACACACACACACACACACACACACACACACACACACACACACACACACACGTTACATCACATCACGCCACATCACAGGATTGTCTGAGATTATTCCGGACCACACACTTAGCCCTTCCTTTTTGAACATTTTAACCCCTCATGGACATGGCATTGCCTTTCAGAGACACATCCTGGGGAAACAAATGGGGTATTGTTTGGTACTGATCAAAATTGCAGAGTTCAAGATGAAGCTGGGAGATTCCTGTCTTGGGCTGCACCATGATGAATAGTCAGGCAAGATGTGGTGGTGACAAACACAGAGATTTTGCCACCACTTAGCTGTCAGGCCCTCTGTTTCCACACTGAAGTGTGTCCTTCTGGCTAGTGCCTGAGCCACATATGTGCAGTTAAAGGCATGGAGATGATCTAGCCGGGTGCCCACGGAGTCTTATTTCTTTTCCAGACTCATTTTGAGTATCTGGCCATTAGAAAAGAGAAATCACTCAAGGGGCTGTTGTCCATTCTAACTGCCTCTTCATGGTCTCCCCCACTTCTACTACAAACCTTCACTGGTCTATCCCCAAACAGCATTAGGAAAGTCCTTTGAAAACAGGCCAATTCATGACCTCTTCTGTTCAAAGCCACCCAAAGGTCACCTCTCTTGCTCTGGTTAAAAGGCAGAGCCCTGGTTTTGGAGTAGCTGTCTTTGCTTTTACTCCCACCTCTCCTCTCCTTGGAACACTCTCACCAGATATGCACATCTGGTATGTATCACCTTCAAAACCCATTGCTCTTCATCACCCTCACCTAAAATGGCTACCCTGTAGGATCTCGGAACTCGCCTTCCATACTTTCTCCATATTTGTCATCATCTATCCATCTATGCTGTTTTCCTCTCTGTTTTGTCTGTTATGCTCCCCCTTAGGAGAATATAGCTTCTTTAAAGGCACACATGCTTGTTGTTCTAGAACAGCCTGCCACTGGCACACAGTAGGAGCTCAATAATTATTTTTGAAAAGAACAGATGGACTTTGACTATAGAATGCTTTTCAATGTGCGCTCAACTGCCACCCAAATCCTTGTGCTTCACCCTTTCTCTGCCTTGACGAACAGAAGGAATGGGCGAATGCCCTTGGAGGCTGTCCTTCCCTACACATCTCAGTGTCGACTCTTGTACCTAATCTGCTATTTCCTTCAGAGCATACTACTTGAGACAAAAATAATAACCTGTTTTTCATGGAATGTGAGACCTCTGATCTATTTATGCCTGTATTTTCAGCTTCATTATGGCTGAAACCACCTATCCTATATAGAATGGTAACACAGAGCAGGTATACAGGGGCAAGTCCCAAATGGAGTGGGGTGACTCCTCAGGATAGTCATTTCTCTTTCATGCTGCTCTGTGCTTTTGTTGCTCCTTCACTCTCTGAAGTTCCCTGTAGCTGTGGGACAAGGGGACTCTCAGGAACACTGAAGTCTTCCTATGCAGGACACTCCAAATAGCTGCCAGCCCACCACACAGAATGCTTTCCCGTATAGTATTTAGTCACTATTTATAGAATATTTGCTGTGTGCCAGATGTTTTATATGTATCTTTAAGCTTTACAAGAATCCTGCCAGGAAAGTATTGTTATTCCTCTGTGAAGAGGGGAAATGGAGACTCAGAGAGGTCACATAACTTATCCAGGGCCAAAGTCAGCAACAGAACTAGGAATTACCAAGGTCAGTGTCTAATGGTCATATAGCATGGATGCTGTGCCTAGAGTTTTATACTGCATACAGCCAAACATATCATGAGTGCTACCTCTGCTCTGTATGGTTGCCTATAGAGAGAGGCTCTGGCCATCTGCTGGGAATAGTAGTTTTCTTAGGGAGAGCAATTGTCTCAGTTAGGGATGCATTCCATTGCAGAGAATAGATAATCTGAACTCCAGGTGGGGAAATTAAATGAAATGAGGTTCCAGTGTCCTTTTAGGACAAAAGAAAAGTCTGAAAGTAGGTGGCTGCAGGGATTGGTTCAGCTCAATAATGCTGAGTGAGTTTGGTGTGTCAGCAACTCTCTTGGCCTTTCCTCATGGCTCCAAGGTGGCTGCTGCAGCTCAGAACATTATGTCTGTGTTTGAAGAATCAAAAAGATGGAAAAGGAGGCACCTATCATATCAGCTTACCCTGCCCCTTTTTTTTTAAAAAAAGTAAAAAAAAAAAAAAAAAAAGATAAAACTTGCCGGAACTTTATCATAGTCCTTTTAGGTGTTACATTTTAGAGCTTTACAATGGAAGGTGACCAGACATAGAGTGTGGGAAGGGAAATCTGGTTGAGAGTGTCTTCAATATTACTACTCTTTCTAACCCCATAAGCAGGTATATTAACAGACTCTTTTCCCAGAAATACAGTATTCAAACAAGACCCGAGCCAGGCTCACCACATAAGAACCTGGCCAGCCCTCCCCCTCCTGGTGGGAGTTGCAGAAATTGAGCGAGGAGATAGTTAAAAGCCCCTGTGGGCTTTCTGTCCAGGTGGCTCTGAAGCATCATTCCTGGCCTTAATAATATATTAGCAGGCAACATGAATGGGTTTTGGATCAGGAATTCGATAACAAAGCAGATTAACTCTTCTCTCATTCCTTTCTTCCATACCTTCATGTTGCTTTTTTCTTTGTGCCAAGAAAATAGAAGAGAAAATGCCCAAATCCCACACAGGAAGCACTTGCCCTGAGTAACATCGATGACTCAGAGCTGTGTTTTAGCCCTGCCAGCCTGAAGCAGGAAAGAGCTGGAGCGATCTGATTTATTAGTGAAAACAACAATAATGAGAAGATACTCTTTCCAAAGCTATAATCTGCTCCCAGACTGCCTATCCCCAGCCTCCCAGGTTCCTTTTATTTTTCTTCATGTCCTGGGCCGCCCACATGGTTGTCCAGAAATCCTTGTATGCAGGGGCTGTGAGACAATTGATTTATTAGGCCTCAGTGTTCCAGTAACAGATACTTGCTATGAGCTCCCTAGAATGGGAAAGAAAAGACCAAACTTGGTCACTCAAGCCTGGGTGCCTGGAAGCCATGTGATAAATAGCAAAGTCCAATCAGTCTGAAATTGCTCCCTGCAGGCAAGCAAGGAAGATGCTCAAGAGCAGCTGGAGCAAATGCTATGTCAAGCACGTCCATTTAGTCCTTCAATTTGGCTGTTTTGATTATGACTCAGGTAGCTCTTGGGTGTTTTGAGAAACTTACCCATGGAGAGATAAGACCTTTTCCCAGAGCATTTTGGAAACTCTCTACAGCCAAGTGTTCCCCTAACCACTATAGTTTTGTATGAGAGATATTTTGTATTTGGAGAAATAGTCAACCTAGGAACCTTGCCACAGCCTTTTCTGAGCTGCTATATACATTTCTGCAATCCATAAAGAGAGCTGTGAGATTTTTCAGCTTATAATGCCTCATTTCCATCTTTTACTATTGTTTTGTTTCCAGTGCCATTTCAAAGAGCCCTTTTAAGAAATCCACGTAGGCAGAGAAGACTAGGGGCATAGGTGGTAAGGAGGAAATAAGAGGGATGACAGCCTGAATGGAAAAAGACCTTTTTAGGGCCATCTTGAATGGTCCTAATGGAATCATCATCATCTACCCTGAACAGAAAAGCTAAAGCAGTGCCTTCCCGGTCTCATCTTTAGATGGTGAAAGGTCACTGGGGTAAGTATATTAGAGGCAATCCCTTCCACAGCTTGAGATCTGTGGCTTTCAACAAAACCAGGTGGAGACCAAGGGACTATGCTATGGTTGACCCAACAAAATCATTCTTGCAAAAGCTACTGCTTGCTGACCCATATATGTGGAGATGTATAGCTGGCTGAACCAAATGTCTTCCTTGTACTTGTAGCCAAGAATTTGAAACCCAACTGGAGATGCATGTTTAGATTTATGGTATTGCAATGAGTGTCTTTTCACCTAAGGGACAGTGGTTATGTTGACAACTGCAGTGATGTATAACGCTTTTATAATGAGAAGATTCTTCCTTTTTTTTTCACTGATGCTTCATGGGGTCAGAAGGTCAAGGAACTTGGAGAGATTTAACAGTGGGTGATAATTTTTCAAACCTTAGTTTAGATATGTATCACATTCCATAGGACATCTATTCCCTAAGTAGACTACCATGATGCTCAAAGTTCCAAGACTATGGGGATGTTTGTGTGTATATATGTGGCCAATAACCTAAATAAAGCAGGACGTCTCACACTGGAGCATGCACAGACTCACATGGAAAGCATAGCTAGCTTGTTTCATATCATCTCTAGAAATTAAATTCTACAGGTTTGGAGTGGGGGGCGCAATAATTGGCATTTCTGATAAGTAAGTACACAAGAGATGGTGTTACTGCTGGTCTGGGGAGCACACTTTCAGTAGCAGGGGTTCAGAAGAAATACCAAGTACTATTGCCATTTCGCACAGATTGAACACATCCAGATAAGAGGAACTCAGTATGATTCATAGTTTTCCTTTTGAACCTAGTTCCTAACATCCAATCCCTCAATCCTTGTTTATGGAGAGTGTGAAGATACCATCTTGAAGTGTGAAGCAAGACTCTTAGGTGCTATGTGAGCAACTTGGCCAACCCCACACCCTCTTCTCCACTCACACTCCAGAAGACATGGAAGGCTTGAGAAGTCCTCTCTAGCACTGCAGTAGTAGGTGCTTTGCATCTGGAGTTACATCCTTCAAAGGGCTCTGGAGGTGTAGGAACAAACAGGAAGAGAAAATTATATTTGAAAGAATTTATTTTCACATGCAGAGGAGAAATCACATTTGGTCTAGATTCATGTAAAGAAAACAGAGATTAGATTTTTTAAAATGTGTTGCTGGCAAAAGAGAAGAGCAGACGAATTTCTGTTGAACTTGGCCTCCAATCCCAGGATTGCATTTAAAGAGGTTCTGGGTTAACCCATGGAGAAGAATGAAGTCTGGCGTTTAGTTTTAATTTTTTCTTTCTTTTGAAAATACTTCCTAGATTTGTATTGGGCATGACAGAAACATCTGGACTGCAGGAAAAGCTATTCCTAGAATTGTGGGGTTTTTTTTTTCTGTGTAATCTATAGCAGGATGATTGAGGAGTCTTATCTAAGGCAAGAGTGTTTCTCTTGGGATTTAAGGCCAAAGCTGCCCATGGGAGGAAATGAGGGGAGGCTGGATCAAGAAGACCACATGTGGAAGGAAAGCCAGATCACCCACTTGGGAGGTGCTGTCTCCACTTCACTGTCTAAGAAGGAGACTAGGATGTACACAATTATCCAAACAAACATTCCTTGTATAGGGACTTGGAAGAAGGAAAGCAAAGAACAGCTTTCTTTCCTGTGTTCCCAGCTCTGACTCCTCAAGTTGGTGGACAGAGTCACTCTGAAGACTACAGGCATGCAAGTGTGTGTGTGTGTGTGTGTGTGTGTGTGTGTGTGTGTGTGTGTGTGTGAATGTGCCTTTCCACATCTTGCCTTTCCAAGGCACTAGCTTGGCCTGGCTTGGTAGGGCTGCCAGATTGGGTTTGTAGAGGTGCTCACTGCTGAGTGACCACTTTTCAAAAATAAAAATACTGATCCAGGCTGGTATATGGGCAAAGTTCTAATAATTAGGAGTCACTGAAGCAATTCAGGGAAGATACACTTTTTCTGGGAACAGAAAGCATGGTGTTAACCTCCCCAAATAGGACAATAAAATAGTGAAAGGTCTTAAAGGGTTGTGAAAAGGAAGATTAAGAAATTGGAGCACATTTGTCTCATCTTAAAAGGTGACATGAGAGATCTAAGTTGTAGCTTGGTCAAGAACAGATTCCTAGTCTGGATAAACCAGAGTTTTGAGTTTCTGGCTTCTGTTTTTTCAGAATATATGTTTTTTTTAACCTTCACATGTATACATGTATGTATAGCAAAATCTAACAAAACATCTAGCAATGAAAGATTCTATAGGGACAGGGTTGGTCATTTTACCTTGAGTTTCTCAGAAGCAAACCCTAAGACAGGATCAAGTGCAAGCAGTTCATGAAGTGAAAGCAATACTGGTAGGAAGAGTAGAGAACAGAGCTGGAGCCGGTCATGAATCCAAGAAAAGACTGTTGCATAAACAACCATTGTTAGCAGCTGGAGCTGCTGTCAAGGGAAGACTACTGAACATGGTGGAGCTGGAGTGCTTCGAGTCCTACCTCAGGTTGGAGAGTGCTGAGGCATTTACACTCTCAAGAGTTATTTGTTGACAGAAGCTCCTGGAGATTTCGAATTCCATAGCATGGTTAGCCCAGCCTGGAGGCAGAGTAGATTTCCACAGTTATGGAGGAAAGCGTAAAGATGCAGCTGGTGACCCTTCAAGACTGAGAGGCAAAAGGACTATCAATCCGGAGCACGATCATGGCAGCTACTCAAAAAGAAAACAAAAAACGAGTATATTTGTGGATAGATTGCTGGAGCAAGGAATTTTCCCATTGCTATAGTCCCTAAATATTTTAACATATTAATAAAACCACATGGGATATTTAAAATAATGATTATTTTTGTAAATAGTTTTACAAAACCAAGAAGATAATATTATGAAACCCATGGCACATACATTCATCCAACTTAATCATGTTATCCATATAAAAATGTGTGTATTTTGCTGAATGAAAATCACACTGAAATTTCAGAGGAAGTAGGTATGAAATTTCAGATTTTAGTAGTTTTCGATACACTCCTACATTCCAATATATATGAGATATACCTGCTGACTCCCCAGCATTCTGTCTGAATTGTGGACCAACAGTTGAAACTTTTATTGCAGATCTTTAGACAAAATATGTTGATGGAGGGTGCTGGCAAGTCTAGTCATTGTAGGCTAGGTAGTAACTTCCCAGCATGAAAACAAGCTCCCTCACCTTTGGTGACATAATTTGTTTGTGCCCTTGCTAGGTTCTCTTTATGACTGTGGCATGCACTTTTTTCTATGAGAAATGACTAGGGATTTTATGGCTGAGACCATAAGATAAGCACCCGTGTTGCAGAAGGGACCAAGAGAGAAAAAGAGGTTCTCATGGCTTCTTTAGTCAAACTGGCGAGGTTCAGCTGCCATAGCGGACTAGGGAATGGAGGATAAGATGGTGTGTTAGGTCAGGATTGAGCTTAATGCCTAGCATATGGAGAATGTTTGCTAAAGGTGGGATGGACTAAGCAGGCTTCCTTCAGTGCACTTGTATCTCTGCTAAGAACAGAGAAAGGTAGAAATGGGGAAAGCACCAAAAAGGAAGCTGCTGGGGCCTTTTGTTCTTTCCTGAAGGACCCAGGTCTGGAGTTTATAAATTGGACCTTTGCAGCAGAAAGGCTTCCTAATGACTCTTGATTGTCTTGACACTGTTTGAGAGAGTGCCAGAGGTTGAAAAAGATGAAAGGCATCGAGAATAAAAAGGTTTAGTGACACATCAGTCTTGTTCAACTCTGGGAGGGGATTTTATATCATAACCACAAAAGCCACACAAGGCTGATCAGTCACACAAGAAGATTTTTGTCATTCTCTGGGACTAGTGTATGATGAGAGGTTGAATAGAAAGCCAAGAAGAAAGAGCTATGCATGGTTTCTGTGGGTGGCAAGTGTGTATGATGGGGTGAGAAAGGAAGCAAGAGAGGAAAGCCCTGAAAGCAGCCTTGGCGGTGTGTAGATGTCGGTCAGACGTGTTCACTAGAGTGGTATGTTTAATCTGCAAAATTTGGCATAACTATGCGTTCTCCCAAAAGGTATGTTCTTTCAGACTCAGTGTATGTTTATACTCTAATTTATGAGTATTACCCAATATTATCTGGCCATTTAGATGTATATTCATACACATTTCTATAAAATTTAAATAATCAGAAAACGCAGAGAAGTCCTATCACAAGTACATAAAGAGTAGAATTTTGTAAGCAAGCCAAGCTGCTAAAAGCAATCACAGCATTTCCTGCTGAAGTCAAGACAAAGGAGGCTTGGATTTCAATGACCTCTTGTCTACCTAGCCCTATTTTCAGAACCTTTGCATTCATGCCACTTGGGGCCAGGCATTTTGAGAATGTCCTGTACATGTAAGATTATTTAGTAGAGTGTAACGTGTAACTTCATTTTACTGTCCTACTAGATGCCAGCCAGGTCTTCTTCCCATTGTGTCAACCAAAGGGGGGGGGGGACCAACCAAACAAAAAAACAAAAACAAAAACAAAACAACGTGTTCAGACATTGGCAAGTATCCAGAAAAAGCACAGTGACTTCTGACTGGGAACTGTTGTCTCAGATAAAGGCCTCTTGCTCCCCAGAATCCTGCACTTGCTACACCATCCTGTGCCATTCAAACATTTCAAATAAAAAAACCCTTCTATGACTTCAGAATTTCATACAAACATTTAAACGTGTGTGGTATATGTGGTAGAACTGGCAATGATCAGGCAGCATATTTGTCTTCCTGGGACCCTCCTCCCTCTAACAGCTGTAAACCAGAGGTTGCTTTTTCAGCATGTGTCACATTAGAATCTGTGAAATTACTTTTCTTTTTAGCTCAAATGGTTGCATATCAGCAGTTTCATAGGTTTAACCTAAACATACAGGCTTTAAGAGATATATCCTGTGCACCTTCCAACCCTTCCCAGATTCTTGAGTGTAGGAATGCTTATTTATGCTCAGAACTCTTCTCAGCCACAGCTCAAAGATGTTTTCCATGCAGAGACTTGTGCCTCAAGCTAACCGAATTGCAAAACTCCCCTTAAGATTTCTTTCTCATCCCTCTGGCAAATTAAATGCAGCCGTGAGTTCTTCACAGTAACTCCCACCACATTGAATCTGGACAAACCTTTTGACTTGTTTTGAGCAACAAAAGGTGACAGATGGGGTTCTGGTCAAGTTACACAACCTGACCCTTTACAAGGGCTTGCAGTGTCTTCTTTGTGTCCCTTAAACACTATCTAGATGCTACCTTAGAAGGAAGCAGGTATGACTTTGTGGCCAGTGAGTGGTTGTGTAGAAGACAGGCCAAGGACCTGATTCACAGCCAGCACCACCAACTAAAATTTAAGGAGGCTCATATTAGACCTTCATGTCTGCTATAGCCGGCTACAGCCCATCAGAGTGTTCCAGGCAAAACCAGCAGAGAAGCCACCCAGCAAATTCACATAATCATAAGAAATGATGTTATTACCGCATAGACTCTTTGGATTTGAAGACGTTTGATATCAGTAGTGGATCGTGTGACAAATATCCAGGTTTTAGTTATTTACTACAGTGCAACCTCAAATGAAGTACAGTAAAGTCACACTCCTTGGACTGCTGGTCTGTAGGTTAGCATCTCTCATCAGCTGACTCTCATATCCTTACACCAGCCTTGAAGTGGGCACTGGTAAGTCACATTCTTCAGGAAAACGACTGGTTTCTACATTTGGAGGCCATGAAAAATGATGACAACTTAGGAGTCAAAGCTACAAAGATCACAGCGGCTGCATTATTTTTATCATTATCTATAGAGCAGCCATATGTAGCGGATACCTGCTGTGTTCTCCTCCTGTCCGTACACCTGTGCATCTACTTCACGGTCAAACCAACCATGACAGAATTCCCAAGCATTGTCGTTCTACCGTTCCTACAGCCACAGTTTGGAAGGGACTATTTCAAGCCAAGAATCTCCTCACAGAGATTTAATTGCCTTTCTACCTTATGGCTTTCACTGATCATTTCTTCTGATGTACAGCAGATGCTCCAGGATTCCTTTCGGACAGGGGAGAGGGTTGTGGGAGGCATGGATGTTGAACTGTAGCTCCCATTCTCACGATTATTTGTAAGCTGTTGCTTTAATGTTCCACATAGCAGCCTTCACTAGACTTTACTCACCTGAGAAGAGAGGGCTCATCTGTTTCTTTGTTCACAACAGCTACAGCATAAAGCTCTGGGTTTAGTTCCTCAATAAATCTGTTATAGAATGAATTTCCTCGGTAAATGAATGAACTATGAAAACAGAGAACTAAAAGCGACCCTAAAGATTCGTTGTCTTATCTTCTGCCCTGCTTGCTGAGTGAGGATGCCAAGATTCTAAGCAAACTAGCCCTGTTTTTTATTCATGGAAGTTTTCCCTTTAAAAGGATACTTGACACACCTCATTTTTTTTTATCTCTCCTAGCTTGTGATTATGGGAGAGGAAACATTAAGGATTTTTTTCCGCTCTTAGTGTCTATGAAGTATGCCATAAACACTCGGACATTGGCCTCATGCAAGTAAGAGCAGACTTCTGCCTACTCTGCTTGACCCTGTGGGGCTTCTAAACCAACCTGGGCACTGAGTGAGTGGGCCTGTCTCTGTTACTATTATTATTACTATTAATCATCTGCCTATCAAACTGAGCCCTTTTCTGTGTGCCAGAATGTGAAAGCAAACGGCAAAACATCCTTTTCCCATATAAAGCTAATAATAGCTCTCATCTCCATTCTACTTAACACTGAACTGAAGATTTGGCCTCTAGGGTGAGGCTCATAGTTAATTCATTTATTTTAAAAATAATTACAGAATTGTAAATGATTCATCTCAATCAGGGCCCAAAGTGGTCTGATCCTGTGTTCCTTAGTAACCAGCGGTGTGCTGGGTGATTGAAAGAATCAGTGTGTGGCAAGTGCATGTGAAGCCTTGGACAGAAGGTGAAGCTGGAAGGGAATCAGACTGCAGTCACTGTGCTTAGGCGTACTTATGCCCACTCCCTGCCACCCGTTCACCTCATTTTCTATGATGACCTAAATGAAAACGACAGTTGGTTTCCTTCCCCCCTCAGCCCAGTCCCCCATGCATACACAGGCTGCTTCCCTGGTGGAGTGTACCGGGGTTATGTGCTGTCTCATTCACTGGAGAATGATCTATAGCTTGGAGGGAAAAAAAATAAATAACCAAGCAGTGCCGACCCTTGCTCTTTGTCTAGAAGGAAATGGATGGTTTCCCGGGGCTGTTACCTCCCCTACACATTGTCCATGCCCCCATAGTCCTGAAGAAAAACAGTCAGAAGTGAAGAAAAGAAGCTGTTTTATTGGGGGGGGGCGCTGAAAGGAAGGAGGGTGGGAGTAAGGAGAGAGAAGTAAAAGATGAAAGAAAAACAAGGAGAAACGAAAACAAAGGGAGACAGGAAGAAGAGGGAGGAGAGATGGGGATAGAAAAATGAGGAAAAAGAGAAAGTAAAATGGAGTAGATTAAAAAGAAACTAGAGAAGTAATGTGAATAAAGCTATGCAGAATGTCCACCCTTTGCCCAGTTTCCCTTCTTTCCAAATACAGGGGTAACTACTCTCCTCCCTCAGCCCTCCCACCTAACTCCACACTCTCTGTAACTGGTTCTAGGAATCAGTCATTTAGGCATGCTCCTGAGATTCACCTGTGAACAACAAAGAGACCAGATTGTACCTTCGCTGTTGTCTTGTTTCAGCTCACATGAAAACCATGGACTAATTAATGGTTGCTAGGCATGCCAGTGAGAACTGTATATGGCTCAGTTCTATCAACTGTGTAGTGGTATCTAGGTGAGCTATATCATGTAGAAAGCAGCCCCAGAGAGGCCTTTCATCTTCCATGAGAACTGGATGCAATGTTCATATTAGCAGGTGACAGAGAAACCATAGGTATTACCTTAGTTTTAAGGTTAAAAAACTAAGTGTTAGGCAGTGTATGAAACATTGTAAACTATCAGAAAATATTAGTTGCTATCATTTGATGTAAAAATAATAGCCCTCAATTTTTGTTTTTGTTTGTACCTTTAACATGTAAATCTTAAACAGCTTGAAGAGTTTAGGTACTATTTTCATCTATCATTCACAGTTGGGAGAACTGAGGCATAGAATGGCCCTGGTACTCAGACAAATTATTAAAAAGTCTCTTTTAACATGGTGTCCATGTATCAGAGAGTGACCATGGAGCAGGACAGGGGTGGGGGAGCGACATCCACTAACTGCTCCTCCCAATCTCCTCTCACCACTGCATTTTTCTCCTTCCTGTTATCCCTGTTCTTCAGATAGTCATGAAACTAATCTTTTACCTCATGGATAAGACTAAGTCTTCATTTATTTCTCCTTAAGTTAAGGATGAAATTCGGGGCTCTGAATACACAGAATGGTCTATGGTCTACCCACCTCTCCAGGTTCATGCTGTGGCAACACAGGTCGTGCCCTCCCCCCCTGCCCAATACATATATCAGCTCAACACTCCCTCCCCACAGATTTTTTGTTGTTGCTTTGTTTTTATAAACACAGTCTTTCTTTCCTCACAGAATACGTGCTCTTTCCTCTGCTCTTTTCTCCATTTCTTCATCCTTCTGAATTTAACATGGGCTTTGAGTTCTATTTCTCATTTTATTGTAACCCAGCCACATTTTTGTGACCTGATCTGCTCAACACTTGAGGAACATTTTCAGTTCTTTGACTGGGGCATTTCTCTTTACTCCTCTCCCCCAAACTATAAGCTCTATGAAAACAATAACCTGATGTCTGTATTACTGATTGTATTTAAAGCACTTGGTAGATGTGTAATAAATATTTGTTGAGACACAAAGGGCTACTGTATCTGTAACATCTGGGGTGCCTATTTGGAAGCATGACAAGATATGACTATAGGTCAGCTCGTACAACTTTTCTCACTCCACGAGGTCTTTTTTCTTTTTCCTTCCCCCCTCTCCCCCTCTCTCTTTGAGATAGGCTTTCACTCTGGTTGTCCTGGAACTCACTATTTAGATCAGGCTGGCCTTGAACTCACAAAGATCTGCCTACTTCTGTCTCCTGAGTGCTGTCACTAAAGACATGTGCCACCCCCTGAAAGTTGTATTTATACTTCTTGCCTGACATTTTGTGACTTAAGTAGGTTTTGTCTCATTCTAGAATCAACTCTTCCACAGAATCACAACACAACAATATAAGGCTACAGATTCATTACATAAGAAAGAAGAGGGCACCTATTACAATTTGTTCTCTATGCCTTGTGTCAGGGCACAAAATGAAAGGTGGAAGGCAATTAGTTCAGGAGTTCTCTTGGTGTCCAGAGTGTCCAGAAAATGCCATTTCTTAAGTAGCGTTTGAAAGTATCTTGCATGTAACTCCTTTACTGCTCTCAGCCACATGAGATAGTTGCTTCTGTGATGCACAATACAATCAATTGATGTACATGTCCACCTTTAAATAATTTAATAGTATGGAATGCAAGCCAATAAGCCAATTCAATGTGATTTAAGAATTTGCCTTTGCACCATTGAGAGTTACTTCTCTATATTACTAGGAACATTTTCTGACAAAGGTAAAGAAGTGCCTGGAGTTTGGTCTCTTTATACTTTTCTCAGATTCCTTGAATTTTTCTCAGAAGGGTTGATATAAAGCAAACTCCATTTTTCCTCATTCCTCACTTCCTCATACCTTTGTCTCAGCCAGAGGATGAACTATGGGAAGATATTCCCCTTGTTCAAAAAACTTTCTCTCGATTAAATAACCCTTCTCCCATGGGCTACTTGTGTGGTTTAAATTACTTAAAAAACAAAACAAACAACCAGAGTGATAGAATCAGTTTGAGAAAACAAGAGGTTACCAACAGTCTTGGCCCGTGTAGCTAAGAAAGATGAGAAAAGCTCTGGTTCTAAACACCAAAGAAAAAACAATAAATGTGTCGTAAGTGTCATTAAGAAAACACATCTGCACACTGTCAGTTAGGAAGAAAAACACATGATTGGTTTTGCTTCCCTTACAAAGAAGAGTGATGGGGAGAGGCAACTTTATGGACCTTGTCCAGGTCTCTTCCACTGCGAATATCTTAAGGTTGAGGGATGGGCACTCAGCCAGTCTTGATACAGTCCCCAAATCTCTCATCAGATGCAATCTTCAAAGAAAACAAACAGTATATTCATTCTCATCCCAGCTCACAGGCAGGAGAGCAAACAAGGAAACAGAGTAAATGCCTTAAATGTTATCTGGTGGGTCCCCAGTTCCTCAAGGTTGGGTCTTTGGGCTTGACATCTTGCTTGAGTTTTCCCCCTTTTTTTCAATTCTCCAGGCCATGAGGAGAACAATGAGAATTGAACTGACATGAATCTTTCAGGCTTTATGTATAGCTAGTGTTGCAGCTCTTCCTACCATACCCAAAATTCCTAGGGTTTATCAGCTTCCTCTGTATTTCAAAGAGTAACTGTATGAATTCTATAAACCACAATTAGAACTCACCAAAGATAAGTAGGAACCTGGGGAATTGCATGGATCCGTTGAAATCCTGATGGACCTAATTTGAGGAAAGGTTCAGATGCAGAAGAAAATAAAGATGACCTTCTAAGGAGATAGCAGCCATTTGGAACCTCCACAAATTTTCTTGAGGTTGCCAGTAAATGACTATTTAAATTTCATATCATCTTCATTTCAATTACACCAAATGTTCCTTACATTATTGTCTAAACCAGAGAATGAAATATAATGAATATATTAAAGCAGGTTGAAATTTGAACATCTCTACACCCTCAGGCACCTGAATTTCACAAGTTCATCTCTGCTAAATTAAATATAATCTCAAGCTTGTTTTTTTCTTGCTAGCAGAATGTGCCTCCCTAATTATTAACAACTTAGGAATCATTCACATTTGACTTTGGAACATGCTTCTGGTTTATTAGTTGACATGTTAAAAGTTGGTTTTAAATTTAGCTAGAATACAGTGGTGGAAGAGATGAAAATGGACTCAAGCAGAGCTGGAAATATGACGGTTTTCCTCATTCTGTCTTCCCTACTCTATTTCCTGCATTCTTTCCTTGTCTTCAGAAAGGGGTAGGAGTAAGGGATTAAAGTATAATCTTCCTAAGGACTCTCTTAGTAGTACAGTTCTGCAATGTAAAGGATAGTACATTCCCTTCTAAAACTTTCATCCATTTATTCATTCAACAAACTTTCTGTGCCATCTGGACACTATCATGCTAACCACAAAAGATATAGCCTAAGATAATATAAATATGACTTCTAACTAGCACTTTTTAAATGCTGTCAAAGGATGCACAAACCAATGGCTAGAATGACTTTCCTGAACAGTTCTGTGATGACTGAGTTATTTAATTTTTCCAACATTCAATATCTCTTGCTAAGAACTCAGCATTTTCCAGCTGTCAGAAAGGATCAGAAAAAGTATATGCACTCAATAGCCATGAAGCACACTGTGGGATTTTAGTTGAGGACACTAAGTCCCCGAATCATATATACTTTGTTAAGATTCCAGGTAGGCAAAGGTAGAGCCTGGAGGCATTTTGCCGGCCAGGTTTGGATTAGTTAATAGTTAAGAAATTAGCTCAAGTTGTCTGGGTTCAAAGTTAGTCTCTGCCATTAACAGGTTTAACGACCTTGAACAAGTCATTAACTGTGTCTTAGTTTCTGCCTCTACAACAATGCGACTAGAAGAATAAAGGGTTGTATGGAGTGTCTAGATTAAATGAGTTCCCACACCTCCAAATATACAGAACATAAACAAGATAGCCTCATATAGAATAACAGTCAACAACTACTGCAGTGTTTTCTCACGTACGCCAGAAAATCCACTCACTCTCTGAGGCAATCACAATAGTAAGTTCTTGGATCTGGCTGCTTAGGGTATCTCCACGAATTAAAAAACAAACAAACAAACAAAAAACTACTCACAGTTGTGCCTGGCATATAGCAAGGGTTCAGTAGATGTAGGCTATTATTTTACTGAACTTCCTCCATTTCCTGCAACATTGGAGGTCTTGTTTTAGGAGCACTTTTTGATAGAGGGATCGGACCCAAGATTCAGCACATAGTAGAAAAATGCTTTACCACTGAGCCCTAGCCACAGGCTGTAATAGCGTCATTATAACCTGGAGATGATACTTCCCCCCTTACTCTGTATATATTTTTGTGCCCTGTGTGTACATGCATGTGTGCACATGCCAGTGGACATGGTTGGTTTTAGAGGAAAAGCAAATAACTCCCTCAGTACATTTATCCCAGGAGAAAGTTCAGTCTCAGGAAGTCAAATTCGGATACGTAAGCAGGATGAAATTTAAACTCCCTTTATAAACATTTATTGCCATTTCTAGGGAAGAAACATTTCCTCTGATCAGATTCTTTGGGCCTAGAAGTTTTGCATTTTGAAAGAGAGGAAAGAGAGTGGGGGAGGGGGAGAGGGGAAAAAAAAAACGCCCTTACTATATGACACCAGTTACAGTTAGCTCCTAAGAAATCTGTGTCATGTTTTAAACTTGAGTAGGTTGATGTTTGGAGAACATCAGAGTGCCTCGTATTTCTCGAGTGCTTTATTTTAGACTGTTAGCAATGAATGAGAAAAAGCGGAGCTATCCTGTAGGCATTTTCCCGTGTGTGTGTGTGTGTGTGTGTGTGTGTGTGTGTGTGTGTGTGTGTTTTCCTTGCTCCTCTTTTGATTTGAAAGCAGTCTTGCTTCTGTCTTTTCCAAACACTATAGGATTCTATTTTCAAGTCCTCCCTCTCTCTCCTGCTCTCGCTCCCACTCCCTCTTTCTCCCAGAGGAAACACTTCAATTGCTTTTATTGATGGAAAGAGGGGGAAAAAATCTAAACACTAGGCAACCAGACTAATGAGAGACAGGTTGACGTGACAACTAACAAAGAATAAAACCAATTACCGCTTCTCACACAGGTGTAGAGGTCTAAAGGGAAATGGTGGAGCTCTGTAGCAGGTGCTCACAGTGTCCCTGCCCTTATCCCTTTGGCTCACCAAAAGGTCACTGGTAGGTCAGTGAGCAATCAGTCATGCACCTCCAGCTTTTTGCCTCAAGGTCTACAATCTTTGAGTCTTTCTCTAAGTTGCAGGGGCATGCTCACCCCTCCCATCACCCCCAGACCCTTCAACTGAGGATGGAGGTTTGATGGAAGGAGCTCCTAGATCTCGCTCCCTTGGTGACATGTTCTGCACACTCACTCAGAGGGTACCCAGCAGCACTGAGCCCTGGCTATTGCCCACGGAAATTGCTGTTATTTTATATCTACTCTGCCTCGCCTCCTCTTTTTTACTGGCTTTTCAAAGGCAAACCTCTTTCATTCAAATTAGCCTTTCAGATTCTGCTATTTGGAAGGACCTCAAATAAGACAAGCACCTCAAAATATTTCTGAATTTTAGTCATTACCTCTACCTCTTCCTCATTCTCTGTTGAAGTCAGAAAACATAAAGGAGAAATGGTCTGTACAACTATGATGAAAACCTTCAGTCGAGCATTTTTTAATGCCATATCCTAACTTGACATGTACAGTCTTTTTTTAGGTTCTTGATGACAAGGTTTCTTCAGCTGCTAGCTTTTATTATCTAGTTCAACAACAATGAAAAAATTTTGAGAGAGAGACATGATTTTTCTATATAACCTAAGCTGGTTTTGAACCCATGGTCCTCTTGCCTTTGCCTACATAGCACTAGTGCAGAGTTCTAAACATGCACTACCTAGCTGGATTTATTTTTTTGTTCTGTTCTGCTTGTGACAGATTTTCAATCTGGAGCCCAGCTTGGCTTTGAATTCACAATCACGCTCTCTCAGCCTCGGAAATGCTAGGATTGCAGACATGTGCTGTCACTCCCAGTTCTATAGGTACTTACTGAGCACCTAGGTACAATGTGTTATTCCAGGTGGTGGAATTGTGTCAGCGAACAAAGCAGACAAATCCATGCATTTGTGGTCATGACAGTCTAATGGGAGCAGACAGACAACAAACAGTAAGTGTGATGAATATATCTAAGTAGATAGTGTGTCTGAAGCAGCTAAATGCTGAGGACTTGACGAAATCAAGTTGAGCAGGAGATCTCCACGGTGGGTGGTGTGGGGGACCCAGTTGCCATTTTAGCTGAAGTTGTCACTAGCTTTTCTGGTAGAGGACAGAGTGTAGATATACTGCTCCTGCCATAGAACTGTCTGCCTCATTGCCCCAGCTGGTCTCCTGGGAGAAGCCACTGCTATTAATAGTCACTGAGGGCAGGAAACAAATGTCTGTCTTCTTTCCAGACTGAATTCTTTGTTCACATTCACTGCTTTAGTCATGACTGGAGCTTGGCTCACAGTGGACTTTGAGAAGTAAATGTTCAATGAAGGAAGCACACATGGCATACCTACCTCCCTGTTCAACAGATTCAGTTGAACTTTAATGGGCAGCCTTGTAGCTGGGACCACTGGAGTGGGGAAAGCAGTGAAGAAATTGGGAGGGATGCCCAGTTCAAACTCCCCTGTAATTAAAAAAGGAGGCTAATCATTAGTTTCAAGGGCATAGGAAATTTGAGTTTCACCTTCTCTTGCCTCTTGGGGCCACACAGATGTGATACTGGAACAAAGGGTTGGTCCCTAGGGTGCAACTATGGATGAAGTTACTAGGGAGATAGGAAGCAGGGTGCAATTTTCCTTATCTCGACCCACACAGCATCTTTAGAGTATTTTAGGGCACAGTTCATGTTATCCTTGATAGTACCTACTCCTGGCACTGTTCTTGAGGATGAGTGAAATCATAGAAAGAGATCTGGATCTTGTTAACCATCAGTGAGGAAGGTAGGGAACTGGTGATTAGAGAAGAAAGTAAAGTCTGGCACTAAATGGTCCTCAGGCGTTCCTAGAGATGGAAAGAGAGATTCAATGTGGGAGAAAGGATCTTAAAAAGGCAACTGAAAAGATGGGGAGCCACTTTGGAAGGTTTTCTGACATTGGGACAACCAACCATGAAACAAATTGTGTAAAGATATACAACTTGAAGATACACACGACTCTTACTGGAATTGGTGAATAAATCCAATATGTTGAAATGAGATGCCTGGAGGTGGTTTTGCTCTGTGCTTTCTGTGGAATTGTTTAGAAATACACAGGCTGATTCAGGCCTTGGGGATGGATTCATAGATTAATTAGGAAGTTGGGATTTCTGCCGTCTAGGGTTGACTCTCACTTTCTCTCATAACTGATGAAGGCAGGACCTCCTGTGAATGCTGGGAAATGAAACACTTTGTCAGGACAACAAGCAAATACATTTGACAGCTGCTTGATGTGGGACAGTCATTAAATTTTCAAGAATGCAGGTCTTCTATTATTTAGTGGCATTAATCTCCCTTCCAAAAAAGACAAGGAGAGATTCCAGAACTGCCGAGTAAGGAGGCTGCATTGTTTTCACTGCTGGAAGTTGTCAAGGGCCCTGCCTTCACACTCCCTTTCTTGATATGGCTACTGAGCTGGCTCAGGGAGGCCCACACATGTTAAGGTCAATAATTCACTTGAGTTTTCAGGAGCTGTATTAAGAAAATTGTTTTAAACAACAAATCATTTCTCATCCTCCTTCTGGCTGGGAAGTCCAAAGGAAGATGGTAGCAGCTCTGGTGTCTAGTTTGTGAATGCTGTATTTCTCCTGGCAGAAAGCAGAGAGGAGCTGAGAGTTGGGCCTCCCTTTCATTCAATCCCCACCTCTTTTTCTTCCATTGCTTGCTCTTTTAGCCATTCACTACTTAACCCTACCATGGTGATAATGAGGTTATAAAAAAAAAAAGAAAAGAAAAGAAACTACCCTTTGGGCAGCTGGCTCTCCTTCAGTCCAACACTCAGGAGGCAGAAGCAGCAGACAGATTTCTCTGAGTTTGAGGCCAGCCTGTTCTATATACTGAGTTCCAAGACAGCCAGAACTACATAATGAGAACCTGTCTCAAAAAAGTTTGGGGTAGGGAAGGAAGTCATATCTGATATTCCTCTGGTTGCTTAGGGCTGTTTCCGGGAAAACTATTTGGTACAAAGGGAAGTGGAGATGCTAGCTAAATGGAGATTTCAGAAAAACCTGGGCCTGTCCTTGTGTCTTTTCTGTTAGGAGAGAAACAAAAGAGTTGATAAATTTTTTTCTGTTCCAAGAAAAGCAGAAACACTAAAGAGGATAAAAACAAAGTTGTGTGGTCATGCTGGTGGGCTATGCAGCCGAGGAATAAGGGAAAGGCTGATAGGAACTGATCTTCTAGTGACTTGAAGAATGGAGAAACCTTTGACTATTTCCTAGATGGGCCAGGGCTGTTTAGACATGGATGACAACATATTCTTTGGCTTGTCAGTACACAATAAAGCTCTGCAGAAAAGCCTCCTCGGAGCACTGTATATTTTGCCTCTGTCTAGATGGCTAAGTATTCAGAGGCAAATCATGCCTCTGCAGTTGTTTTTTTTTGTTTTTGTTTTGTTTGTTTGTTTGTTGTTTTATTTTTTGTATAATCCAGGTCAAGTCCACTAGTTTCCATGTGTTCCAGTTTCTTTCTCAACAAATGAATAAAGCCAGGGTTGTAAAAGTGTGTATGTGTGAGCAGATATGCATGCATGTAAATGTCTGCATATGTAATGGCTGCCAGGTTAGGAAAGGCTATAGCCAGCCGTGTAATGATCAGGATCCTGTGGATTTGGGGCCAATAACTTGGCTTTCATAGGCATCACATGGCAATGTACTGATTGAGTCAGACCTGATTGTACTAGGAAGAATCTCAATGTGCTTTAAGTGGAATATTTCATCAGGTTCTCAATACATGTCATTTGAAGTGCCATCCTCCAGTGATATCTCTTAAATAAGTCATTCATGAATAATAGACAACAAATATTTAGTGGGTGTCTGCTATACAATTTTAGGTGATAGAAACAAGAGTGAGATGCAAATCAGATAAAATCCCTGGCCTCATAGATCTTACATTCTAGGAAGCAAGAAAGACAAATGAAAGGTGTGATAAGTGCTGCAGGAAAAAAAATCACTAACCCCATCTCCATAGGTAATGCTTCCAAATCTATCTGTCCACTTATTTGGCAATTACTGATGGAGCTTGTGATGATGTAAAGAGGTTTCTGACCTCTGGGTGTTTATATGAATGAATCCTTTCCACTTCCTCCCTAAACAAGGCACTTTGTGTGTAAGGAAAGATATCAGCAACTTCATTTTGTGCTCCAAATTAAGAGTGCTGCTGTGTCTACAGCAGAGGAGGCACCCAAGCAAACTATGCCTAGCAAAAATTTATACAGATGAATTTTGGGGAGTTGATCTGATGATTAGGGCAAGAATTTCTAGCAAATAAAGGACTCCTAAAGGAACTGAGGGATCCCTAGTCATATTACCCCAATTGGTCCTTCCATGTTCCATTTCAAGCCCTGAGAGGACCACAAATTATTGTAGGATTTTCCTGAATACTTTTCTTTGTTAGACTTAATTTATCTCTAGTTGTGATTTTCTGCTATTTGAAGGATTCGAAATTGATTCATATTGAGTTTTTAGAATAATATTTATGTAAAAATATGTTTAGGTGATGGTTTTGGTGGTGTATGCCTTTAATTCCAGCAATCTAGAGGTAGAGCCAGGTAGGTCTTTGTGAGTTCAAGGTCAGCCTGGTTTGCATAGTCAGACAGTGTCTCAAAACAAAAGTCTACTGAGGCCATTTCCAAACTACTGATCCATGATGCAACTATGAAGCAATACGTATGTATGTGGAAACAAGATATTCCTATGTACATGCTCTCTCTGACTCTGTCTGTCTCCCTCTCTTCCTCTCCCTCTCCCTCTCTCTTTCCCTCCCCCTTGCATGTGTGTGTGTGTGTGTGTGTGTGTGTGTGTGTGTGTGTGTGTCCCCCATCTCCCCATCCCCACCAACCCAGAGGGTTGGAAGTCACCATACAGGAAGCCCTGATAAAACAGATAAGTTTGCTGTTGAGACAGGCAGCACTGTGTCTCCAAAAGAGGACATGAAGCTTTCCTTTGGGGGTCTGATGGGCACTGAGGAGAGGTGGAGCTGCTGACTTTTCTAGATTCTTTGATTGGAAACCCAGGGACTCAAAGGAAGTCTATCCTTCCTGCGTAATTGCATCCCAACACCCTTGAACTTCCTCTGGGTTTCGACTTTCACCCCTCAGAGGCTCTGAGGACTGAAGACAAAGGCTAATGCCATTCCTCCCCTGGGAAGGGAGGAAGCAAACATGCAGTGTAGGGCAGCCGCCCCCAGCCCACAGACCGCTTTGCTCAGGGCCTGAGACTCTGGCTTTGTGGACAGAGAAGCCAAGTATCTTGTTTCTCCTTTTCCTCTTGCCAGATGCTTCTGTGGGCCCCTCACTGGTCTTGGTTCCCCATCAATTTCTACAGGGCATCTGCCACACAACATTCTGTTTAGCAAAGGAGGTGGCATCAGCCGCAAATGTTAGGTTTGGCTGTAATTCATGAATTTTATTCACCGACTCTGTCCTTGTAACATGAACAAAACTTTTTCAATCAGAGGCCCTAGTGGGGGAATTGGAGATTCATCAAGAATCAGAAAAAGAATAACTTTGGGAATGCCACTGGAAGGCTTGACTTGTCCTCCTCTCGGAGGGTGGGGTCTCCACATACTTCACACAAGCAAACCTCAGCCCTAAGGTCCTTGGGCGACTTCCTGGTGGTGCTCAGATGTCTTAGCTTGAAGGTTTAAAGATAGAAAGATATATCTACAAATAATCTTGGATAGTGTACATTTGTCACTAATACAAGAATTTATTGTTTATTTTATTTCAGTCTCAATTAAGCTTATTTGATAGCTCATCTATAATCTTTGTAATCATAAAAGTAGCACAGTTATTAACTTGTAATAAGATATGATTCAGTTGATACCCTATGAGCATATACAGGGGGAGGAAGTCCCCCTCAGGAACAGCCATAGGGGAGGGGAATAAGGGGAAAAGGGGAGGGAGGGAGGGAAGAATGGGAGGACACAAGGGATAGGATAACCACTGAGATGTAACAAGAATAAATTAATAATAAAAAAATAAAAAAGATATGATTCAGATCACTAGTGACTTATACAATTTTTAAGAACAAGAAACTAACCTCTCTTCCATCCATTTTTCTGAGTAAATCATATACACGAGCCAAGTGCTAAGATTCCTGCTGCCCTCACCCCCATAGATGAGAAAACTTAGACACAGAGAAGTTAGGCAGCCTGCCTATGGGCATACAACTAGGGCAATGACAAAATCCATGATTTATTCTTATTGTCAGCAACAATATATTTTTCTTATGTATGTGAGTGTGTAGGCACACAATTTTCCTGTGGTTGTTTTTACACTAAACACAGAAGAAACAAGAATCCTAAGCCACCTGGCAAAAGAGACACAAGATTGGAGCTCTCTTAAAATAATAATACATTTTTCGTTAGATAGCTAACTGAAGGAGTAACACTTGTTTGCTTGTAGGAGCTTTTGATACCAAACAACTGTGTAGCTTGCTCCCTGGGCCTCAGATACCTTATCTACTTAGAACATGAACTTAGAAGTTTCCACTCTACAAAACCATTTTGGGGAGGTAAGGTCTGTGACAGTTGGGTGGTATTGGTTCAGTATGTGGGGGCATATCTATTTTTTTCCATAGGCTCCCTTTTCTGAAGGCACCAAATAATAGTGACTGTAAAGAGCATCAGAAGTTAAACCACTGGCCTCATGATACTTAGATCCTGAGACATGCATCCAAGAGGTGCTTCACTATTTATAGAGAAAGGATCAAATCAACAAATCCATATCAGCATTAAATACTAAGGTACCAGGGTGATTCACTTGGAGCTTACACTTAAGTTGAAAATATGATAGGACACCTAGTCCTGTGGCTTTTCAGTAAAAATATAGTCGGTTCTCCAGTTTAGCCACAAGACACACACACACACACACACACCACAGGCACACCTTGTGCCATTTGTGAGTGAGCAAAAACTGATTTTAGGGCTCTGGGTTGACAATACTGCTAAATGCTCTGAGAGAGCTGTCATTTCTTTAGCCTGGGCCTACCAGGCCTTATCAATGCGACTGGACAACAGAGACAGAAGGGTCAGAAGTTCAAGTCCAGCCTGGAGTACATGGGATGGCTATATAAACAAACAAATATTTCTTTTCTCAGATAACCTACCCACAGTCATCTCTTAGACTGTTAGTAGAGTGTAAGAGCAGACAAGTGGCCTAAACTCTAGATTTTACAATATTCCAAATATTACTGACTTTATAAATTGAGGTTCCAGGCTGCAGAGATGGCTCAGTGGTTAAGAGCACTGGTTGCTTTTCCAGAGGACCCAGGTTCAATTTCCAGCACCCACATGGCAGCTCACAACTGTCTGTAACTCCAAGATCTGACACCCTCATACAGACATACATGCAGGCAAAACATCAATGCACATAAAGTATAAATAAATAAATAAAAATAAATAAAAAGAGGTTTCTAGAAGATACAAGTATACTGACACATATTAACTTATTTATTAATATGTGAAGCAACTAGAATGTAGTTTGGAGGTTGAAGTACAGCTCAATGGCAGAGCATGCATTTAGCATGTGCAAGATCCTGCATTCAATTACCAACCCCTCAAACATAGAATTCCCAGCCCTGTAAACATATAAAAAGGTGTTTAATAATATAGTTGTTTAATAAAGATGAAGTGCCTCTCATATGCTTCTTTAGCTTTAAACCCAGGGTGGGGTGGGGGCAGAGGTGGGTAATGTCTATTTAATTGGGCTTGAAGCAAACTGAACAGAGCCCTCAGTTCATTATTGAACTGAGGAGTCTAAACCCACATCATATGTCACTCAGCCTAGCACAGAGGAGTCTTTTCTTCCTATTCAGGGAAGATTGCTGCTTTACAGGGAGGGCTGAGACTACTTGCAAGGGGTCAGTCCAGCAAAGATCAGTTCTCTGTGCACAGGCTAGAAGGTACTAGAAGCAACCTCTGTACTCAAGGCCTTTCAGGCTGAAGCCACGGGTCCACTAAATCTGCTTGGGAACTGATTTGTTAATTATTCGTTTCCTTTTGTGACATTTTTCAAGATAAACTCACTTGAGCCAGTCTCCTAGAAAACCTTTTAAAATGCTAATTGCGCGATTGTGCAAATAATGTAAAAATGAATCCTGTGGTGCGCTCAGCACTTGACTAATTAACAAGCAGTAGATGAATCCTTGCCTAGCAAGTCCTGTACCAGGCTGCGTATAGAATAGCAGGCAGGATGCTTCCTCGAACCACACTTGGGAGAGTTTGGTTTAAAATAAATAGGTGCCTTGTCTATAGGAACTGGTCAATGAAAATCAAGAAATAATTGGTCATAGCACTATCTTGTACCAAATTGCAGACTATTAGTAGACTCAATTAAGCAAACATTGTTTGAAATCTCGAGTGGCTCCATGGTAGGCCGTAGGATACAGGGATACAAAGATAAGTGGAGGCTAAAGGATATTTTTGAAGATTGATCTACTTTTACTTTATGTGTATGAGTGCTTTGCCTGCATGAATGTGCACCATGTGCATGCAGGTACCAGCAGAGACCAGAAGAGGGCATCCAATCCTTTGGACTGGGAGTCACTGGCACCTGTGAGCTGCCATGTGGGTGGCTAGGAATGAAACTCCTACCTTCTGCAAAAGCAGCAAGCATTCTTAACTGCTGAGCTATCTCTCCAGCCCAAGGGATAGTATTAAAAGTTTATAATGTCACAGCAGTCCATGCCAGGTATCTAAAATCAACAGTAGAATGCCTTTTGACTACAAGGACAGATATCCTAGTCATGGTAGCTTAAATGGTAATAAATCCATCTCATCGTCTTACCAAATACCATGCCTGAAGGTAGAGAATTCTAAGATCTACCTTCCTGGTTTCTTATGGTGTCATTTTTCCCATCTTGGCTTTCTGTCCTTAGGCTTCTTGCCTCAAAATGACAATATAGCTACCTTGCTCCAAGCATCATGTTCTCAGATGGCAGAACTAAACAGCAGTGAGTGAAAAAGGAGGAGACCGGGCAAGTATGGTAGAGGATTATGACTTCTCAGACATCACCAAAACAAGACACACAAAAAATGATTAGACTGACTGTCTGTCATGCCTGAAAATCCAATCTGTCTGGGTAATGACTTTTCCATCATCAACTTAGCACTATGGAAAGGACTTTCTTTTAAAAAGTGTGCTAGATATCTCTGCCATATAGTATATATGTGAGAGACATGTAGTATATAGTAAGTGTTTTGATACAAGTATATTCAGAAGACAGATTATACATTAGCTAAGAGGATGGAGATTGTACATTAGTTCTTGAAAAATGATGGGAAGTTTTGGAGAAGACCTGAGCTTTTAGCTGTGTTACTAAGTGGGCAGAGGAGAGAAGGCACACAGGAAACCCAATCTGTCATTTTATCATGTTCTGTTCTCTGTTTTCTTTGCCTTCCTCATCGTTTGGTCAAGCCTGTGTGTCTAGTGGGTCCCTTTAACTCCCCAGGGCTTTAAGATTTTCATAGTCTTAGAAGTTGCTATGTACACTACTGGGGAGGAAGGGTAATCACCAGTACCACCTAGATGGGATCCCCCAGAGCTACAACTATCACTGACCAGACAAAATATGTTTACTGGTACAATATCAGCATAGATGTTATGAAATTAAGAACCACTTCCTGATTGTATCGTA
This sequence comes from Acomys russatus, assembly GCF_903995435.1. Classification (NCBI taxonomy): domain Eukaryota; kingdom Metazoa; phylum Chordata; class Mammalia; order Rodentia; family Muridae; genus Acomys; species Acomys russatus. Next base: position 32,793,700 of record NC_067169.1, read on the forward strand.
GGCCTGCTCCATGATGTAGAACCCATACCTGGCACTGTTAATGGGGCCATGAACCTGTGACTAGATAGGTAATGGGCTCTAGGGGAGAACCTACTAATGTAACTCTGTTAAATGGCCATAATGTTAAAATGATTTCTAATGTCTTAGTGCTATACCCACAGTTCAGTGCATCTCTCAATCTTTAACAAAGAAGCTTCTCCTTGCAGTAGGATTGCAATTAACATAGAGGCATTCCGATGTTCAGAGGCTGGGAAGTATTCATCCCTAAATGGGACATCCACATCACATCCCTCCCACCAAGGCTCAGGGATCTTCTTGGAAGAGGAGGTGAAAAGATTGTAAGAGCCAGAGATGATAGATGACTCCAAGGAAAATGTTTTTCCACTTACAACAGAGAGATAGGCTTGTGTACATATATGTGTGTATCAAATAGGCAAAACAATGTTTCAAATTAATGATTCTTTATGTGGATGTGCTGAAATTGGGACTCTAGAGGCCTGTTAATGACAATATAAACTGACACAATGTTCATTGTTAAACAGTGTAACCCTTTAATTCAGTAACTCAAAATCCAAGAATGTATGCTAGGTGGATAATGGCTGATCCTTATATAGAGTATAATTAATATCAAGTTGTTTATGTTGATGCATTTGGACAAAAAATTATTGGAATCAGAATAACTGGACAATAATAGACAATGTATTAGGTGAATTGGAGTCTATGTATTTTAATATGAAAAGTGTTTAGAATATGTTCAATGATGTGGAAGAAATGGTTGTGGCATGGCATTATATAGTCTATAAGGCAATATGCACAGCATAGGTCTAGTTTTGTACAGAAATAAATATCATATTTAGCAAAGAGCCTGGAAAGTAAAACACCAAAATGCGACAGTTATTATCTCTGGGTACTAGAAAAACAGTTTTTATTTTCTTCTGTGCTGCTCTGAATTCTCCCAGCTGTCTGTGCTGCACATGTAATGACATGGAAAATGCTTATAAAATTAAGAGACAATATCAGGTGAGAAAAATTACCAAAACAGAATACAAATCGACTTCAACTGTGTGAGAGTACACATGCATCCCAAGAGGAAAAAAACAGGCTGAAAGGAATTATTTGCAAATCTTTTTTACCAAGCATTCTTTCTGCAGAGCTTGGGATGGAGCCGAGCATATTATGCATGCCAGGCCAGTGCTTTACCACTGAGCCAATTCTTCAGCTCCTCCAAATCTTGTCAGTAATTTTCTCTGGATGGCGACATGATAGATTACTGTCATTTTCTTCTTTATACTACTTTGTATTTTTCAACTTTGCTGTGACTAGCTTATATTATTTTTATGAGCACAAAAAGAAAATGACCATCAACTAACACCCATAGAACAAAATTTTCTTGAATATGTGTCACACGTGATCTCTGGCTCTCATGGATGTCAACAAACCATTCCGTCTGAGGGCCTCAGCTTTTCTGTGCCCTAGCTGGGGAATCATTTGACCTGTGTGGATATTGATACTCAGAGTTATCTCTTGCCTCCCTGAAAGGCAGAGGGACATGGTCAGAGTTACTGTTAATGGGGCAAATGAGGTAATTTCAATGGTGTAGAAAATTGCAATGGAACCTGTGCTCTGGGTTACAGGAGGGCAGGCTGCCTTTTGTAAATTGCTGATCCAATAGGCTCCTCTGGTTGGATGCATGGAGCTCTCTGGTGGCCAAGAGGTGTCAACGCAGTAATTTCTGCACTTCCCAAACCAACCCAAGATCCAGGAGCCAAAGCAGCATATTCAAAGGCCACTATCTACTTGTAGATTAAATTTTTACCTCATATTCATAGGTAAACATTTGTCTCCATTATCCTTATAAGTATCTTGTATGACGACAGAATCTTCCACTCTGCCCTTTGAATTACAGATAGAATAGGGTTCTTTCAGCCATCATACTAAGTCAAAATCACCTGACTCTGCTTGGTTTTGTAATAACACTGCAATAAGTTGCTTGACATGAGCCAACTAACATGTGGCTTTCAATCCTGCTCCACAAGTCCACAGTGAGTGCAAGATGTCTTTGGGTATATACCCAATGGGTCATCATAGCACCATAAAAATTTTAAAAATGGGGGCCTAGTAACAAGGAGACTAAGCTCCAGGGAAGCAAAGCAGCTTGCTGAAAGAAATGATTATTTGCTGAGCCAAGAGTGAAACATATCCCAGTCTTCAGAACTTGGGTTTATAAGGCCATCCATTTCCCTCAGGCTGTCTTTTTCAGGGATAGAAAACTTGAAATCAAAACCAAGTTTCAGACTCTCATTGGCCCTGGGTAATCCCATGTGTCTCTATCTTTGCATCACATTGTGACTTTAGCATATCAGATGGGGTGCTCAGCCAGTATGTGTCATGTATTTCTAATAGTAGAGGGCCACATGTGTCATGTATTTGTAATAGTATGCAGTCATAAACCTGGCTCCGTGGCAATCTCTAACTTTTCACTTTGGTATGTCCTGTACCCTCAACCATATTGTAAACTCCTGAAGGATAATCATTCATTACTTTTGAGGTCTGATATAATGCTACCTAGAGGTGTTGCAACCATAAGCACAATTCAAATTACATTGTTTTTGTTTTTTGTTTTTTGTCTTGTTTTGTTTTGTTTTTGTCATCCACAAAAACAAATAATACCTGAATTGTTTGGGGCCTTATACTCAGGGCTCTTCTTATAGAATGTTATTCTGCTTTTAACTTTTTTGGAGCACTGACATTTAAAGAGGCCTGATGATTAATGGAAACTTACCCTGTGGATATTCTAGAGTGTCCATTTAGAGGTAATTAAGGGGAAAAAAAGAAGTAAATTGTACTCCCCAGAAGAAAAGCCAGTGGTTTGGTTATATTTATTTTTGTTGGAACCAATGTACTTTGAAATGTATTCACCCTGACATGTCTAGCCAGTCACAAAGGTAGTTCATGGCATCAGAGAACTTTGGTACATGTGGTTCCGAGAATAAGCTCTGAAATGCTCTCTAAAGCCAATTTGAATATTCTATCAAGTTTATTCATGTGGATAATGTTTTAAAATTCCTTTCTTAGGTCTATTTATTTTTTTATTTTCTGTATATGAGTGTTTTGCCTGCACATATGTATGTATACCATGTGCATACCAGATGTCCCAGGAGGCCAGAAATGGACCGAGGATCGCCCAGAACTGGAGTTACAGATGATTGTCAGCCACCTTATGGGTGCTGGGAACCCAATCTGGGTCTTCTGCAAGAGCAGCCAGTGTACAGAGAAGCAAACTCTGGTCCTCTGCAAAAGTGGCAAGCCCTCTTAAGTGCTGAGCCATCTCTACAGCCCCTAAATGATTTTAATATAGGACAGAGTTCTGGGCTCCTTGTTTTCTTCAGTGTCCAAGTGCCTCTGGATTCCCAGGTGAAGGTGCATGCAACTTCCTTTCACAGTGAACTGTAACCCTTTTACATGGAAACTCATCTCATTTGCTTCTGTAGGGACACCCCATGATTTACAGAAGAGTCAGGAGTTTTGTTTTAGATGGTTGGACACACTGATGGAGGGAGGAAACAAACCTAAGAAAGAGTGCATGTGTGTCTCTGTGCCAAATAGAGTTTTCTTTTTCAGTTTCTTTTTGCATACTCATTTATTTTTGGTAGAAAAACCCACTTAAATGAATTTACTGTTTCCTAGTTAATATACCACCGAGATATATTGTGTGCCAGGTGGGGTAACAATGGCATCCAGTTTATGTCAGTCAATCCTCACAACCCCTCCGTGTGCTTGGCCCTATTTACTAATAGCAGTACATAGATAAAGACATCCAGGCTTAGAGAGGGTGAAGAACTGTTAAGCTCCATTTTTTTTTTTTTTTTTTTGGTACCATGCAGTGTGTTAGCCCCACCCCCATAGCAAAAATGCTTGTTCCAGTGCAGAAATGAGGAAAAGGCTTACTACCACAAAGACATTTCTAAGAGACAGGTGGTTCCAGGAAAGAAAAGAACCCAGTAGAATAAAGGGGAGTTTGCTAGATGTTACAAAGGAAGATGACAAGTAAAAAGAAGCCATGGGACAATGAAGGGGGGAGAGAGATACCGTGTGGTATTGCACTCCCAAGCTTCCCTTCAGCTGGAATTCAGGCGCTGGCTGAAGAACAATGAAAAGGCAATTATCTAGCTGGCTGAGAGTACTGAGGGAGTGAAAAATGGTGTCTAATTTAAGACATTCCTAAGGTGGGTTACTCTGTTCCTATCCTGAATCTTCTGTGCCTCTGGGATCAGGTTGCTCTACCTGCCCACAGGAGCAGTCTCCATCAGCAAAGACTCAAGCACCTTGGAGCTTGTGGGTAAAAACAAAGTCATCCCCATTCAGGGTCCAGAAGAGGAAGCACAGCAGGAGAACATCTAGAGACATGAATTCCTTCTTGTGTGCTTTACTAACAGAGAGCTCTCAGGAGAATGGGCGAAAAAGGAAGCAGGCTGGGGCAAGGAGACAGATCTAGGCAAGTTTATAGTCGCAGCTAGAAGCTAGTTTGGGCCTAATCTCACCAGAGGTAGTTACCACACTGAGGCAAGGGGACTGACCTTTTGGTGGTAATTGGCTATGGGGTGCCCACAGAGAAAGGGCATGCCTTTTGAGTTGGGTGACTCTCATTGACAGGGTCAATTATCTAGAGAAAGGTTCACCTGTGAGCCGCCATTGGTAACCAACCCTCATAGCTGCTGAAGAAAATATCGGGGTTGGCAATTTGATCACTTCCCCTTGGTGGAGAGGCCTAATAGCCTGTGGTCATATGGTAGGGGAGGAGGTCCACTTCTGTCAGAGGTCTAGGGGAGGGGAATAGGGCAGAAGGAGGAGGGAGGGTAGAAACAGGAAGATACCAGTGAGGAGATAACAATTGGGATGTAATCTGAACAAATTAAAAAAGTGAAACAAACAAACAAAAGTTTTGGGTTGGAACATCAACAGTATCCACTCCACTGTATCCATTAAGCTGCCACATAGACTCCTGTTAGCACAGGATGTATGCAAAACTCCTTCAGACACTTTGACTCTTCTTGACATAGAGTACTTTGACAGGTAGCGATGGTTCACACAGAAGTTCATTCCTTGGGCCTAAAAGAGAAGGGTACCAAGCAGGACTCTTCCCATGAGCTATCCCTATATTCTGGGCCTTCCAGGGTAGCTGTATGTGCCAGTTGAAGATAAATGTTTGTGGTAAAATCTATCACAGTCTCTCAGTTCAATGGCATTTAGCATACATAGTTCCTGTTTAATGTAGGATGGCCTCTCTCCTAACATCTAGGGTGTGTCTATCCCCAGTTTTCATTTCTCCACTTAATTCAGATGTTCCTCCATGTCCCCTCTAAGCTTCTGTCCAACCCTTCCTTCTCAAATCCTGTTAGTGTTTAACTGGGAAAGAGGAGTTCAAGATTTATTTGGGTAAAGAATAATGGAAAGGCCATAATCTAGCTGGCTGTGGGTACAAAGGGAGTGAAAACTGGTTATGTGTCGAATCTGAGAAATTTCTAAGTACACCTTTTCTGTATAGTGAGGACTAAAAGCCAAGAAGAGACTTGATACCCTATGAGAATATATAGGGGGACGTAATCCCCCTCAGGAACAGTCATAGGGGAGGGGAATAATGGGAAAATGGGGGGGGGGAGGAATGGGAGGATACAAGGGATGGGATAAACATTGAGATGTAACAAGAATAAATTAATAAATAAAAAAAAGAAACCAATGAATATAGGCTTTTTTCTTGCCTTTAGACCTAAGGATTAGTCATAGGATTGTGTTCTAATTATTCAATCTTAAAAAAATAAGTGATTAACGTTTAACTTTTTAATGGACAGTTACTCAACAGCCATGCTAGTGGGTAAATATTTATTCATCTGTTCCAAAGAGTGAAAGTCAACTTAAGTCAGACAGTTATTTGTGTTCATTCTTTATAATGAAAAAGAGAATACACACACACACACACACAGACACATACACACACACACATACACACACATGAGCACCAATTTTAAACCAAACAATAAGTAAATGAGTGCTTTTCAGAGCCCCAAATTGGTCTTAAATTACAGATAATTTACTCACTACTTCTTCCTTGAAAAAAACTAATATTTGCTGTATTCATTTCTCTCCACTTGAAATCTAGCAACCTGAACTCTCATAGTCAATAGTCACAAATAACTGAGTTTCAGACTCTATTTTCCTTTATCCTGTTATGGATGCAAGTCAGGGCAGAAGCAAAGCCATGATGCTGACCAACTTGTCCTTTTCAATGTGTTTATAATGTGTTTATAATTATTCTTCCTTAGAATTGGAGGATAACTTGGGTAAACTTGTCTAGCCTGGAAGGCATTAACAGCTTCCAAGCTCATTTCTTGTTTGCCTATACTGAGTTCAAATGTCCCTGACATGTCCACATGGATGCACTGAGCAAATGGTTTGAGAAGTCAGGGAACTGTTGGGTACCATTTCCCAGACTTTTGCTTTACTTTCAAGAAGTAAAATGTAATCAACACACAGGAAATAACTTTAAACATTGGAACGTGAACCGAGGTGAGAGGTTAACGGTTGGGACTGGAAAGTTTAATGCTAATACTCCAGGTGTGACCTCTCATGCAGAGGTCAAAGATGCCTGCTTAGGCTACTAGTGAGAGAAGGGCGAGGGTTACCTTGGCTTGCATAAATAAGTTGAATTTAAACTAGACTGATCAAGGTAGGCTGACTGCCTGACCTCTAAGTCCCAGGTGCTTCATCCAAATTAAGGTGGTTTTGGTGGTGGTGGTGGTTCATACCACATTCCATGGGGGCGGGGTTAGGGATGCAGGCATTCAGGAGCCCAGACCCCTTCAGTTTTATGGCTAGGCCTTTGCAGTTTTCCAGTTAAGCTACCTCATTTAGACAACAGATGAGGAAAAGAGAAAGGAGGAATGGTTTTAGGGGCCCACAATGTACTTTAGCTACAATTGTCAGATGATCACCTTTTATGTGAGAGAGGTTGGGTGAGTGGTGTCATCTGTGTGTCCCAGATGGAAAAGAAAATGGTTGGGTGTAGAACTAGGCCAGTCCCTGCCACTTATGGCTTCAAGAACATGAGGCTATTTTTCTAAGGAACAGAAGACAAGAGAGACAAGCAAGGCTGGTGGCAGGGGAGGGGCATGTAGGGGAGATGGTGCTTCTTCCCCAGTAAAAGTGTTTGGAAAAGAAAGGAACAGGGAAGGCAAGCATAGGGCTCCAAAGTTAGTGGAATGTTCCTGGAGCATTGCCAAGTTAGAGTAGATTCACTTGCACCCCTAATGGGAGAGCAAAATTGTTCTCATTTGGCTTTATTTTTTTTCCAGGCTAAGGCTTTAGAGGGTGAGTGAAAGTTGCTAAAGCAAAACACTAGATAAGAAGGTACTCTGCTTTGACTGAGGAGCCAGCTGTGTCCAAAAGGAGCAGGGAGAAGCAGAGTAGGTCGAGCCTCACTGCAGGTACCCGCTTGTGGTGGCCTCTGGAGGTTGGCTGTGAACTGAACATCTTCTCAGACTCTTCATTCACTAGGGGTGTGCTGAAAATAACAAAAACACCTGAAAAAAGATCCCAGGATGCCTCCAGGCTGCATTCAAGGAGGAGGGGGCACTCCCACTGAAATCTCCTCCTTTTATTGCCTTCTTTTTTCTCCAGTCTGCTTGTGAACACAATCAAGCCCAGCTCTCTTTGGAAGAGATCAGAGATAGAAGGGAAGGTTCTGGTAGGGAACTGGAGGAAGGCTGGGCTTTGGGGCTTGCCCCACCCAGCAGGTAGCATCAGGAGCATCTGGCCTGGCCAGATTCCTGCTGGATTACACTCTCCTGCCCCAGTGATTCTGACAGGCCCTCTGGGGCGGACTCTTTTGTGGCAATTTCTGGCAGTCCCAAATGTGGCTCGTTGTCAAGACTCTGGACCAGTGCCCGGAGCCTGTTGGAAGTCCAGACTTCAAGTCAAGAAGAGCAGAATTAACTGGCCGGTTGCCAAGATAATATTTTCCTTCCCAAGTAAGAATGCTGCCTAGGAAATAAGTTTAACTTCCTTACTTTCTTATCTCATCATCAGTCTCCTTAAGAGAAATGATTGTTAAAAGACACTTTACGTGGCCCCTCCCCCTTCAAAGAAAAATGTTTTTATTTATTTAACAAATATGTGTATGGTGCCTATACGCTGTCTTTATAATATTTTGCGTTGAATAAATATTAACTCATTCAATCCTCACAACAACCCCGTGACATAGGTTCAGCTTTTATTCATACTTTAGAGATAAAGACGTAGAGGTGAGAAAGGCTTAGTGGTTTATGCAACCCAGGGCCGTACAGCTTAGGGCTGACTAAACCTGGAGTTTGAACCAAAGCAATCTGGCTTCAGTCTATTTGCTCTGCTGACTCTGTGTTCTTTACCTAAAGACAATGTGGATATTTATGTTCTTTCCCTGAAAAAAAAGTGTGGATTGTGTTTTGAAAATTGGTTAAATACATATAGAAAAATGCACAAATTCTAAATGTATCTCATCCAATGGATTTTCACAGATTGAACAGCTTGGGTGCCTGACATTATGCCTCTGAGAAAACTCAGAAAAGCGCCTTCACCTCCATATTTAAGGCAAAGTCCTTATTCTGACTTTCTCAACATGGATTAATTTGAAGTAGTTTAAATTATTTTAAATATAAATAGGACCACTTAAATACCTTCCTTTGTGTCTGATTCCCTTTCTTTCATCTTATCATTGTTTTGAGTAGAGTTCAAATTGACTGGATTTTGTTATCCTTTAGTATTTTATTTTGGATTATATAATAATTGGTTTATCAATTCCATTACTGATAGATGGTTTGCTTAGTCAGCTAAGAAAGTACCTTAGTTCTTGTTTTAATGATAAATAAGTTATGCATAAAGAGGAAGCATGCCAAAAGCATAATTCTAAGGACTCTCTTGTTAACTTTCCCAAGATTTTTTTTTTTGGGGGGAGGTTACACTGGAGATCTTAAATGAGGCAGCTAATGAGTAGGGAAGCAGAAACAGAGGGAGTTGGGGTCCTTGGCTACTTTGAGAACTCTAATGTTAAATAGGATGTGGAAGAAATCAGTAAGTAAAATATTCCAATGGCAAATTCCAGAGAAGTGGCAGCCACAGCTAAATGGGACAATAGACAATACACATTAATTTAAGACCGTCAGTTTAGTAATATGTTTGTTGAAATATCCCTTTGCATTCTAAAAAAAGCATGGGGGTACAGACCTCTGAATCCCTGCAGGAAACTACAGATTCCTGGGAGGGAATAATGGCAGCCCCAAATGGGACTTTAATAACAAAAGGCAATTATTTTTAGTATTTTCCAGTAGATCTCAGCTGTCTGGTATTGTCGGGTTCTATTCATGGAGAGGGGGGATTTAGAGTGAGTTAATTCAATGAGTGGAGAGGGGAGCCAGAAATGATGCAAGGAAAGGGGACGAGGGAGAAAATAAGGGAGGAAGGAGACAGATAAGGGGAGAAAAAGAAGAACGTGACTAGAAACTTACAAGTTTTATTTTTTTATTCTGGTACTATTAACTGGCATGATGGACCCCAAGGCAAGATGCCAGTGCTATAGTAATAAATGCCAAGATCAAATTTCCAGGAACAAATATAAAAGGACTCTAAAACAAGCAATTTGTCAAACTGTGTTCAGGGTACACGGAAGCATAAAGAAATCGGGAAGAAAGTAGGTCACTGACAAATTCTCATGGAAACAGCTGGGAAGCCATTATGGGTGATAGTGTTGAAACTAATTAAAAAGTGGTAAAGCCATAGATGAAGGTGGCATGGGGGGGGTGCGGAGTATGGTGGAGGCAGGCCACCAAAGAGAGGACAAGTATGGAATTAATTATTATTTGTGCAGTTGTTTGGATAATGCAAACATGTGGACTCAGTAGATCTATAGGTGAGTCTCTTGGTGAGCTAGATCACGTTCTGTAAAGTCACAGAGAGGCAGCATGGCTATCCAGTGGAACACTAACTGCAGAGTGTTCATTTTGTGTAGGGAGGAAAGCACTGCCTTGCTAATCTCAGAGCAAACAATGAATATTATTACATCATTATCAAAGTACAGAAGGAAACGTAGAAGGAAAATGCTCATAGATTCTAGGCATGGGGAATTGTTTATGATGGACAGCTTCCACATCTTAAATCAAGATGGAAAGGAACAGTTGTCCTACAAGATTGGGTGATGAAGAAGAACATCGTGTCTGCAGCTTAAAAAACTGTTTCTCTTGTGTCTTAGGAGATTTTGCTGGAAATTTTACTCAGATTGGCTTGGATACCGGCAGTCTCAGGGAAAAAAAATGTTCAAGTGGCTTAGGGAACACAGTCCCCAAACAATGATGATTTACAGAAACATTTCAGTCAGGGAGGAACTGAGCTAGTAGTTATTTTTTAAGCATTTTCTCTTAGCTGCTGCTTCCTTTGATCTCACTGTCAGTATTCTGGGAAGCGCCATGAGAGAGATCAGCCTCTTTTACATAAAAGGATATTTAAACTCAGAGGTGCTAAGTCACCCTCTAAAGTCACAAAGCTTATTTAAAAAACCCAGATCAAGCTCCCAACTACTGTTCTTTGACTTTTAGAGTGGCCTTCCGCCATGCTGTCTTATAAGCTGTACTTGGACATGTAAGTGTGATGTGTGAATGCGTGCTAGAAAGAAGAGAGGATAAAAAACAAAGGCCTCCTACATCGGCTCCCATAGAACTATTGAGTAGAACAGCAAAGCAGTTCATCTCAAGCAATTCCTAAAGAACAGCATCAGTGAGTCTGGGGGTGAGAACTCCATGCATGTGAGTGTAAGAGGACGAGTGGTGTAGGAATGGAGGAAAAGGGAAAGGAGGGGAAAGGAGAGAAGAGAGGAGAGAGAGGAAGGGATACTAAGGTATGTGACTTTAAGGAATTCCTTAGCGGGATACTTAGGACTGGTAAAAAGGTAAGGAAGGGATGCCGGGGGTGGGGGTGGGGGGGTGGAGGGTGGAGGGTGGGGGGGTGGCGGTGGCAGAGGGTTTCAGTCTTTTTCTCCACATGGGGTTCTGATCTGTAGTAAACCATGTAGGTGGCTCCTATGCTGGCTCAAAATGGGGTAGAACAGAGGTTTCTGAGGAAGAGAGGGGGCGATTGCTCAACCAACTGGAGTCCAGCACACTCATAAGAACTAGAGTGAGCAGCAGGTACCACTGAGACAACAGTGGAGAGAGGCAGTGGTCGGCTGTGCATTTCGGAGGACACATCTTTATGGCATATACATTACCTTATATGGCAATCAGTATGGAGCAGCCTGGCATGAATACTAAAGTTTCATGTAACTGAATTTTGATCTTTCTTTTTCTGAGAACAGTGTTTCAGAAAGGTGAAGAGTCCAAGGACAGCATCATATCATTTTCATTTCTTTAAATGGAGTCTCTTCTCCCTGTGTGGTGAGGGAACCTTAGAACACGGGGCTACTTGGCCACAACCCAGCTGCAGTTAACACAGCAAATCTGTAAAACTTTTCATTTCCATTTTCATATACATTTACACATACGTTTGCATTTCTTCCCTTTGGAATTGACTCAGGACCTTTGGAAGAGCAGGCGGCACTCTTAACCACTGAGCCATCTCTCCAGCCCGTTGATATTATTTTTTAACAGCAGTGTTAAAATAGCCAATAGTTCCTAAATATATTAACACAGTACAAACAATATATTAGCAAATATATCTGTAGGCATGGGTTACTTCTGTCAGGTAGGAGACCAGATAAAGTGTGTATTGTTTTAATAAAATGTTTACCAGGTGTACGTATTCCTTAGGATGTTATTGGGTCACAAAGTGTCCACACACACATTTCTATAGTCAAAAGTGAAAACTTTGGATGGGTTAAGAGTTTCCAAGGTTTTTCAAGTGCATAAAGACCTCCCTAAAAATGAGGAGTACCCTAAACTTATTACATCAGCGCTCTCTATTGTCACAACAAGACTACTTAAATTTTTTACTCTCAACTCCTTTTTGCCTGATGAGATTTTTTTTTAATTAAATATCAGTCGAAATAAGGTAGTTTTAAAATGAAACATAACATTGCAACGCGAGTGAAGAAATATATCAGCTTGCTCTTCAGTCTGTCACAACAGCTTCTTCTTTACTTCTTCTTCTTTTCCTGAACACATCGTGGACAGAACCACTTTCCTTTGGGCTTTGTGGTGAGTTTCACGCAGGCAAAATGAAACCATTCAATTGGACAATCAGGATTGTCACAAGCGATCATCTCCCCGTAGGACACCTGGTGGCACAGGCAGTATGTAGGCTCATTCGGATCCACAGGCATGTCCAGCATGTTAGAGGAATGCACAGAAGTGCTCTTATGCTTCTTTTGCTTTGGAGTACCCTCTTCTGAGGTCTCCATGCCCAAGTGCCGGGAGCTTCTTTTTCCTTTCTGACTCCGACCGGTGCTTTCAAAGTTGCTCTCATCCATTCTTTCCTTCAGGTCAGCCTCAAATCGTGCCAAGTCAGCATCAAGCCTTTGGATGTATTCATCCACCGTCTCAGAGGTCTGCATGGCCAGCTGCACCTTGTCATCACTGTACTCCTTGCACTTGTTATAGGCGCTCTTGATCTTCTGCAGGTGTGCCACACGCTGCTTTGAAGACAGAGTCTTCACTGTGGCAAGGTACTCTGCAGCCAGGATGTTGATCTCTGCCTTCGTATCTTCTGTTTTCTGGTCCAGCTCTCGCATCAGCTGGAAGTTCTTCTGAAGTTCACAGGGAAGGTTCTCGATGCTGTCCAGATAGTCTTCCAAGTATATGGCAGTTGCCATCTTCGCTGCGGCCATGCTCAGGGTCTGCACGAGAGGCACCTGATGAGTTTTGAATGCAACTTCAGGTATATAGGCATATAAAAGAGGTACAAAATTAAATTTTTAGTCATATAAATTATAGAGAATTTCATTTTAAAACACTTCTTTGGTATACTAATTTTCTAAAAGTGAAAGTAAATTTTCATATTAATGGTTGGGCTTACTTATTTCACAAAAAGAATTAAATCGTGGCTGATACTGTAGGAAATGAAACATTTTCAACATGTTTCAGAATTGACTAATATTTTGATTTTAAAATCAATCATCAATGGTGAGAATGCAGCTTTGTAAAACTACATAGTACAAAATGTATGTTTGGGGCTGTTTCAGAAATTGTTAGAAATTGTGTCCTAATCCCAACTGAAATTTACCAAATGACTCTTTTAAAAACAACATTCCAGTGAGTACTCAGACAGAAGATTTTTTTTTTTACTTTTTCAAACCTACTTTATTTGGGGGTGCTTTAATGCTTATACCTCCCCTACAACCCACCTGCCCTAGATAAGAGAGAAAAGAGGTTAATGGGAACAGGAGTAGACTTTTTAGACTCAGTTCCTTGGAGCAATTCCATTCTTCATAGTCAGGATTTCAGCAGACCTGTTTAAACAGCAAACCAGCAATTCAGCAAAGGTGACGGCAACTACAGCTGCCAGAACCCGGAGCAGCAGCTGGAACCAGGAGCATTCTCTGGAGTGGTTTTCTCTGGGATCATCTTAAAGTGGAGTGATGAACATCCAAGACCAAAAAGCAAAAATAGCCAACCTCTTGTTTTGGGCTTACGTATATTCTCAGAGTGACAGAAGAATTTTCAAATCAAATATCCAAACTGAATACATTGCAAGGTAGACCAATTTGATATTTCTATGAATGACAGTAGAAAAACACTGAAATTTTTTTCTTTCTGTAATCAAACAATTACATTTCTATAAGAGCAAAAAAAAAAAAAAAAAAAACCAAACAAACAAACAAACAAAAAAAACCAAAACAACCCTTTGCTTGCATAATAAACACAGCAGTTCATAACATACAGTCATCTCAAATCTGAGCCAGTGTGTTTCAGGTAGTGTCCGTTGGCTTTGTGTGTTATGATAACAGGCACAGTGCAAAGAGCACATTGTTGTGTATGCAGAACTGAGGCCATGGTGAAACTGTGTGATGCAGGAAGAGCAAGCACTACCAAAACCACCTCAGACCCATAATGGTTTGATGTAATAATTGGTGATGGTTGTGCACTCAGAAACCTTTCATTATTTCCAAAATTTTCACAGCCTCTTACGTTTGGTTACCCTGTATGGGTTTGAGATGCACAGCGTAAGAAGCTGGACCATTAAGCATATTTTGAAAGATGCTGGTTTTAGAAAACAGTCCCTCAAGGATGATCTTTTATCTGTTAGGCAAACCACCGTCATCAACATGTAGTATTGGTATTTGACACTTGATTGCTGAGTGAGTGAATGAATGAACAATGCCTTCTCTAAGCTTGAGTGATCCGGTACCAGTTGATCTTAATTATCCTTCGACCTAGAGTCTTTCAATAATATAAAATACTTTTCCATGATGATTTGGAAGCCCTCATAGTAGTAAATAACTAAATCAGTGATCTAGAAGTACCTAGTGCACCTCAAGTGTCCCAGAAAAAAAAAAAAACAATACTCCAGAACAATGCAGCGTAGGCTAGGAAGTGCCTGGTAGCTTCCCAGTTTGTTGTGAAAAGAAGTGAAGACACGTCTGGCTACATCCTGATGTGGGCTTTCCTCCCAGCACATGGGATAACCTATGCTCCTGTACTGCTATAAAGGCTGTCATATTCAAACTCATGTCTTGATATAGCGGTATGTCACCCAGAAGCTGTGCCTCAAGTACTGGGTTATTCATGGTGGACATTTGGGGATGTTTTACTTCCAAGTATAAATAAGAGCACATTTAAAACTGTAGCTAACTTCACTTTGACTCCCAGTTTGATAGGCTTTCATAAGTGAGAGAGAAAACAACTTGCTTGCCAGGAATCACACATGCTTACACCATCAGACATATGTGTCTTATTGGAACAGGAATGATGAGGGTGCTATAAGAAAAGCTAAGGGAGTGCAGCTTCTATCAAATGCTAAGCCAGAAACTCAGGAAAAGACAAGTGCTGTAAGCCTCCATTGGAGGTCAGTGAGCTGGGTAGTTAGCTTACATTATCCTCTCCTTCGGAGCTTATGATGTTTTCCTTGATGATGGAATAATTATGGTTCCCTCCTCAGGCCCTTAAGTATAGGACCCCTAAATACATCTTTCTTGTGGTCTGTATCTCACAGAATATGCCCAAGCCTAAGCATCCATTACCACGGAAACAACATTCGGCTGAGGAGTTTCCATGGCTGCCCTCTGCCCTTAAGTCTAAATTAAGGTCCAGCTTCTCTGCATTCCATTAGCAGGAGCCAACAAGCTTCTGCCTGTGGACGAGTTTATCACTGTGGGCAAAGGATTAACACAGCCTTTTCCTCTTCTTTGTGGAAATCTGTCCAATCTGTCCTTGTGTTAACTTACCAGCTCTGTTGCCCTGGAAACGTAGTGAAGGTGGAATGTCAGCTGTGTTACCAGGCAATATTGCTTATAGTAAAAATGACCCAATTGTTAAATTGCTTCTGGTGCTGCAGGATTGTAAATGAATCTAAATACCTGGCAGGAAGCCATAGCTTGGGCTTCCCTGGCTACTCTTGGTATTCAGCATGACCCTTATGGGGCCCCAAGAAACTACAGTTGTTTACAAATACACCATCCTGTGGGGTCTAGGGATTCTAAACCAAGATACACCTTATAGTTTCTCTACCTCATTTTTGTTTGCTCCTGAGCTGCTACCTGGAGATCCAGAGATGAGTCCACGGATTGAGGTAGTTTCCTAGAAAGACCCTCTAAGAGGACACATGCCCATAGCTGCCCCACTGATCAAGGTGGTTTCTGGCCACTTCCTTCTTAGTAGAGTCACACCAGTGGTGGCCTATGGTGACCTGTGAGTTGCAGAGTTTGCCAAATTCAATGAATTTCAAGAGTTACAAGGCACATAGCAAGTTGTGACTTACCCAATGCCACACTGCTTTGCAAGTAACAGAGAGCATATATTTACATTCAGAGAGTCTCATTTCAGAACTGGAGTGTGCAGCTGCTGGGATACCCTCTGGGTCTGATAATAAAAGCACGGTTTTGTTCAGTTTCAGGGACTGAACCCGACTCAGGTAATATTAATTATATTGCTTAATTTCACTGAAAAAAAAAAACAACCTTGAGTAGGTGAACAGAGCTGCAGCTTTCAAATTGACATCATTGGAGTAAAACTCCTTCAAATCTGCAAACCTGAGCTGCAAAGCTGTGTATCTAGTCCTCCTTGTCAGAGTTGAATTTCTTCCCATTGCTACCTAGTTAAAAAAACGTATTCCCAGGTAGCTAAGTAAAACAGGAGATACTTAAAGATTATTTCTAAAAAGGCAAGTAGGAGGTAAGAGAAAAAAGGTAGGGTGCGAGGGATGGTGAAAGAAAGGGGGGTATTGTAGCATCCTACCAATCTATGTTTCTGATTCTCAGCAACCTTGAAAGAGAACATTAAGATATCCTTTACTCTCAGGTCTAGCTTCCCAGAGAGAGGGAGCCATAAATGAAAGCCTGCTTTGTGTGGCTATACTGTGACAACAGAGACAATGGCTAAGATCTTTTCTTGTGTGTGTGTGTGTGTGTGTGTGTGTGTGTGTGTGTGTGTGTGTTTGTGTGTGTTTTGAAGGCCTTATTGTTAAAAAAATCTCACAATTAACTACTGTTCACCTTGGCTGTAGTCTTCCTAAAAATAATTATGATAGTGACTTTAAAAAAAAAACAAACCAAACCCAACAACCCTGCTATCTCCACTCAGGGCAATCACTTGGATACTGAAGGATTTAACAAACAGCCTCCAAAGCCTCAGACCCTGGCTGACCTGATCAGCTTGAAACTTGAGCAGTCCGTAGACTGAATCAGATACGAACACCACCTTTCACTGAAATCCTGACTGTTGGGCTAAGGCCAAAGTTGAATTTTAGCTGGACTTATCACTGCAGCCATGTATCCATTTGGTTAGTCAATTCCCATGCCATGCAACTGTCAAACCTTTTGAATATCAGTTCTGCAAAACCTCCAAGGTATACATTTCTGTCAGTGAGAAGGAACCTGGTTACCCCATCAGTGATTTATTTAATAACAAATTGAGAAAGACACGGAAGGAGACAGGCCTGCAAGTAAATAACCACATTATGGTAAAACTTGAGACAAGGTTAAACTAGAAGTAGGTGTTTTCTAAAAGTTGTGAAAGGCCAGAAGAGGAAGACATTATTTTGACATGGATGCCAGAGAGGTTTGAATAGAAAAGTGCCAGTTGATCTGGGTCTTAATGGTCTTGATGTAGAAGCTCACCTGGACATGAAGCAGAGGGAACAAATACCATGTATTTTGGTACAGAGAATTTGAGTGATAATATTCAGGGTGAGAACGGGAGCTAAAGTGTGTGTAGGGGTTTCTGTTGCTGCCCTGTTTTGAACTGCTTCAGATTCCACGATAGAAATGTATTTAATTCTGTAAAGGCCTACAAGTCAATAAATTTATTTCAGATACAGTGGGACTTGATTTGGAGAAAGATGACTAACACAAACATGTGATGGTGTGACCAGAAGGGGAAAATGGATGACTATCAGTGAAACTATCAAGGAAATAGCAGTTTGCACGACAGTTAAAGAGACCGTTGGCCTGTGGCAGTGACTGAAGGGATGGGAAGAATGAAATGTATGGAGATGAAACAGAGTCAACAGCACTTGGCTATTGGATTTGGAAGATAGAGAAGAAATCATTTTAAAGATTCAAGCCCATAGACCTGGTAGAAATGGGCTTTTAAATTTTATTTTGTTTGTTTGTTTTCAGTGCAGGGAACAGAACCTAGGGAGTTGTGCATGGTAAATGTGCACTTTGCCAGTACGTTACACCACAGCAACTACTTTCAGTGTGTTTTGGGAGGCAGAGTGATTACTTACTCAGTTGAATAGGCCTTTGATGGTTAGAGTGGATACTGAGAGAGCTTACCCTACCAAAGCAATGCTTTGGTGCCACCATCATTAAGAACACATTCTGGTATATCATACAGAATAGCTTCTCTTCTGGCATTCATATCTATCACCCTGTAACCAGATTTCTTCTTGACAATACTGTTTCAACCAGAGATTTAGCTACATAAATTTTGCTTGTTTCTATTGGATTGGATTCTACATCTATCAAAGTGCTTTTCTCAGGAATCCTTCACAAGAGATAGCTAAAGCAATGTAACTTTGTCCCCCTTTATTAAAGCTTTTATTCCCCCTTGTCCAGGTAGAGATAATGTCCACCTCTCTGAAGGCTGTGAGAAGCTATTATATAGTGAATTTGGATACCTTCATGGGTCTGTGATCTGCAAACTTCACTCTATGTAATCTCATAGATCTGTGGCCACTATGCATGTATGAACTCGGGTGAAGTTCGCTAAAGATTACAGCAGATATGCCTGTTTAGAAACTTTTACTGGCTACTGCTTTGTTTCAGGATGGCTGGCAGAACCACAAATTAAGCTTAAGATGTATCCTGAAACCTTTTAGCCATGCTCCACATTTGATCAGAACCAACCAACTCCTTTGAAAGTTATCTTGAAACAAATAGGCAGATAAGAGCAGAATGCGGAGTGGCTGAGGTGAAACAGACCCCTTGTTTTGGTTGGGTATCTGATCTCAATCCATATCCTGTCATTAGGCACATTGTCAGATTTAAGAACTAATTCCAGGCTTCCATTTTTATGGGGGAAGGCAGTGAATAAAATCATAGGTGAGGAGAAAAATCCTACCCACTTCCTTGCAATTGAACTTATCCTTCATTTTCTCTCTTCTTTTAAGGGTACCTTTCCCTATATTTTGGCTCAAGGCTATAGCTCAGTGGACAAATGTGCTCTAACACAGCTGCAGGCTCTGAAAATATAAACAACATTGAGAAGAATTATCAACGGGAAAGAAACATTTTCAAAAGTTTTTATTTCCCCATAGAAATTTACTTTGCCTGGGTACACTGTCACATGCTTTGATCCCAGCACTTGGGAAGCCAAGCAGGAAGTTTTCAAGTTCCAGGCCAGTCTAGACTATATAGTGCCCACCCACCTCCATCTTAAACAAGCAATCAAGCAAACAAATATGAAATACCTGCCTGGCCTTTTATTAACATTGGAGCGCGCGCGCGCGTGTGTGTGTGTGTGTGCGCGCGCACGTGTGCGTGTGTGTGAGATGTGTGACATGGTCCCAATGTGGAGGTCTGAGGAAACTTGCAGAAATCAGCGGTCTCATTCTACAATGTGGATTTCAAGGAAGAAAGCTCGGGTCCTTTCTATGGCAAGTTCTTTTACCTGCTGAGTTGTCCCATGGCCCTGGCCTTTTCATAATAAAGTTGTCTTATTCATAATAGCCAGAACATGGAAACAGCCTAAGTGTCCCTCAGTAGAAGAGTGGATAAAGAAACTGTGGTACATATACACTATGGAATACTACTCAGCTATTAAAAACAAGGAATTCCCGAAATTTGTGGATAAATGGATTGAGCTAGAAATGATCATAATGAGTGAGTTAACCCAGAAGCAGAAAGAATCAAATGGTATATACTCACTTATATCTGCATACTAGCCCAAGGGGCATGTCCCACGAAAGCCTTCACTTACCAGGAAACTGGAACAGAGGGGAAGGCATCCTATTGGGACTCTAAATGAGAGACGCATGGGAGAACAGCAAAATAAAAGGAGAAGAATCTTTCCTAGCTACTCTTCCAACAGAGGATCAATATCCAGAATGTATAAAGAACTCAAAACATTTACCACTCAGAGAAAAAGCAATCCAATTAACAAATGGGAAAATCTGTTCTGCTATTTGGTATGGAAATCAGCAGGGAAGTTCCTTAAAACTTTAAGACTGGAATTAACATATGATATGCTCCACTTTTCTTTATACCAGAAGGATCCTGAGTCAAAATGCTATGGAAATACCTGAACATTTGTAGATTGTTGTGCTATTCACGATAAATAAGATAGGTATCCCCTAACAGAAAAAGATAATACAGTGGTATTTTGTTCAGCTATAAAGGCAAACAAAATTGTGTCATTTTCGGGAAATTTATGTAACTGGAGAGCATTAAGTTAATCAAAATAGGGCAGACTCATAAAGGTAATGTGTGAACCTAAAGAGAAAGGGAATAGAGGACACAAAGTAGAATGGAGACTATTACAGAAGAGAAAGAGGATTAGGGGGAGACATGGACAAAATGTATTAAATGCAGCAGTCACAATGACTTTGTAGAATTGATATGATTTAATTAAAAATAAACTGTATCTTTGGAACTGAAAGCCTGGGCTTTAATCCCCTACCATTAAGCAGGGCTGGGGGAGTCTTATGACATCCATGCCTTGTCAGAGAAGGTAGATGCAGGCTATACGGGAACTGCCAGGGAGGCAAAGGCTACAAGTCCTGTTTGCTGTTTGTATCTATAGGCATCCATTTGAATGAACTAAAATTCAACTTTGGTAAAGGATAGATGCATTCATAGTTGGTCAATGAGAGTTTCTTAAAAAAAATTTACTACCTCCTCCACTACAACCACAGTTCCTCCCAGGATTTTCCCCTTTCACCAGCATTTTATTGTAAACATTTCAAACAATGTAGTTTTCAACAACAACAATAACAATAGCAACAACAACAACAACAACAACATATCTCTCTAACTGGTTGAAGTAGCCGGGATTTTACTCAGGTGCATTCAGTCACAAAAATATACTTTGCACATTCTCTATTACTTTTGGGTGGATTTTATTATTGTAGAAAAATCAATGTCCATCTTTTGAAAGAGGCAAGTATTACCCTCTGGACATTTAGCAGCACACATTGGAAAGTCTTCACCTCTTCTTCTTTGCCTCCTTCCCATGATTCTGTCAACCACAGGCCCTGTCTTTCCCATCCTGCAGCTACTTTTTAAAAAAGATGTATTTATTTATTATGTATACAGAGTTCTGTCTGCATATACCCCTGCAGGCCAGAAGAGGGCACCAGATCTCATTATAGATGGTTGTGAGCCACCATGTGGCTGCTGGGAACTGAAACTCAGGACCTTTGGAAGAGCAGACAGTGCTCTTAACCTCTGAGCCGTCTCTCCAGCCCCCTGCAGCTACTTTTTAAACTTCAAATCACATAGGTATCTTTTCTCTCTCTTTTTTTTCTTTCTTTCTTTCTTTTTTTTTTTTTTTTTTTTTAACTTCTGGTCCAGCTGGATCCTGCAGGGTCTTAGCAATAGCTCTCTGTTCTTTTCCCAGTTTCTTTTGGTTGCTACTGCCCTATGGACCAACAAATTTGCATGCCAGACAACATGCAAAGCATTTCCTACACTTTATCACACTTAATCCTCATAGGGATTCTATGAAGATACCAATTATGCCCATTTCACAGATGGAGAAATAAGTATATGATAATTTCTGCCCCAAATGCTGATCCATACTCCACTCTGGAAATGCCATGTATCTTCAAAGTTCTGGGCCATTGTTTACATGTTTTCTGTACTTTCACTTTTCTACTCTTGCAAATTCTTCTTTTCAGGCCCCATTCTGGCTCCCACAGATTAAAGTGGCCTTTTCTTAAGTCACTTCTCACACTGCTTGTATTATTTCCTTGGTAATCCTTATGCATTGCCTCATCAGCAGGTGCCACCCCAAGTGCATGCCTTATTCTCTTAAAGTAGACTCCATCCCCTTATATGTGTGTATAAAATAGGTCTATTCTGTGTAGATGTACTGATTGATTGCTTTTTGTTAGTCACTGTTATTTTCATCATTCTTCATCACATCTCATAGTAATGATGTAGTAATGATATTTAACAAAAAAGATAACGATGTGGAAGGCAAAGTAAGGACTCTATCTCCCTATCTACTAACTCCCAAGCTTAGGAGTCAAGATCCAAATGATCATTTGTACTAAAAGCATCAATACCCCCAGTTGATTAAGGTGTGTGTGTGTGTGTGTGTGTGTGTGTGTGTGTGTGTGTGTGTGTATAAGGGACTGGTTTCATTTCCTTTAAACTTTCTCCTTACTCTCACTGTCATAACCTTTTGAACAAGAGCTCTCTTTTTCTGATTTTGCCCACAGTGAAAGCAGCACAGTTTAAAGGTTTTTTGACTCTTCATGTTGTACTTCAACCCAGGTTGGTGTTTAGAACATGCACCTCACTTCTGTTTTTATGAGTGCTGTTCTCCTCAGTTCATCCCTTCCATTTGGCTCCACTTCTGACTGTCTTTTAATTATTTTTGATTCACTACATTAGTGGGACATATACTAAAAGAGAACAGTTAAACATGAGGAACTTGCACTTTGGATAGTCACTAGCTAGACTGTTTTGACAGATGCTGCTCCTAAAGACAACCAAAAGTGATGAATTGAAGAAGCTACAGTTCTATAAGTTTCCAAAGAAATAGAATGAATGAATGGGTTTGTGGTTACTTGGCTAGTGATGCTTTTGTTTTGCCCAGTCTGTACTTTCTTTTGGAGGTGGGAATAAGAGCACAGTATTTGTTCTGTTACTGCAGGATTAAAAGAGGTACCTGGTATCACTTAGTACTGATTGGTTTGGGGAGGTGCTGGAGAGAGAGAGAGAGAGAGAGAGAGAGAGAGAGAGAGAGAGAGAGAGAGAGAGAGAGAGAGAGCGCTATAAGCAGTGATCTTCTCTCTTCAGAGACATGGGGCTGTTGGCAGAACAAATAATCACATCAAAAAAGACTTTGAAGCTCCCCACATGGTCAGCAGAGAAGGGGACAAAGACTTAGCCATAAATATTGGAGTTTGTTCCGAGAGCAGAAGGGAGAGCTTGCCTTTGCTTGAAGCCAAAACCAATCTAAGACCACAGAACTTCAGCCTGAGGGCTAGGGCTAGGCAGAGAGCTTGCTTTTAAAACCAGAGCTTGAGTTGCTATGATGGTGGGGGGTGGGGATGGGATGTTGCTGTATGCTCCACTTGTACAAGGAAACTCGCGCATAATCTTGACCCAGGGGTTGGAAGGGGGTTTACAGAATCCTTTCATTGCAATAGGTTACTTTCCAAGGACACAGCTTTGACTTTTGGCTGGGTAAAGGTGTACTGTTAAGATCCAGCACCCACATTTAATATGTGCTTGTTCCATTTCCAATATTTTATGTAATACCTGTTAACAATCTACACTATGTTACCTCATGTTTGAATTAGCTTAGGCAATCCCCAAATGGAGGTCTGCCTACACCCATCTCCTGCACACACATACTGAGCAATTTCCCACTTCATTGAGTAATAAAGGTTTTTTGGCAACAGCGAGGTTTATCAACATGTAGGTACATAGCGGATCTATGGGTCTCTGGGTCTTCTGGCATCTTGTGTTAATTCGGGCTTTGTTCCAAAGAGTTGTCAGTCCTTGTTTTTCTGACTTTACATCATGTCGAAACTGCTTTCCTTCCTATACTCCCCATATACACATATAATGATATGATTACCTTCTGTCCCTCTTTGCTTACTGCTCCAGTGGTCTAATATTTGTTCACTATGTCTTTTGTGTTTGTACTTTCTTCTCTACATTCTTTATGTCCCATGGCAGACTCTCATCATTTCCTGCTTAGAATGTTGTCATGGCCTTCATGAGTCTCTTGCTCCCACTTCTATAACTACACTGATTCTGACTGATACTTTGTGTGCCTGGTCCTTACCCTACTTTTCACTCTTCATATTCTGTCTGTGTATTGACCTCTATGCATTTTGCTGGCTATCCCACTGATAGTATCTCACTGGTACATCATGGTTCACCCTTATCCAACTGCATGGGAATTCCACCTGATCTTAACAGGCAGAGTCCTTCACTCTTCAACCCATGTTACTACAACATTTTATTGAGGGCCCTTTTTCAGCATTTATTCCCATTTGTATGTTAGTGATATGCTTGGAACCACTAGACTGTAAGTCCCTTTTGCCTCAGGGGTGGTCTAATTTGTTTCTGTATCACACTGTGGCACCTAACAAGCATCCTGGCCCTAACAGTTAACCTAACAAATGAAGTAAGTAAGTAGTGATATCCCTAGGTTGGCAGTAAAGACAGGAAAGTATTTGCTGCTGTGAGGGCAGGTAAAGAGGTTCATTTGTCTAAGGTCCTTTAAAGGGTGTGTCAAATTGTGATCACTATTGTTTTGCCCACTGTTCTTGGTTAGCTGGATGATGCCACCTCTTCAGAGATCCTGGCACTGGGTTATTGGTAACAATTTGTTATTTTTATAAGTTGAATGGATCTGTCGGTATTCCCAGCCATGCCACCAACTTCATGAAGCTGTGGCTTGCTGTTGGCTTCCTGGGTGTTGCCTGAGTGATAACAGAATTCTGCTGACAAATGCACTTTAAAATCCTTGTTGGACAGGCTGGCCTGTGGATTGGCGTCTCTGCCTACCTAAAAGGTGCTGTTAAAACTCCCATTGATCTGAACTTCTTTCTAAAACCAAGAACTCTACAATCCTGTCTCTCATCACAGAAGTCAATTGCAGGTTTTATCATCTGCAGCGCCATGGTGCCCCATTATTAGATGCTTAGTGCTTTGATGAGATTAGAACTTTTTTGAGTGATCAGACACATAAAAAACATCTTTCAATGAGAAACAGTATAGTTTTTTTTAATTCAAAATAGTTATACATGATGTATAAATATATATTGTGTACACACACACACACACACACACACACACACACACACAAACACACACACATTTCCTTTTCTTCAAGTTTAAATGACACCCCCAAGACCAATTTAAAGTTTTAAAAGTTTAGGCAAAATATATTCTGGAACAAATGAAAATGAAATGTGTCACCTAGCCCATGTGTCTCATGCAAGACACTTCCTTATTTTTAATAGGAAACTTGAGTAATCAATTTTCCCAGAATGTTGGGTGGGCGATGCTTGGCCCCCTGGCTACCTGGGATGTGAGATTGGAGGCCTAAAAGGAAACTGAAATGTTTCTAGAGCCATAAGGGTTTTGAAACAGGTGCAGCCTCTCTTCTGTCCCTCTGGGAAGCATGCTGTCCACAGTTGGATGAGCGTTTCAGCAGCAGTTCACTGAGCTCTTGGATGAAAATGGCAAATTTCTCCCCAAATGAGCTGATTATCTGCTGCTGTTGGGTGCAAGGCATCCCTCAGCTATGGCGGGAATTACAGCTTCCATCTGTTCCCTAATGTGAAAAATGTGTGCAGACCTCTGTGCTACCAAGCTACATGAACTTTAGACATTCAGATCTGCTGACACATTTGGGTCGCAGCCCTCGGAATGGCTTTTGTCAATTATTTCATTACATATCCAAATAACCATCCTGAGGGTGGTCTGAATTAGTGATCTGTGACAGTGTGGTGCTGACATATTTCTGGCCCTTAGAACTCTCTGTTTTTGGCTTTGTTTAGAGGTTGATGATATATAAGGACTCAGGATATTTAATCATTATTACTTTTGAAGTGAGCACAGTACCACCATTATGGAACATTCTTGGGCACAGTTACAGCCAAATCCACATCATTAATTCTTGGCTTCTTCCCAGAGTTTCCAGTATTTCACCTTGCTCCATTATTTCATTCAGGCAAATCAAATAATAGTCTGTGCTTATAGGGCAATTTTCATCAGAAAATTCCAAGGTCCTCTACAAACTTTTATTTCCTTAAGTACAAATGCATATCCTTGGAGGGACATGCATATTTAAATATGTTTATTTGTGCAGGGATTTTGTTCCCAGTGGACAAGAAAATTATGGCTGGATTTCTATGTGTCCACTTTACAATATAGACATGTAATGTGCCAGCTTAATTTTTCTTGACATTATTTAGTAAATATTCTTTGAGTAAGTGATTAGATACAGAGCCATACAGGCTTTTGAGATTATGGCCAAGCACTAGTTTCTTCTAATTTTGTGTACTTGAACATTTTCAAAGCTATGTCTAGTGCATTTGATGGAAAATTTGTTTTTATTAATTATTAACTGTTCCTGATTGTCACCTAGAGTAAGAAGTGTTTTGATTAAGTATGCAAGATTAATTCACCAATTGAAAAACCACAGTTATTTACTACTTAGCGTATGATTTAATTGCAGATGGTCTGGTGGTTGGTTGTTTTTACACGTTACCACCAGCTAGTTTCACTCAATTGATTAATTATGGACTTTATTACACTATTTCACGCATGTGTGAAATAAAAAACAGTGAATATTCACCTACATTTGTTTTCTTCTCCTTCTGATTGCACTGACTACATTTTCCATCACCCTTTGCTGTCAGGAAAAGTATGGACTGAACCATAACTCAAGTGAGCAGAAGAGTCCATGTTCAACTTTGACATTAAAATCTTCCCTTCTAGCTTTCTTTTCCTTTGCTTCATATCTAGATGAGTTTAATTCTCAGGAATAGCTGGACTACAAGATGAAAGGAAATTGGTTTCCTGGGTGACTCTATGTAGTAGAACATCTCAACTGAACTGCCTTGAGTATCACATAGTGAGAAATTGATCTCTGTTGTCTGAAGCCAGTGAGATTTGGGAGTTGTCTGCTACACCAGTTAGCCTACCCTAACTAATATTCTTTTATGTGTGGCAGAGAATCAATACACATTCCTATACACATTCTGCAAGTTTCAGGGGGCACACAGAGCACATTACTGGTGTTGAACAGTAGGTTGTGAAAATGTGTAACCAATGAGCCATGTGGTTCTTTGATCACCATGTCCAATTAAGCCACATGGTTATGTGATTTTCTGGTTTGAGTCAGCCTTTTATCTGAGGCAGATGCAACCATGAACAGTCCCCTGTAGTAAAAACCGATCATTTCAGTACGCAGCCTCCCTGGAGGAAGAAGGAGGATATACAAATATCCATATGAGTTATCGAGGATTTCATGTTGCAGCTTCACTTTTCCCCCCTCTCTAAGAATCATTTCTTATCCTACATCCATGTCTGGATTGTTTGCTTCCCAGTCTACATTCTTGTCATTGTTCATATGCCTAAACATTGTTCATATGCTAGCAGGTACCTCACTAGCAGGTAATTTCTAGCTCTTGGTCCAGACTGACTTCTCTTATAGACTCTTATAGACTATATATCTTAGATAGCAAGGATTACTTTGATTCTAATATTCCATTCGGTGTCTTATGTATGAGCCACATGCATATATACACATATATGTATTGTTGAGTGAATGTAAATGATATAAATGACAACGGTATTTTGATAATCAAGAATGAGTAGTAGGGTCTGTAAAGAAGGCTCAATGGTTAAAGCACTTCTACTCTTGCAGGGAACCGGAGTTCAGCTCCGAGCACCCACATGAGGCCTTATAAGCACCTGCGATTCTACCAGCTTCTTCTGATGCCTTCTTTTAACCCCCTTGGACACCAGATATGCACATATGTACATATGCAAGTAAACAATCAGACACATAAAGTAAAATAGAATAAATCTTTTTTTAAAAAGAATGAACAGTAGTCTTAGAATCATTCAGGAACCAATCATTAGACCTTTTAAATGAATCAGGCTAGATTTTAATTTCCTGCTCTAAAAAATAAAATCCAAGAAGGTTCATTGACTTGAGCTTTATCAACAGCTAAAATACAAACCAGAATTTAAAACAAAGGCAGGATCCATTTTCAGGTTTTGATTTAGTAGCTGCTGTGAGTCTTCAAGAATTAGAGCTCAACTAATTAGTGGCTCAAGCCATTTCATGAAAACATTCAAGTACAAACAACACTGAGTGGAAATTAAAACTAGTTGCCTTTGTTATGGCCCAGTATAGATCTTGATGCTTCATTTTGAAGTGTATATCCACTTGCTCAATGTTTATCAAGCTTCCTCTATGGTGGAATCTTGTTCTACATCCTGGCATGTGGTGGGGCATAAGACATAAAATGTTCTTGCTCTAAAGGATTTTTCAACAAATGATAACAACAAATAAGCAGAAAGATATCTAATGAGCATAAAGTTCCATAAAATAATTTAGAGAGGTAATGTGATGGAAATTGTCTGACCCAGAAAGATTACATGGTTATAAAGGTCCATAGAGAAGGGTCCTATAGCATGTAAACTGAAGTTTGAATAACAGGAAGTCATCAGCTGTGTGAACATTGGATCCTGGATCCTAATCAAACAATAGCTAAAGATTTGTCTGGTGTAGAGATGAGAGAAGGTGGTGTGTCAGGGAATGAGAGGATGCCTTGCATGGTAGGAGCAGAAAGTGTTGCGTGTAAGAGTAGTAGGGAGGACTCAGGGAGGGATGGTGACATGAAACAGAGGGTGGTGGCTCACAGAAAACCTTGTTTGGTTCTGTTTCTAGAGTCTGGATTTAAGCCTGAGAGTAGTGGAGAGCCATGAGGAAGAGTTTAAGAAGAGGAAAGAATGACCACATGTGTGTTTTATGGATACCATTTTGCTCTGTGGGGCAATTGGCCTAACTTGGGTCCCATCTGGAGTCCTGAGTAGAAGAAGTTTCATCCCTAAAATGAGAAACTTGACCTGAAGAATTATTTGGGTTTTGGTGTTTTATGATTCTGAATTATCTCAGCTCTGGGGCGGGGGCTATGATGAGTGACCCCTTATTGAATTGTTAGTAGGTTCTACAAAGGGAGAGCTTTGAATTCAATGATTTTTTTTTCTACCAAGCTCTATGTAGGGTGGGTGGACTGCAGCTGTTCAACTTCAATTAAAGAAGCACAATTAAATCTCCTACTTTACCTTGACTACTGCCCTTGATCATGTGAAAGAACACATCTTAATTCACAGGAAAGGTGTGAGGAGGTACTATTCCAGAAGCTTCTTGCTTCTCAAATTGTATTTCTTGAGGAAAGGAGAGATTTATATCTGGGAGGTACAACTAGAGAACAAACATTGGCTTACCAAAGCGTTGACAGGCAGGCCTCAGTGTCCGATCACTGGTTCTCTAAATGATAGCATGTGCTGGTAGGGTCTGGTTTGGGAGGGATTATTAAATGGCTTAAGAAAGGAAATGAGCCTGTCAGTTATGGTGACAGTGGTCCTGAAGCAATGTTCCTTCCTCCAGAAAAGGCAGGTTCTAGATTCCTGAACAAATGCATGTTCTACAACTTTGAACAGATGCCCTCTCACTCAAGGTTGGAGATGCACACAGGTCATTATTCCAAGATAGCTTCTGTCACTTCCCAGAGAAGAAATGAAATGATAATATCTTGGGTAAGCAACCCATAACCATAGCTGGATTGTGATTGTACTAATATAGTGAACATGTCTCAGAGGAAGGTAATGAATGCTGTAAACCAGCTGGCCAGGCATTCTGGACTCTATACCCATGGATGCTTTGAGGTAGACCTCAATAGATTGCCAGAGCAAAGTGGGAGTTTCTCAGTGGCCTCTTTTATGTTCCCTGACAAGTATTGTTGTTGGCCCTCCAGGCAAGGAAGTGAGAATTTACAATGAAGGAAAGCCAGCCACTCAACCACCAATATCTATACTCTCCTCTTTATCTTATTATGTGGCCTGGTTACATTTCCCAACTTTGCCTGTGGTGGAGTCTTACTTGAAGGTGCAGCCCAAGTTTTTTGTTCTGTTCTCATGTGCACAGGTCTTTGTTGCATGTTGGAGAGGAGGTGGAACTGAGGTGAAGGTAGAAGGTGAAGCATATTTTTGATTAAGGTCAGGACTAGGATATCAGATGTTCTGAGTGGTGTTAACAATCTCCCCAGAGACTGCTGTAACGAATCCCGACTAATAGAAACATAGTGTATTGGAAGTGGTATGGAAGGCAAATAGTGACTTCCTGATTGGAAAACTATCCCCAAGGGCATGCCAGTGAGACCATATTCATAGTTCCTAGACATTGATAGTCTCATCTCAAATGAGATGAGCCTTTCAGTCTGTCTCCCATCTTCTTGATATCTTGAGGCTTTCTCCCTCAAAGCTTCTATGTCATAACTTTAATTTCCCAATATACAGCACTGAAAAGGGAGGACTGGGAGGAAGGTGTTTGAACCAGGAGCAAGATCCTTCATGGACCAAATTAATGCTTTTCTCACAGAAATAAGTTAGCTATTGTAAGAGTTTGGCCCCTCTCTTCTCTCCCAAATATGTTGGCTTGTCTACCTGTTGCTCAGCATGAACTGAAGAAATCCAGTCTTCGCACAAGAAACCAAACAGGCGCCAATACCATTCATTTCTGTTTCCCGGCATCCCGAGATGTGAAGCCAAATTACCATTCTTAAAATAAATTATACAATCTTGTACATTCTAGAATAGAAATAAAAAGCAGGCTAAGGCAGTCCCTCAGGGGGCAGCATAGGAGCACAAAACATGACCTGGCTCATCCTGGTTCTCCAAACTGTTTATTGCTCCTCTCCAGTGCATGCTTGGCCACCACTGACAATGTTGTGGGTTGGTATCCCGGCACAATAGCTCCTCATGTCATCTCTAAAAGTATACTCGAGTTGCAGGTCTTGACACACAAGTGTCTTCAAAGCCAGACAGGTAGTTTAAATGTGGTTTAGTGCTGGCATGGCGTAAGAAGAAATGGTGGAGACTGGGAAACTGTGTGTATTATAAGTAAACGAAAGCACTGAAAGTCCATTTAAAAATAAGCCATTGTGGGGTTGGGTTGAAGAGCCACTTGAATAGCTCAGCTGAAGAGCACTTGCCTAGCATGTAGCATGCATAAGATCCTGGGTTCCATCTCCAGCACTGAAAAAGCCACTGTGCCATTTAAGCAGGACAACCCACACCAAAATGCCACCCCCAAATAAAGCCTTTTGCTATTATTCATTTCTCACAAGGATAGAGGAAAGGGCAAAAATGTAAGCCATGTCTGAAAATTCTGTTCTATCCTCTTCTGTGCCTAACACAGCCTGATTAACAAAAACAATAATTAGTATGTTGTTACGCTGAGTGATTTCTTCACATACAGAAAATAGCCCAAATCATACAGCTCAGTGAATTACTACCAAAAGAGCACATCTTAGCACTGACCTGCCAAGTCAAGACCTAAAATATTACTGCCACCTCAGAGTCCTTCAAAGGCTCTTCTTCCTCACCAAAGGAAACAGCTATTTTTACTTTTAACACCGCAAATTCAATTTATAAAAATAGAATCATAAAACATGTACTCTTTGTGTCTGGCTTCTTTTACTCAGTGTTCTATCTGGGAGATTCACCCCAGATGTTGTTGGGTGTAGCAGTGGATTATGGCATGGTGTGAAAATGCCAGGATTTACGTATCTGTTCTACTGTTAATTAACATTTGCCTGTTTCTAATTTTAGACTGTAATGAATTGTCTTTTAGCACGAATAGGCAAAACAACAGAAAGACTTGGTGTCTGAGATGGGCAATGTGCATACAGCTGCCCCTGCAGTAGACACACAGGAAGAATGGGGAACTATCAAAAGAGGCATCAGCAGTGGCTGCTACCAAATCTCCCTAGAACAGAAATCCTTACACTTCCGGAGCAGGACCCTTTGGCTTAGAAGCCTGGTTAGGAAGACTTGTAATTTTTTCATATCTTCCCAGGACACTGGCCCCACTGTCAATCTTTTCATAGGCAAGTTAGGACGTTCACAAAAGAACTAGTTTGTAGAAAGGTGGGATCACTCTGAAATCACAGTTAAACATTAGCAGGTTGACTTTCTTTAGTTTCAGACTTTCTCAATTGATATCTTCATGTACTTACCATACTCTGACATGGTTTTCCGATCTATCTGGGAAAAGTGCTCCTGTCCCCAGATAGCCCTTTGTTCCTGATGGGATGGACATGCTAAGAACTTCAGTAGGGTCACACTAAGAAGGTCTTAGACTAGGCTGCTATGGTTATGGGTAGTTTGCTAAAATCTTTTTTGTTTTGGTTTGGATTTTTGGATTTTTTTTTTTTTTTTGAGACAAGGTTTCTTTGTGTAACAGCCATGGCTGTCCTGAACTCACCTTGTAGACTAGGCCGGCCTTGAACTCATAGAGATCCAATCTGCCTCGGCCTCCTGAATGAATGCTAGGATTAAAGGTTTATAGATGAGCTCCCTCCACATTACTGACAAGAAAGATAAGACAATTTTTCTTGTCTTTTGTTTCCCTGCTTCCATTTAATGGTATGCTCCCCCAAAGGAAAAGGAAACAAGGGAATAAAGTTCCCGACTGAAAATATGCAGGGTAAAAACACAGTACCGAGTTTAGCATCTTGTAAACTTGCAGGCAGCAAAAGTAATTTAACAAGTTTTAAAGGAGAAAGGCAGAGAAAGTCTGTACAGCATTAAAGATTCCGTTTTCTTTGTGAATCACATCATCTCCCAATCAATCACTTCAAATAGAAGCAAATAAAAATGCTTCCCTGTTTTATACTTTGGGGGAATCCCTTACATTCTGCATAAACAGACTGAATGCATAGACATTCATCTCTTTGATCCCCTTGCTGCTAGTGAGTTTTGTAGCTGACCAATCATTTGTCATTGAGTGGAAGAATGAGAAAAAATATTTTATCTCCCCCCAATATTCTCTCTTCTCTAAATTGGCTGCTTAAGTTTGCAGCTGGTCTTCTCACTTGCTTTCATCCATTCTCCTAGTGCTAGATTTCTGTGGGATTACTACCTGTGAATGCATGAGGTCACTTCAAATACATCTAAACAAAACTACAAAGTTTCTGGAATTTCCTTATCTGAAGAAGTCAAAATAAGTAAACTTCATTTGCCTCCATCAGGAGTTCAGTGAAAGCTAGCACTATTGTGGCTGAAATACTTTCTTGCTAAATGACATGCCAAGGCTGAAGTTTTCTTGGGAATTTTATTAAAGCAGGTATCTTAAATTTATGGTGTGTACCCCATGGTACAGCATGTCGGAGGACCTATGGCTATACGATGACTAGGCTCCAAATGTCTTCCCATTAATATAGTCTGCTCTTTTTTTAAGCTGTAATAGTTCTGTCTTTTATTTTTGAGATTATAATTACAATATCTTTCTATTTCTCCCTTCCCTTTCATCCCTCCAAACCATCTCACATACCCTTCCCTGCTTTTCCTCAAAGTCATGGTGTGTGTGTATCTAAATAATTATGTATATGTATATATGCACATATATAATACATTCAACTCCTTGATCCAGGAATTGCATCTAAGACTTATAGCAATGGTGCACAATCAATACATTTGCGGTTAAGGAAGTGAAGCTTTCTCTTCGACCCTCACAGTATCAGTGCCATCCAAACTTGAGCCAAAGTTAGGGTAGCAGAATGATGAAGTACCTTGCATACCACCCAATTTTGTCTCTCGGTTCACAAATGGGCTTGCTCTTAAAATGAGTAAATTGCTCTTTCTCCTTCTGTGCATAGCACTTTTTCTCTTTTCCCCAGATCCGTATGAAATCCAAGTGTTAGCAGGTTCTAGAACCGTAGAAAACCCCATAGTTTCTCCTTATGCCGAAATCCTTTTCCATTGGTGAACTGATGCCTCTATTTCTACCACTCCAGGTTTGTTCTTCCAACATCAGGACAATTACATTAAAATATGACCATCTCTGGAAATTCTTAAACCATTACCGGGTGACCTTTACTTTAGCATGAAGAAAAGATTACAATAAGGTGTGGTAGATTGGAACTTCCGTACTGGTGAGGCCAGAGGCCGGAGAGAGGACAGAAGAGTGACAGCCTGAGTGGCAGAAGGCTCCAAAATAAAAATATCAAAGCTCACTTCCTAAATGTCTTAATTTGCATGGGTTTATCTTTGGCCTCCTGCATGATCTGGCTACTCTGTAATTGCTCCTAACAAGGGGAAGCTTTGACAGGTGCATGACTTCAATACTGAGGGGCAACTAAAGGCCAAAAAGAGTTCCCAGTGTCTCTCAAAGAGTTTATGGGAACATCAGTGGAGATCAAGGTTAGGTAGTGGGGATAAAGGTTTTATTTTCAACTTCACTTATAATAGAAACTCCTTACTCAGGCTCATGGGAATATATTGCATAAAGGGTACATGTAGTTACTCATATCAATTTGTTACTTTTCTCATTGCTGTGACAAAATACTTAACAGAAGCAACTTAAGGGAGGAAGAATTTTTTTTTGCCTCACTGCTTAAGAGAATACAGTCCACCATGCTGGGAAAGGTGTCACAGCTGGAGCTCCAGCTGTGGTAGCAGGAGCTCTCAGTGTGGCTTGTTAGATGGTGAAAACCAGAAAAAAGTGAGAGCTCAGGCTAGAACCAAAGCTGAACTATAATACTCAAAGTCCACCAATAGCCTACTCACTTTCTACAAGTATTTTCCACCTCCTAACCTCCCCAAACAATGGTACCAGCAGGAGACAAATCCACAAGGATGCTATTTAGGACATGTCACATTCAGACCATAACACCACATATGCACATGCATGCATACACCTATGGGTCCATGTGAGCATGCACATGTGTGCTTCCCCTCCCCTCCGCCCCCAATATAAATGTTCTTCCTGAAACATTCAGCAAAGCAAGCAACAGAACTTCAGTTCTGGTCTTACTTATTGTCTGTTGGCCTTAGGTTGAGAAACGAATAATGGAAGATAATGAGTCTGTGCTTTCTGGAACAGGAAAAGTGATTCCCTAATATCTGTCATTGGAGTAACCCAGTATAGTGGCCAGGACTTGCGGCAGATCCTGCCAGCATACCTCCAATGTCTTTAGCAAATTATTTAGGCTTTCTATATCTGTTTCTTGGCCTGCAAAATGGAGATGATACTTGTATCTAATGTGTGGGTTTTCTGTGATAATTGATTGATATAGCAACACAAAGTACTTACATCAATGTCTCATATACAGTAGTTAATAAATATTTCCTAAATACTGTCATTATTATATTGTTACCACAAGGAAACTGGCATTGCATGGTGGCTTTAGATTTAGTGGGGAAAGTGAGAATTTTGACTTCTGTTCTTATAGTAAACCTTGCAGGCTCATCTGCAGCTATATCTTAGTGCACGAAGAAAGAGAAATAAAAAACCACTAAATGCCTCAAAACAAAACAAATGATGAAACCTGGGGTGAGAAACAGAGGGGATTGCCTTTTTATGATGAAATAAAGGCATTGCTATAGCACTGCTCCTAGAGAGTCAGTAAAGTTACACCTTGATTTTGTTTGGTTTTGCTTTTTTGTCTTCCTTGCTCTTGCGTCAGAAGTATAGGGCTTCCTTCTGTGTTTGAATGAAGCACAAAAGCAAAGCAGATTGACTTTTTTTCAGCACATCACCGTCCGTGCTCCTTTGTTAGCTTTTTAAACTGTACCCCTGCTCTGACATAAGAAAACAAAATGGTGGCAATTCCTTGGTGAGAGCAGAAACTGAGTGTCCCAGATGTGGGGCTCTATAGTGACATAGAGTACTACTGTCTACTTAGCTAATCTGATGGAAGCAAAGGGGCAGACTTGGGAGCTGTGATGTGCCTCATCACATCTCATATTTTTCTACTATTAGGGACTGAACCCAGGGCCTTGCACATGCTAAATACTCTACCACTGAACTGCATGCCCAGCCCACTATGTCTTTACCATGTGGTATCACTGATTTAATGGATAATGGCATCAGGCCTGGTGGAGACTGGAGCAGCTGTGGGGCACAGCAGCTCCAGTTTGTAGCTGGCTGGGTGTTTCTTTTTGCACACATGTCCATATATGTACAGGAATCCAGCAGATGGGCAGCAAGCAAGTTGGGCAGCAATCTACTGACAAGTTGCAGTGACTCTGAATAAATCACATTGATCTGAGCAGCAAGTCTGCCTTCAGGGAGCAGGGACTTAGGCAAACAGGAAGAAAAGGCCTTCAGCCTAACTTTTTTCTGAAATGCCAGGATGCATAAAATGGGTTGGTGGTGGATACAGAATAAGCCTATGGCTACACTCTAAAAATGATCTGACTTTTTTTGGAGTCATCAAGAATAAGGCAAAGGAAGTTCAGTGACCTACCTCTAGATTTCTCAAGGGAGCACAGATTGTTGGACAGCTGCAACCCCCAAGTCATTGGTTATGGATCCTATGAACGGGTATGGCTGGAACTCATGAGAAGGACTCTGGAAAGCTGATTTTGTGTAAATGGTAACCCCAGCAGATGCTCTAGTCATTTAGCATGCGAGCTTGTGGTCCTGGTCACTGAAAGGGCTATATCAGATTCAGAACACCTGATTCCACATTTAAACTCTTTGACACTCATTTTGTAAAAGGGAAATTTGAATCAAATAATGAGCTACTAAGATCCCAATGGAGTACAGAGCCTCAAAATACTGAGGCTGGCTCCATCATAATCCTGGTTGTCATTGATTGCTAATACCATTGATGCTCTGAGTACATCTCCTTCACCAGCGGGTTCACCTTTCTTTTAGCTGCTTTGAGTGGGAGCTGCTAAAGTCTACAGCTTCTCCTTCATTAGAGAAGTGTACATACCACCAGCCTTCTTGAATTCAGGGGAAACCAAAGCTCCCTGTTTCATCTTCTCTGATAGATGGAGTATTCCACCAAGTCCACCTGTACTCTTCGTCTTTCCCCCTGTCTGTTAATTCTCTTCTCCATCTTTCTGTAGTGTTATTATTGGTCTTTATCATCCTTGGGACTAGTACTGCTAGTTTAGTGTCTACAGAAGGAAGCCTGTGAATTCATAAGCACTATGCATCTTGGGTTCAACAGGTGTTCCATTCTGGTGTCACAGATAGTACCCTACCTAAAACCAAGCAGTGCTTATATCAGAACTTTGCATTAGATTAGCATACTTTTAGATTTCCCCAATTCTGTCATCTCATGCATGCTTTCTCCCTTGGTCCTTCTGCCAAGGTGAAAGGCAAGTTCACAGGATCCAGGGCACTCTTTTTTTCCTTGACATCTGGTTTGATTCTGGGCTGCTAAATAATGCCTTTGCCATGAACAACAAAAGCTAACTCACTGTGGCTTTTTAAACACCAAGTGCAAATATTTTTCCCTTTCAGCTTGGGGTCACTGGAAGGGAAAAAACAGGGCTGAGAGAGAGATTAACCTTTTAAAACCTATTATGACTTCCCAGAGAAAATGAAACAATGGCAGCATTTCCTTTGATTTGTGCAAGCCCTTTTATGAGTGAGCCTTGTGCAAGGCAATACTAGAGTTCTACAGAAGAATTTGAAATACCATTTTCACTCAGTTTTCCTTGCAAAAGTCCACTGTGATTGCTTTCAAGAACACACAAGGCCACCCTCTCTGCTTCGTCTCTAGTCTCTAGCTGACTTTTCCTCTCACTTTCCTCCAGCCCTTGCCTTTCTTCCTTCATGCAGGGACAAAGCACTCTGCTAGTAGAGGGATCCACTGCAATTAGCAGTATTTTAGGCAACAGCTCTGCAATCTAATGATGTCACTGACTGCTACTGAGAAGGGTGAAGATACAATCTGGGTCACTTATACAAGGATTAGGCCAGACTTGCTGTTGATTTAGGCTTTTGTTGTTGTTTTAAATATTTTTCTTTTATTTTTAAGATGATAATATAATTATATCATTCCCTCTTCTCTTCCTCCAAACTGTCTCATATACTGCTCATTGTTCTCTTTCAAATTTATGGCCTCTTTCTTTGTAATTAATTGTTGTCACATGTATCTGTATATATACACACATATTCCTATCACCTGCTCAGTCTGTATAATGCTACTTGTATGTATGTTTTTGGCGCTGACTGTTTGGTATTGGATAACCAATAGGTGTGATTTTCCCTGAAGAAGACATGTTGTTTTGAGTCAGATTCTCACCATGTAGTTCTTGATGGCCAGAAATTTAATATGTAGACCACGTCATCATCAAACTCACAGAAATGCCTACCTTAGCTTCCACAGTGCCCTGATTATACCAGGTGTGCACCACCACACCAGGTCTGATTTAGGACGTTTTGGGACATCCCAGAGCCTCAGCACCATTCAGTTTCTTCCTGCACACAAGTGAGGTGCAGAAGCCCACCATGAAGCAAGCTGTGGTCATGCAAAGTTCTTATGACTTTCTGAGAAGAAAGTAGTCCTTTGACCTCACCAATTAATTGTTCTTTAGACACTTGGAACTGATTCATCCACCCCACCCCACCCCATCTATTTCATCTTAGCTCATAGATTTCCTTGCCTGGATCAGGTGAGAGGTGACGCAGATGCCATGACAACATAGAGGTATTGGAGAAAGGCTGTGAAAAGTCCCTGGACTCCCTTTATGCCAATAGAAAGCTTGACCATAGTTCAGGATTGTTGATGTTTGTGAAGTGATTTCATGAGTCTTTTTGTGTCCTATTACTGTTATCTGTATTCAATTGTTGGGCGTGTTGATACAGGTGGAGGTTGGTGGTGGTGGTGGTGGTAGTAGAGGTGTGTGGGTGAGTGGGAGGGAGGCGATCAGAAAATCGTTTGCAAGTTGCAAAGAGCAAACTCTAATCTTATCCACCCCTGCCACTCTCCTTGTCCCTTGGACACGTTTGCAAATATTTGCAGACCTGTTGCTCAGCCCTCACAGCATGCAAAAATTTCACAGCCAGGCAAGCCAGTGCCATCCTGATGAGAAAAAATGGGAGGACTCTAGGGCAGCTGTGGAGTGATGGGATGGAATGAATCCCTTCTTGTGATTGGGCAGCAGGCATAGAGGCTGGGCTCCTGTGCCTCCTTGCCTTTTACTCTTTGTTCAACTTCCTGGCTCTAGCAGTGTGCTAATGGTTTCCATAGCCACAGGGCACCTGGCAGAGCTTCTTAAATGGGTCAGGCCTGAGGTTCTGCATTTCTAACAAGCTCCCAGGTGATGTTGATGCTAAGGGTCCCTTAGGCAACTGCACTTGGAATTCCAAGGCTGTAAAGAAGTACCACTGTTTTCTGAGCTGTGTGGAGCTAGGAATGGAATAGTGCTAAGCCCCTCCTTTGGAGACAGGGTGTGTCTGAGGCTGTCCCAGTCCTGATTTGCCATTCAAGTGAACCCCAAAGGGATTAGCAGCTGGCCCAGCACTTGGGTGAGACCATCTCCCCCTCCAGGGGGGTGTCCCAGAGGCAGTGCAGAGATTGTGTGAAAATCTGCTATCCTCCTTGCTGAAGGTTGCCCCTTCTCGCCCTCCCAACCCCCCTGCCCTGTGTGCTGACTTAAGCAGATCAGCTTTCAGTTCTCTGGCATTCCGAGAAGCTTTGCATAAAAGAAAAGGCCCTTCCTTAAGAAGCAGAGCAGGAATCCAAGCATGGCTCTTGCCTGCTGCATGCCTAAGAATGAAGGTATTTGGGGTTTGCAGCATTTCCTGGCAAGACAAAGAGGGAGGGGAGCTGGGGGTGGCTGGGCTCCTGCAGAGGGACTTGCTTCCTATTCTTGGGTGAAACAGCACTGTTTCCTGAAAAATGTGAGCCCTTTCCCAGGGACAGATGTGAGGAAGGAAAGCGCTCCTGACCCCTCATTCACAACTGACTTTGACATTTATAGTCAGGGGCTCCTAAGTTTCCGGCTCCTTGTGCTGTTGTTCACACTGCATGCTCTAAATTTTGTGCTTTTTCTGAGAATGTTGACTCCCCAAGACTGAAAGAGGGTTCAGTCTTTCCCCCTGTTGTTCTGTTCTACATTGAAACATTCTGAAAGGGGAAACAGGGATGGTCTAATGAAGATTATTTCAGCCGGCTCAGGGTGTTGGGGGGAAAGAGACTACATCTTGCATGGGATCACCCTAGGCCTCCTCAACCCTTGCTCATCATTTCCAATCCACTCTACCACCACCCCCGCTCCCCATTCCCCACTCCCAACCCCCATCTTCCAGGAGTTCCCCAGGATCACTCTTCCACTCTGAAATTGAGTGTGGAGAGATTTGTGTAGCTCCTTAAGCAGCCTTGAGCTGAGTTCAAGTTCCCTCCTCTTTCCCTTTCAGCATCTTCAATGGTCTCCTGTTAGGCACTTCCAACCACTTTAAGTTCTGCCCACTTTTTGTGTATTGTTCGTCACTGTCGTTCTTGATTTCATAAGACTGGCCACACAGAGAACCCTCTTTGGAAAGTATTGAACTGTTCATGGTGTGCTTCCTGCATGAAGGTTAACTCTCTCATTATAATCCCAGATCCTCCCTCATTTAGATTTCTTCTGTAGACCTCACAGCCCCCAGTCGGGTTGTTTCACTGGAGGTAGGCAGCATGAGAGCTGAAGCGGATTCTTCTCTTTGCGTGGATGAAAGCACTTGGTTTTATCTTTGCCTCTGTGGAGACTGAGACAGGCCTACCCCTGAAGAAACTCCCATTAGTCTAACCAATAGGGCAGTGGGCTGCTCTTCTCAGTGGGTGCTAGCAGGGAATACTTCCCTTGACTTGTATTTGCTGGTGTGATGGGGCAATCACTGGTTTGTGAATCTTTATTACCAAGGAGGAGAAAGAAAGACAGCTTCTGATGGGTGCCACTGAAATTGGGGCAGTGTGTCAAGATACTGCAGCTTCCAGATTTTGTAGTGGATTTTCAAATCCCTAATATCATATACATGTGTGGGAACTAATTTTGTGGGCAGGCCACACTCTAGACCAATCAAATCAGGAGTTTCCAGGGATGGGTCCAGGTATCAGTATGGTTTCTTGTTGAAACTCTGCCGATGTGTAGCAGTGTGCAGCTAGGGTAAAGAATCAGTGACTGGGAAAGAAATAAGGACTTCGCTATCACCACAATCCTTACTTTCTCTCCCCCCAAACCAAGTAAGACCAGACAGACCAGCAGATCCAGAAGGTATACTTAGTAGCCAGGTAGCATTTATTCCTTGAGCCTGAAGGACTATGGGACAAGAGGGAGTACAAAAGCGAGAATGTTCTTCAAGATACCTGCCAGAAGTTCCTGGCCAAAGGCCAAGTAGAAAGATAGGGAGAAAGGTCTGTCTGAGTTTTTGGACCCAGCCTACCTTGGAGATGCTGAGGAGGTGGTGGTGGTGGTGCAGGTGTGAAAGTGGTGAAAGTGGCTGACAAGCCATGGAGGAATAGTTAACCCCCCTATAGGACTACTAGGCAGAGAGTTCAACTTCTTGTGGCTTTCAGCATGCTATTTACTTTGATTGTCTTTGAACATTAGTCTTAGTAAGGATATGACATCTCAGCTGACATTGGATGGCTCATACGTAGAAAGACCAGACTGTTAAATCAAAGGTGCCTCTGACCTAGGGCTTGGCAGATATTGCATTCAGCATAGTAAACAGGTGAAGGGAAAATGACTGTTTTTTGTATCAACCCAAATTTTATTATACCAGGTTTCATTATAAAAATGTTGGAGGTTTGGGGCGTGTGTTTATTATGGAAACAATATAGTTACAGTGATCTTCAACATCTTTCAAACTAGAGTCTCAAAGGGAGTTTTATTTACTAGATTTAAAGCTGTGGAACAATTGTTTTGTATGATTGCCTTATAAGCACAGGGATAATTCAAGGAAAAACAACTCTCTGTTTTCTTTCCTCCTTCATCCCTGCTGAATTTCCCCAATCTGAAGAATGGCACAGGCACCTACCAACACTACCAGATTGTGGTGCTGATAGACTACAGTATTTGG
Organism: Acomys russatus; assembly: GCF_903995435.1. NCBI lineage: Eukaryota > Metazoa > Chordata > Mammalia > Rodentia > Muridae > Acomys > Acomys russatus. The sequence goes on from NC_067169.1 coordinate 32,835,111, forward strand.
GCAAGGCTTGGAAGGGATAGAATATAGGCTTCAGGGAAAGTGGGGCATGTGACTCCAGTTCCAGACTCCTGTTGCTTCTGGCTTGGGAGGGTATTTTAGTGATTTGGACAGGTGTGTGATGCCCATGTAGGATGGTGAAGCAAATGTACAAGGAAGACACTTGTGAAAACCATTGCCAGTTGTCAGGGGGCCCAACAACTACTGTCATTATCTATGCCAAGATACCTAGTCTTTCATATTTTCAATAAGCAAAGCCTTTAAATCAACACCAGTGTCATCTCAGGCCCCTTAGTTTATTCCTGAGAACTGTGCTCAGAGATTGATTGGTACCATCTTGTGGTAAAGACCATTTTGTTCATTTTATTGGCGTTTCCGATTCTTGAGTTAATTTATCTGATTTTTGTATTCAACACTAGGATTTTTTTAAACTATGAAAATGTTTCTTATGGGCTGGAAAGATAGCTCAAAGGTTAGGAACACTGACTGCTCTTCCAGAGGACCTGGGTTCAAATCCCAGCACCCAGATGACAGCTCACAACTGTCTGTAACTCCAGTTTCGGGGATCTGACACCTTCACACAGACATATATGTAGGCAAAACAGCAATGTACATAAAACAAAAATAAATTATAAAAAATGTGTCTTAAAGTGAATGCTTAGTTTTTAAAAAGTAAGCATGATCCTGGACATTGTGGTGTATTTCCGTAGTCCTAGCAGTCAGGAGGCTGAGGCAGAGGATCATGAGTTCCAGACCCTCATGGGTGAGAAACCACATTCACAGTCAGTCAGAGCTACAGAGTGAGTTGCTATCTTTAAATAAATAAATAAATAAGCAAATTAAATATTAAAATCTGCAGTTTTATCTTAGAATGCAGCTTTGGTAACTTTCCTGATTCTATCATGTTGCTTATTGCTGCTTCTGTCCTTTTTAGATTTTACAGAGATGATACGGTATAAGGCAAATTGGGCTTTGGTATGTGACAGATCTGGGTCTGACTCCTTACCCTATTTACTAGTTGTAGGTATAGGGTAAGCTATAGGCTCCCACTTTCCTTAATTCTCAAATGGTCATCTATTTGCCTGTGTATTCTTAAAGGAGAATTAGATGAAAGAATGCAGCTCAAGGACTTAACAGGATGCCCCTGTAGATGCTCATCCCATGGTAGATACAGATGATAAGAACATTTAAAACAATCCATCATTGGCCCAAGCAAGAGCTTTCTGTCTGAAAAGCTGCTCTCTATTTGCATATCTTAGGCAGAGGGCCAGAACAGTGGGTGTCCTTTTTAGATCAACCCACTTAGCCTAATGTCTGCCAGAGGCACTGGCAGATGGGACATGAGAATACCAACAGTATGCCTAGGGGAGGAAATGAAGCCAAATGTTATACTGGATTGGGCATGCCCAGATGAATCCGGAAAAAAACAAAACAAAACAAAACCTAAGGACAGGCATTCACCATTGAGAAATCCACCCCCCACCTTAATAGACTATTTGAGCTGCTGAGTCCCACTTTTTGCTTCTTTCTTAGCTCCATAAAATTGAATTCTCTACTGTGGCATTTAGGGTGCACACTATGGTCAGCACCTCAAAGGAGGTGCTCATTTGGAGATCAAAACTTTATGGAATAGCAACATTTCTTTCCTGGCCATCGAGCTTCAATCTGGGCATCAGGCATGGCTAAAGGTATGCTTCTGCACTTGAGGACTGTAAAGCCAGGAAGATACTGACCCATGAGCAGTACAATGGTCATACACAGTTTCCTACAGTCCATTCTTTGGGTAGGGAGACCATCTGGCCCTTGAGAAGTGGTGTGAGAAGCCAAGTGAAAATGGCAGAGGAGGGAACTTCTGAACTGTCTCCATTAGGATAAATAGGCTATGGCACACCAAGTTTGGGGTGGTTTTAGTGGGCGGGTGGCTATGATGAGTTATTGTGTTTGACTTTTGTTTGTTTGCTTTTAGTGGGTCCTTGCCTTCACTCTCACTTGTGGGAGGGTGGATTGTGGATGACACAATGAGATTTAGGGGGAGGAAGGATAAAGCTCCAGGAAGCTAAAGACAGCTCTAATCTGCTGGCCACACTTTCTTTGTACTATGCAGTTCTCTGAGCATAAAGATAAACTAAAATGGAAGAATTTCCCATCTATATTCAAGTCTGAATGTGCTTATATTTTCTTTAGCACATTCAATGTCTTTGCATACTCTGGCTTCGTTTCTCCAAGATGCTCAGAGTCAATATCAAGAGGCTCCACTGTGCTGTTTCTGGTGGCCTTGCTAGTGAGCCTGACTATTAGACCTTATGTGTGGATAGAGCCCCAACCTCCCAAAATGATGGGCAAGAGATGCAGAAGGGAATTAATTAATCTGAGTCAGATTCTGGTACCCAGTAGTCAGATGCTGAAAGCTGGACTTCAAGCAGGGTAAAGCTACACATGCTGCCTAAGCTTTGTACCTATGACTTATGAATGCAGTCTTTGCTTCTTTCTTTCCTTCCTCCTATAACTGAGCTGGGAAGAAGTCTTGATTTATTCCTCAAAATTGAGTGAATCACTCCCCTCACCACCTTGCCTCTGTGTTGTGATGAGCAACTATGATACTCCTATCTCCGTATTTACCATTTTTCTCTCTGGACACCTTCAGCATTAAGTTAAAGTTGGAGGAGTAATTTTGAAATAAAGAAGTACATGAAAATGGGCCAGGGGCACACATCAACAGCCACAAAGGCCTTAACTTGGAAGATTGAAGAATTCTGAAAATCAAGGTTGATGACAAGGGCCATGAGTTTCCAGTGCTTCCCATGCCTATCTCAGAAAGTAATCAAAATGGCCACCAGGGAGAATTAAGATAATTGTGTGTTGAGTGTTTATTTCCTTGGAAATATGTTGGTTTGCAGTGTTTTCTGATTAAGCTTTTATTTTTCCCTTTTTGGTACCTCCTCTGGGTTTTTAGTTGCTGTTGCTTCTTTCCTATTTCTTTTTTTCTTTCTTTCTTTCTTTTTTTTTAACAGGAAAGACACTGTGGGTAAGAAGAAGAGATTTTATTTTGAAGAACAATGATCACATTAACAAGGTGACAGCAGATAAGCTAAAAGTCACTCCATTTTCTGCCTGGTAAAAATGTTCTTGGCTGCCAAATTGCCTTCTGCCTCTCTTTGTCTATTCTGCTTTTATAGGAGGGTGGCAGGCCTAGCCACTGATGGACTCAGAAGAAATATCTGCTAGATAAGGTGCAGCCTTGATTCATATAAGAATGGAAAGGTTTGACTTCAATAATAAGAAAAAAATAAAACAACCAACAACAACAAAATCCCACTGACTTCCTCTTCTGTTGAACAACATTCTGGTAGCTGCAGCTCTCTGTAGGTCAATGACATTTTTTTTGCCCTTGGTCCAACATATCAAGCAGAAAATAGGTATGAAATCTAAAACTTGGCAAAGGACAAAGTATCTAATTCCTTGCAATTTGATAAATGTCTGTGCCTAGATAATGTCTGTGGGTACAGAATTTGCCTTCCATGTTCCCCCATATTTGGGTCAAAGCTGAGGAACCCAACTCATCCTGCACTGTATCAAAAAATAGAAGAACCAAACTGGTGTATAATTAAGTCTCCAGGAATATCTACTTTTTAAAACAAAGTAGAAAAAAACACCTCTAAATTTCAAATCAATTGGGGAAAGAACAAAGTCAATATAGAATAGAGGAGGTGAAAAGGAAAAGAAACCTCCCAAAAGACATGATATTTGAACATATATATATGTGTGTGTGTGTGTGTGTGTGTGTGTGTGTGTGTGTGTGTGTGTGTGTGTATGTGTGTGTATGTGTATACATACATACTCTGTTAGGTGGGAAAATCATCCTATGGTTATTACCTCTAAGCTTTGTCTTCTTCCAAGCTTTACAGAATTGTGAAGCTAGAGTGAAATAATGAAAGTAAAACACACAGCACAGTGCTTAGAACATGATATGGATTATGTGAATTGCCATGGTAGGGATGGCTGGCTTTTGTAAAATTGGGAAGTGCTAAAAGTCCATGAGTAAAACCTTCAGGGTCCTTCCTGAAGAAATGATATTATCATCATTATGAGTAATTAAAGATTTCTTTTTCTCTGACTTCCTTGCCTTTAATCGTATCCTATTATTTTCTGAGGATGGTTCTCATGTTTTATGTCTTGGCACACTTTGGTTATTATCAGCATACCTCTGGCAAAATGAAAGCAGACCTAACCACATATCAGAAGATTTTTTTTAACCCCACTCTGTTTCTCAATGCAACATCTCATATATTGGCTTGCAATTTCACTTGTGGATGTGTGTTTGGCTGAAGGTGTAGATATCAAGCCAGTAACTTGTTCTGTCATTTCACTTGGGCCTTTGTTTTCCACAACTTATTTTTTCCAGATAGGGTTTCTGTGTGTAGCCTTGGCTGCCCCCTGGACTAGATTTTGTAGTCTACATCTTATTTTAATAACTTTGAAACACGTTCACTCCAGTTATCATTTTTTCTTTTAATCTGTGCATCCTCCAGTGATTTTTATTTATGTCACAAAGGAGAGATATTTGGGGAAAGAAACAGTGGAAACGTACTTCTCTTAAAGTTTGTCTTCTAGCCTGGTGTGGTGGCACATGAATTTAATCTCAGCACTCGGGAGGCAGGGGCAGGTGGATTGCTGTGAGTTCGAGGCCAGCCTGGTCTACAAAGCGAGTCCAGGACAGCCAAGGCTACATAGAGAAACCTTGTTTGAAAAACAAAAACAAACAAACGAACAAAAAGTTTGTCATCTAAGATGGGAGACTGTGCTAGCTAGTTGGTTTTTTTGTTGTTTGTTTGTTTTTTGTCAACTTGACACAAGCTTGGGGCATCTGAGAAGAGGGAATCTTAACTGACAAATTGTTTCCATTGGGTTGGCCTATAGGCAGGCCTGTAGGCCTGTTTTAAAATTAGGGATTGATATGAGAGGGCCCAGTTTACTATGGGTGGGGCCATCCCTGAGCTGATAATCTTGGGTGCTATTATAAGAAAGCAGGCTGAGTATACCATGGTAAGCAAGGCAGTAATCAGCTCCCTTCCATGTGTTTTTGCCCAGACTTCCCTGGATTATGGTCTACAAATTGTAAAATGGCATAAACCCTTTCCTCCCCAAGTTGCTTTTGGTCATGGTGTTTTACCACAGTGATAGAAACTCCAGTCATAGGTGATCTTGATCACAGCCCTCTAATGCAGGTATAATTACTATTGTTGTTCCATAGATCAGGTTAAGATATTGCAGAGCCAGAATGTAGAACCACCCCAAATCCTTTGCTTGTCACACATTGCCAATAGAGATCTGAAAATCACAGTTCCAAACTAAATGTGGGGGCAGTGTTACACAAGTGAAAATACTCAATACAATTAAAAGTTCACAGATGTGTTGTAGTCTATGCTACAATCTGTTTGAAGAGCACCTGGGGCAGAAAGGTGCTTAGATCTAATTTGTAAGAGTTGGAAAACTGAGCAGGAGAGATGACCTCTACTAAATGTGAGACTGTGAACTAAAAAGAGGTATCCCTGAGATAAAGACAGGATGAATGGTGTCCTGTGTATTGAGAAAAGGGAAGAGGCTGTGTAAGGCCTGTTACATTCTTCAGTTTCTTTCATGACTCCAGAACTTTTTGCTAATAAACTTGACTAAATGCAACTGATATATTTGTTAATCAGCATTGTTTATCAATGACATATTGTTCAAACATTTATTTCCTAGGAGAAGGTTGTAAATGTCTTGTGAGATCATAAAAGGTGATAGATTAACAAGTGCTGGAGGTTGTGGCAGGTCAAGAAGTTACCATGCAGAGTTTCCCACACTTGCTTGGACAGGCTGGCTGACTAAAGAGATGGTGTTTTCAGTGATAAGAAAGAAGACAGCTTCTTGTTTTTTAACTTCAGCACTCTGGGAGGGATTATATTGTCTCTGTGGAAAAAGAAAACAATAGTAGATGGTATGACTGCAGCTATTCTTGAAGTTCTTGCAACAACAAAAACTGTATCTCCTTTCCACAATCAATCACCTTTATGCCACCATCTTGCCTCCTCAAATTTCACAAGGGTCTCCTGTTTCTGGGTAGTCCTGAATCTCTCCTGAACTAACAGCACCTCTTGTTGTTTGGTGGAAGAACTCTTGGACTCAACATTTTCCCCCTTAATGCCTTTTTCTGCATTTCATAATAATAATACATGCATCATAGAACCTCTTTGCATCCACTATATTCTTCAGTTATGCAAAGTTGCTCACATTTCCCAAACACAGCATGCCCTCTTCACACCTGCCTATCAATGTAATCTGTTGCCACTCCAGAGTGCTTTAAGACATAGTCCATCTAGCTAGTTTCTAGACAGTAGGGAAACAAGTTCAGGGCTCGAACTAAGAAAGGCTGCAAATGCTGTTGGAGTCAAGATTCTTCAAATTCAGGAAGTTTCTTGGGTAAACTGCCTTCTTTGGGGGGAAAGACAGAATACCCATTTAATTGCAAATGCAGAAAAATTGTCTGCATTTTCTTTTCTCTGATTTTCTTTTTGCACTTCCTTCTAAAACTATGCCAGAGTTAACTGAAAGGGACTCCCCTTTTTCATTTTTTTATTCTTTCCTGGAGTAGAAAAATGAACTAAATTAATGAATTCTTGCAGTATCATAAATGCTAAATGAAAACCGCCTTCGATGTACAGATAAAATACTGCCTGTATAATTATTTGTATGTTTAACTAGAGGGCACTTAGGTAGAGACAAATGAAACCATTCAAAGTTCAAAGGCTCCCATATTGGTAAAAAAACATAGAGCAAGCACCCACACATTAAGATAGTTGAGTATCAACTAATCCATTACCCACTAGCCTTTTCTTTAGAAGAAATAGCTTTTTGCTGAAACTGATGGGAGCTCCAAATGCTGAACATTTTTCCTCTTAAATAAAGTTGGTAATTAACATCATGATTAAGAGTTCAGACTTGGGAGTTGCTTTCACTGTGTTGAAATTCTAACATGCAACTAAGGCTGAGAATCGCGGCTCGAGGTACTTAGTTGTAGCCATTATTTCTTCCTTTCTGAGATAATTCAATTTGGCCCTAATTTAGCTTATAATTATTCCTTCCTTCCTTTCGAGCATTTCCATCTATAAGTTTCCAAAGTGTGTAGGAAAGGGAGGGTGGCCATCTCTTTCCCTCTCTCCCTTCTGTGTTTCTGTATACCTTGTCTCTTTTAGAAGACAACCACGGCTATGCCTGCAGAATACAAAGCTGACATCAAATTCTGAAGGAAAAAAAAACCCTGTAGTTTTTCTTGTTTCACAGCATTACATCTGTAGTTGTCTGGGTTATGCTTTGGCATTTGCAGGCTTTAAACATATAATCTGTTCTGTTCTTTCCATTCCCCAATTATTTCTTGGGGGTGGTTCTGGCCCCCTCGCCTTGCTGATTCTTTACCTCAAACTATATAATTCAACATCAGTCTGACAAGCCTAGGATCAGAGGAGAGAGGTCAACTTCTGGAACTGTGTCTGAACTTGAACATTCACCAGCCATATTGAGGTGAGGTAAAGATTCTGAGCTATGACAAAAAGAAAGATTTGTTTTATAAGGCATTTTTTTTATCATTGTCACATGTTCAAACTGACAATTTCAACATTAGTATTGGTTTAAATATATGACCAGGAATCTATTTTCGAAATTTTGTATCAGTTAGCTTTTTCCACATAACCTATCACCCCAATACTTAATAGGTAGTGAGTGAAAATGAGGACATGACTGCTTCAAGATATAGTTGAAGTTCTTCTCCTTATTGTAGATATGAGGAAGAATACAGCCCAAGGCATCTGGAAAGGGCCAGAGCAGGGAGAGAAAGTAGAGGACTAAACATGGCTGGTAGAATGAACCAGGCCATGCAAGGAGAGAGAGAGAGAGAGATGTGGGGAGAGTGAAACAGGAAGAGGAGAGAAGGCCAAGAAGATCTTGACAGTGCCAAGGGAACCAAGATAGGAGCCAAGAGAAGAGCCAAGAAAGTGCATGGCCAAAATGGCCAGGCTATATATTTATATATGAAAGAGAGCCTGGGGGGAAGGGAAGTGAAGCCCCAGGGCTGGAGAGATTTAGGGGAGGGTGTGGGGGGAGGGTGAGAAGCACTCAGAGGAGCCACAGGTACTGAGCCCAGAGGCCCAACAAACACTTTGGTATGCTAATAAACATGGCAATTAGCCATTTGTCCTGACAGGAAGATTGTCTGGTGGCTAGCAGGCTGTGAGCCAAGGCAAGTGGCAACAGGGGGTTGGGTGGGGGCTGGTGCTAGGCCACAAGTGTCTCATCATTCAGGAGGCTTATCCTGGCTCCCCTTTATAGAGATGGAGCAAGTGTGATCCGCAACTATAGTTAGCAGCCATTCTAAGGCTTATGTGGTCCAGGCTTAGAATGTGTGCAAAATCATTTCTATTGCACTCTTTGGGTCAAATGAAGTCATGAGCTTCATTTGCTCAGAAATAGATTCCATTTGTTGATGGGAAAAACTGAAAAGTACTGTGGCTGTTTCAGAAATCTACCATAATAACCAAATAACTTGTCTTCAAGTTTTTATACATGTACATCAAAATGACTCTCAAAATTTTCCAATAATAATGAATCTCTGCTTGAATTCAAACTGGGAAAAAAGATGTGGAAATTTCTCATGGCCACGGCAATGAACTGCCCATGAAATTTCCGTGGGCCATAGCAGAATGGACAGCCATTCAAAAAAAAAAAAAAAAAAAAAAAAGTAAAGAGAAAAGAATATAAACTTGGAAGTCATATAGAACTAAATTTAGACTCTGCATTGCTACCTAGTCTGGGTGCCCTTGGGCAAATGACTTAATTTCTCTGAGCATCAATTTTCCTCAACCATAAAACAGAAATGATACTTCATAAGGCATAATGCTGTTGTGAGGACTAAATAAGGTTATGGGGGGCTGGAGAGATGGCTCAGGGGTTAAGAGCACTGACTGTTCTTCCAGAGGTCCTGAGTTCAATTCCCAGCAACCACATGGTGGCTCATAACCATCTATAATGTGATCTAATGCCCTCTTCTGACCTGCAGGTGTACATGCAGGCAGAACACTGTATACATAATAATAAAAAATCTTTTTTAAAAAAGATTATGGTGTAATGCCCAGGACCTAGTAAAAGCCATCTCATGTTAGTCATGTCATTCTATGCTAGTTTCTTTCCTTATCTCCTTACATTTGTGAATCCATGTGTAGTGAGCGTGGTAATGGTCCTTTACTTAGAATCTTACAATCTTTGAGAGATGACTTTGATAAAATATTTTTTAACCTGGAATCTTGGCAGTGTTTGCAAACATAACTTACAGTTAACAACTACTAAAAAATTCGTAGATTTTTGTGCTATAAATTATTTTATATTTTTGACTTGTGCATACTTTGTTTTTTTCTTTCCTTCTTTTCTTCTTCTTCTTCTTCTTCTTCTTCTTCTTCTTCTTCTTCTTCTTCTTCTTCTTCTTCTTCTTCTTCTTCTTCTGTATGCTCTGAATGGATATACTGTGGAATATTTGGGGAACCCGCTGTCATAAAAAACTCTTTGAAATAGTAGGATTTTGGGAAAGCCTCTGGAAACCATATTCTTTTAGAAAGGGTGCATTGCATTTGTATTGGAGAAGGTTTTGGACAATAATCAGGAGTTCCAACTAGCAAGCTTAAGTCTTTTGGGACTAGAGGAAGCCAGGTTGGATAAAACCTCTGCTTAATACTTCTGCTCTGATGCAGTCCATAGGGCTCCATTTTGGCTAAATCATCATAATTCCCACGAAAACAGCACAGAATTATAATAGTTTTATTTATTATTTTATATGCATTGCCAGTATATGCAAAGTTTTATAGCTTACTATAAATCCAGAGGGATTATCACAGCTGTTACTTATTTTAACAGGTCACAATACAGTAGTTTATGCCAGATGGTTTGGAGAATTTGGAGAGAGAAAATTTATTCAGGCAGCCATTTAGATACTAACTTAGGTATTTGTACTCTGAAATTAGTTTGCATTTGTTGTGATAAAGATCAGTGGTAGAGCACTTAACTAGCATGTGTGAGGCCCAGGGCTCAACCCCCAGTTCTGCAAAACAAAAAAGTGTTTTGTATAAAATATGTACACATAAAAAACAGTTCTTTATGAATGAGCGATCCATTTTTATATTTTGGTGATCTCTCATGAGCAAGGGTAGCAGCAGTTCTATTGGCTGCTACTAGAATAGATGAGAAGCAAACTTTAGCCACATTCATATCTATGGGAGGAGACACCCAATAGCTTCAGGGAAGTAAACCTCAGCAGCAAAACATCATTGGGTCTTAATACATTTTAGAGCCAAAGAGAATAAGGCTGAAAAATAAATCTAGTCAAACAGAAAGAATAGGTGGATAAGGTGGGAAAGAAGTAGAGCTGGAATTGGGACCCCCTGGTCACCAACAAGGCCATTTTGGGGTGAAAAGTTTACCCAGATCTCAGCATATTTCTGTCTTTATAGACACTGGTGTTTCTAGGTAGTTGTCAATTATGAACACTCTGTAGAAGTGGAGAGAAGTGAATTGGAAACTCCTTTGGAAGGAATTTGGGTTTCAGTTCTCACAGAGTAATAGAATGGAAGACCTAGAGAAAACCTTGTAAATGATCTCTACCCTTTTTTAGGTGAAAAAGCAGAGGATCTTTAAATTGAATCCTTTTTTATCTTTTAACAGCTGTACACTGAAAATTAGACTGTCAAGGTACTTAGACTTCCTTGGCAGACTCCCCGCACTCTCCTTCTCCTTGGTCTGGCCTCACCAGTTTCTCTTTAGATTTCCATTTCATGCTGAGAGAGACCATATTCTCGACATTCAATATAATTCAAACTGCAGGTCTAACACATGGCTGAGTTTTCTTGGTAAATTCTTTGTAAATACGAATAAAATACCACCTCTGGAACTAGATAAAACTATGTAGCATTTTGCAATCCATTTTCCCAGCTCCTACAAAATAGGTGCCAACTAAAATCTGTTGGCATCAATGAAATACTCAATTAAGTGGAAATGGTAAATTTTAAAAATGGATATCCCAACAGGTAGAGAGAAGCAGTATTTCAGAAATCAAAGAGTCCATGAATGTCAAGGGACAAAAGTAGAGTCTATACTGTGGAATCCCCCAACATAGCTGGTAGAAGAATTAAAGCTTTGAAAATGCATAGGCTAGACAATGCAGAATTGCCTGCTCTTCTCAGAGTTGCTGAGCTTCTAACTACTTTAGATTTCTGGAACACAGCCCTGAGCCTGGAAATAAGTGAAAGCTTACTCAGAATGATGCTTTTCAAGGCTGTAAATAGTTGTCAGAGAGCCCATGCCTTTCATCCTGAAGGCTCTTGCTCAGACGATTAGTTTTTTAGTGGACAGATGTCACAGGGCTATGGGTATGTTTTGGAGCCAAAGAGATTGAAGCCAGTGAGTAGCTCCAGGTAAACATAAGGAAGGAGTGTGTATGATGGAAGAGAGAGAGAGAGAGGTGAACTGGGCACACTGTGAATTCCAACTATAGGAAAGGAGCTAGAAGGAGGGTGAGAGGAATGACAGCTGAAAACTAAATATCAAAAAGCGAGCTTGGAATTCCAAAAAGTGTCTTCGAACTGTGTTACCATAGAGACCAATAATAAGCCTTCTTAATAAAGACCCTAAGTAATCAGCAAAGCATTAAATTGTGTTTTCTATTGCCCGATTAAAGAGATAGGAAAATGAAATCCTCAAGGTAGGCAAAATCTGGAATAAAATCTCCAACATTTCAGTGGCTTAGTTCTCAAAGCTAAATCTAATGCAGGTCGCTGTATAGCCATTTGTCTACCCATCTTGGGGATCCAGCGCCACCATGGAGTCTCTGTTCAGCCAGCAGAGAAGAATATAGTTGGGAATGAGTAGGAGTTTTATGAGTCATGCCTGGAGACACACATCACTTTTACCAGTGTTCCATTGGCCAGTTCCTCTTCTGTTTCCAACCTCATGCTGGAGAAAGGACCATACCTCTCCTGGGTTTAACAGTACCAGTATAAAGGAAGAATTGTGTTTGAGCCAAATTGTCAGTCAGAGATTCACACACTAGGGCCCATGGCTAAATCCCACCTGCTCCCTGGTTTTTGTGGCTAACACAAACATTTATTGGAACATGTGCATTTCTTAGGGCTGCTTTTGAGCTACCACAGCAGACAACAGTGATTTTAGCAGAGACCACATGCCTTGCAATGCCTAAATGTCTGGCCCTTTGCAGATCAAATTTGTTAGTCCTTGTGGTAGATCTTCATGAGCCTAAGGGAGAAAACGTTTGTAATTGTTTCTTTTGAGACCTGGTATCCTTGGCTTCCAATAAAAAATAAGTTTGGCACCCACATGGACTTGGGTATAAACTAAGTTCTTAAAATATTAGTTCCCAAGGGGATCAGGGATCAGTCTCTGCTCTTTCTCTTCTAGTATACTTCACAGCAAGTGCTTCCATTTGAACCATGGAGCCGTAGGAAAGTTCAGGAATCCTAACCACAGCCCAGGACATGGGAACCCCAGGAGGGAACACTGTGTGTGAAGCCCTCAAACAGAGGTAGGGAGGACCCAACTTCACTGAGCTTTTGTTATATGGTAGGCACCAACATCATGCTTTGTAACAGTTGTTTTATTTACTCTCTTAGCATCCTCTGAATTAGATATTCTTTTTCTTAAGATGTATTTATTTATTGTATATACAGTGTTCTGCCTGCATGTACACCTGCATGCCAGAAGAGGGCACCAGATCTTATTATAGATGGTTGTGAGCTACCATGTGGTTGCTGGGAATTGAACTCAGGACCTTTGGAAGAGCAGACAGTGCTCTTAACCTCTGAGCCATCTCTCCAGCCCCTAGATATTCTTATATTCATTTCATAAGCAAAGAAACCAAGTGTTGAAGAAGTGAAAGAATGTTCCCAAAGCCACATAGGCTAATGGATATAGATACTAAGATTCAAACACAGGCCTTTCTGAGCTCAAAACTTGCATTTGTTTTCTTTACTCCATAGGGCTTGCTAAAACATTGTTCAAATTTAAGTAATCTGGTCATATTAATTCCATCACCACTATTAAGGACCACCTAAGTATTGGACATTTCAATATGAAGGGACAAAGAATTGGCTGTTTTCATCACGGTTTATAGTTCTGCACTCCTTGTTATCACGGTTATCCCTTGATGGAGCAGCCTTGAAAACCTAGAGCAAGAAGTTCATCTGCTTGGACCGTGTGACTAGTGACTTGGCCATCAGCTACCTGCAATCTTGCCTGGAATTACTGTAGAGGGCAGACATTTCTCAACACCTGGGAAGTTGGAGCTCACACAGGATAGAGCCTCCCTCACACTGAAGTTGGTCTTAGAGCTTGCCAGCATTAAGATAAATGGCCACTGAGCCTCATCCTCAGTGTGACGCAGCAAGTTTGGGTGGGGACCTGTGGATATCATTTCTGATGCCCTCATTGGTTGATTCTGCTTCTTGAAAGTTCTTTAAGTAGAAGAGTTAAACAAACAAGTAAATTTTGCCATTCTTCTACCCATCTCAACCCTCCTATGACTACTCCCCAGACTTTTCCAAAGCTTCCCAGATCCAGGTCTTCTTCCCTCCTCACTAATGTCTCTATGACATGTGACATTGACATTCTTGATCACATTGTGATCCTGTAATTCTGTCATTACCTAGCTTCTGATGTGGGACCTGTACCCGTCATGACCTGCTTCTCTGACTCACCTCTCTCTTCCTCTCTGGTCACCTCTTCCTTTGCCTACTCACGGTTTAAGCTTTCTGATTCATGGCCCACTGGGAAAATGGCTACACCTTCTCTTGCCCCATCTTCCTTGCCAACACACTGCCTTCCGTGGGAACTCCAGCCAGATTTCCCGTCCTTGCTGACTGCTGGAGGCCCTCCAAGCCTATTGGCATGAGCAAGGTTGGAGGAGTGCTGCCAACATAGACTAACTTGAGCTCAATGTGATTCTTCATGTGACCACAATCATTAATTCATAGTAATGCCAATTAGGAAATATTCTTTACTCAGTGCTCCTGCATACCCTGTGATTTCTTGTGACCTTGGCAAAATATATGCCTCACCACAATTTTGAGTTATGTAGGAGTTAAAGGCCTCGTGGACACCAATCTTGCTCATATATGCAAATCTGCCCAGGGCATCAGCCTTCCCATTTTCAAATAGCCCAGTCAGAAAATAGTCAAGTTTCCCCTAAATGAGTTTCAAAAGCCTCAAGACAAATGAGCAAGACCGGGCATTCCACAAGGCATCTTTGGATAATTTCATTCACTAGATTCCTCCTTGCTATATATTAGATTGTATCTCATAAGCGTTGTTTTAAGTGGCCCTAAATGACTCTGCCTTCTGCACTGGCTTGTTATATATAGAACCTGCCGGCCTAAGGCATGGGCACACGGTGTTATGGTTTTTAATCCTGATTCAACCTCAGAGCTGGTCTAGTAAATCATCCTTCCCTGGAGATTAATACATGGCTGCAAAGGCATTGTCCTTGCAGTGTGTTTAAGCCAGGGGAAGAGTGAGTTGTGTCTAGATGTGAGGCTTCGGAGTCCAGAGATGAATGGGGGGAGGGGATGCAATGTCACATTTTTTTCCCTGCCCCTCTTTACCCCTGTTACATGCCAGCACATGCCGTAGCTGATCTCCAGTCCTTTTGCCCCAGAAGGAGGGTTTGCAATGGTTGGCATCTCCAATTCTGCTATGGCCAGAGGCTGGGGACTGGGATGTGAGAGGGGAGCCACGGGGGTGCGGTGCTGAGCAGCCGTGGTGGGTCCAGCCTGTTGGTGATGTGGAGTCTGCCGCTACTCTGGGTATGGGTAACGCGCAGTCACAGCAGTCGCGCTATCACACAGGTACAAGAAATCCGGATCCGGGATCCTCTGCAACCCCCCCAGCTCGTGGAAGCGCACAGGCCGGCTCCCGCGCGCCGCCGAATTTCGAGCTGGGGGCTGAGACCTGCAGATCACTGCGGCTGGCAGCAGGGGACAGATTCTTTCTAGCTTGGTTCTCTCCAGCCCAGAGAAGACTGGAGATGTTCGCGGAGCCGGGCGGTTGTCTGCGGAGCATTGGTGCAGCCTTGCCTGCTGCCCGGGAGGTTTGGCTGCCGCAGTCCTCTCCATTCACTGGGCTGTAAATCGAAGCTGTCTGCGCCGGCCAGGCACTCATCCCAGCGTGGCCCCGGGGCTACGTCCCGCCCAAGTCTCCCGGCACCTGATTTCCCAGTGGTCAATTAGGTGGCTCAGCCTGCAGCATTGAAGCAGTGGTGGGGCCAATGCCCCTGCTTTGGTGGAGCGCGCCGTGCGCAGAGACCTCCCCAGTCGACTTCCTCATCAGAAGGCAGCATCCATTCATAATTCTCTCTCTGCTTCTGGACCGAGTTAGACTGGAGCTGGGTATGGATTCCTGTGATCTCTCTTGCATCTGAAGGAGAAACTAAGATAAAAGAAAAAAGGAAGGGGGCGATGCGGTTGTAACGCACCAAGGCGCTGGAAACATCCCCCCACGCCCCCGAGAGAGGCCTCTCCTTTGCGGGAAGAGGGAGAAGAGGCAGATCCCCAGCCCAGCGCCCCAGCCAGCTGCTGCTTCGCTGCGGAGCCGGCACGCATGCCTACCTCACCTGACGGCCGCATTCCCGGGGAGCCGGCACGGGGCCCGGCGGCGCGCCCAGGGCGCACGGGCGGTAGGATTTCTGCACCTGGCGAAAGATGCACGGGCGGCTTGCCCAGGGCCGAGCCCGAGCCTGAAAGGACACCCGGGGAAGCTAACCTCGGCGCGGCACCCCACCGCAACCCCCCGGGATGCTCCACGTCTCGCAGCCCAGGCCATGCGGGTGTGTTTGAGAGGGGACCAGCTTGGGAGGAAGGGGTATGGGCAATTGACATGATCTTAAACTAATTTTTACCACCTCTGGGGTGTGGGTGAACTTGGGGGTGGAGGAAGCATGGACCGCAGCCCAGTCGCGTGCTAGCTGGAGAGGAAATCCCCATGGCTGAGGTCTGAGAGAGGCTGATCCCCTTGGCAGAGCTGAGTGTGGGTGAGCGGGCGGTCAAGGTGGACCATACATAGCTTGGCGGAACAAATAGAACAGTGTTGGTTTTCAGGGACATTTATTATTTTTTAAAAAGCATATTGCAGCTACAGCTTTGAAGTTTGCCGCCTCCTCCCCCCCCACCCCGACCCTATCTTGGGTTTTGGGGCGGGGCGCCACTCTTCCAAGCTGCTGTCCAGACCCTTATCAGCTGGGTGGAGGGGTCTGCAAAGGCTGCAGTGTCTGGTGTTGGGCAGCCCGAGGAGGGCATGGGGACTTGAGGGAACTGTGAGTGGAAGAGAGCCCTGAGGCTTGGCCTTGGGGGAGGGTGTTCTACCGCTGGGAGAAGTCAGGGATCCCGCTCGGGGTTCTCTCCTGTTTTTCTGCCTTGCTACTTAATGTTGGGTGACATTATGCTGTATCGGGGTTTCACTGTCATAGAGCTGTGATGCTGGAAGGCAAAGGAACTGTTAGGATGGGCTGGAGGAAAATATTGAGGGAGCTGGAGCTTTTCAGTTTGTGGCAGAGTTAACCCCATCGGTTCTGTTCCCTTGGCATACCTGTCCCAAGAGGTCACCATGCATGGCCATAAGTATGGCTGGCTGCATGGCTGATTAGCCTTGCTGGCTGGTGAGCCAAAGCTGGACCAAGGCAGGAATATGTTTGCAGTAAAAGAGCAAAGCCCTCCTGGTCCCCCTCAAGGGAAGGCTGGGCAGACCTGGCCATTGTGGAATAGTGTTCTGTCATAGCGTGGTATGCTCTTGAGTTTGGACGCTCTTGTTTTATGTTTTTTTTTTTTTTTTTTTTTTTTTTTTGCAGTTGTGTGCCCCTCGGTCACCAGTTTGTTTTTCACAGCTGCATGGGAGCAAGGCAAAGATAACAGCATCTAAAAATAGCCCTGCGGCTGGAGATGCAGCTTGCTTTGACCCCACCATTCCAGAGGCCGGGGTGGGGGTGGGGTGGGGGTGATGGCGTAGGGGTTGTCTCCCTTCCCAGTTTCCTGGTGAGAGCCAAACTTGAACTGCCAGATAACCTGAGAGTGGAGCCACACAAGCTCCAGGCTGAGGTCAAGGCTGGGAGACAGGAGTGCTGGTCTGTGTGAAAGGGGAGGAAATCTGCCGAGCCTCATCCCTTCCCGTGGGAGACCCAGAGCAACTGGGCTGCAGGATTGGAGGATGGGAACCTGGAAAGGAATCCCATCCCTGCCCCCACCGTGGACATTTGGGTTTTACATTCCCTCTGAGTTGCACCCAGTACTATACATGGGGCTTCCTACTCTGTGTTTCAGGAGCCAGCAGGCCACTCCCCCCACCTTAAAGGAGTTGGGCTTCGAATATAGGGGGATCAAGGGGTCCAGGTAACACGTAAATCATACCAGCTTCCTAGTGTAGCTAGGATACCACTCCTTCCTTTGCTGGTATGGCAGAGGTACTCAGCCTTTCTGAGGGAGGCTGCCTTCAGCTAATGGGGCAGGGGCCACATGGAAGGGATTCAGGGAAGGGCTGAGGAATTTTCTTTAACGGCAGCAGATAATAGGAAGTCCAGGTCCAAGATCTTCTAGGATTCCTAGATCTTGTGACCCTGCTGGGCCTCTCCCATTATTTATTTTCAAAAGCCTCGATTTCTCTCATGCTCACTTTTCTTTGGTGCAAGGGTGGAAAATTCCAGTTTTAAATAAAATGGACTCTGTATTCCCGACTTGGTTGGACAATGGGAAATTTTTTGCAATAATTCTCTGGTAATTGCTGAAAAATATAAATGGCCATGTGTGCACGGCAAAAGAAGCAAATTAAAAAGCAAAGGTGTGAATATACAGCACTGTCTCTGGGTTGGAGCCTGAACCTCTCAGACATTTTCTCTTTTCTTTCAAAGTGAATGTTGATTCTATACCTTTATTTTCTGTAGGTCACAACTATAATCCTTGGGAAATATTAAGATATCAGTCTTGATCTAGAGGATGAGACCAGACAACAGAACACCTGAGAAATCCATCCTTCTTCTGGTTTCCTACTAGAGTCTTGCAAATAGCAACTGGTACCTCTTAAGCATTGCTCTCACGTTTAACTCCCTGAAGAAACACATAAGACCACTGGTGATTAAATGCAGCCCAGTGACCCAGGGTATGGGCAGCCTACTTTGGCCAGCTTAGAGGAGTAGAGGCTTTGATGTAGAAACTTAGAAACCCAAGAGTTGGGATTCAAATTTCCCAAGTCTATACCATGTGTTGGGCTCAATCTGTAACAAATAAGATGTCAATGATCTCTTGATCTTAGGTCTTAGGTCGAAGGTCAGTTTCCTCTCGAAATCAAAATCTGAATTAGCAATTAACTAGGGGCCGATAAAAAGCATATTATTTGAGGAAGGCAACATATAAACCCTAAATCTCAGACAACATATAAACCCTAAATCTCAGACAGATAACACAACATTTTATATAAATATAGTCTAATCAGCTCTTTGGTTTGCTGTGATAAACAGCCTAATCATGTCCCCTCTTGTGGCTTTCCCATTCTCTGGAGACATGGAGTCCCTGATGAGTCCTTTGCCCAAAGAACAGAAGAAATTGAGATTGTGGAAGATTGCCCTGGAAGGAGCAGGCTTCATCCAAGTTTATGGCCAGAACTCAATCACATGGCCACATCTAACTGCCAAGGGCCTAGTAAGGAGAGTCTGTGTGCAGTCTGTGCATGACTAATATATTTTCTTGCATTAAGGAGCCCCCTCACCCCCTTCACCTCTGCTTTGGAGTTTTGAGTTTGACCAAATTCAGTGAAGGTTTCCATCTTAAGATTGATGGCAATTCTACTCTCCCCTTCCTACCTCAAATTGATTTGCAAAGGTGTAGAAAGGAAAAGCTCTTCTTAGAGGGATTATCTGCTCTAGTCTCTTTTTAGTCACATCTTCTAGATAACTTTTCCTGCATCCCTGCATCATGCAGCTACTTTAAAGCAGGGCTGGAGTAACAACCTAGATTCACATTTCTTGGCTCACATTCTTTCCACCATGCCATGCTGACCCTGCCTTCTTAAGAGAGCAATTATATAGGATATAGTTTCTGAAAGCTGGCATCCTTTCCTAGTGTGTAGTCACTAAAAGAGCTATTTATATGATTTAAAATCCATGTACATTTCTTCCCAATTCCTACAGTGTAATCATTTACAGTCAGGCAAAGAATAACCAGGCATTAATCTATGCTCTATACATATATTAGTTCATTCAATCCTCACAATAATCTTAGAAATAAGAAGTGTTATTACTCCCATTTTATGTTGAGGAAATGGTGGCATAAAAGACTGAGTGGCTTGCCAGAGATTTCCTGGTTAATAAGTGACAGATCTAAAGCTTGATTCTGAGTGGGACAAATGTTGGCTTATTTTACTATGTGTCTTCTCTGATCTGTTGGATTTTTTGTCCAGTCCTTTCTGGGATATATAATTGGCACAGACCATGATACTCAAGAATTAACATTCTTAGTCTCATCTTTTGGTGAGTGACCTTGAGAATGGATGGCAGGGAGTCATTTGTAATCTTGCTGAACTAATGGTTTGTGCTCTAAGCCTATGAAATTAACACAAAGTATTGAGCAACTTAGTTATTGAAGAAGCTTAACCCCAAACCTCCAGCCTCTAGCAGCCTATTGAGGCCAGCCTTCCTGCCTACTTCCCTCTCTCCCTTCCTCCCTCCCTCCATCTATCCACCCTTCCCCCTCCCTCCCTCTGTCATCCTTCCTTCCTTCCTTCCTTCCTTCCTTCCTTCCTTCCTTCCTTCCTCCCTCCTTTTACCAGTTTTGACTGCCATTGTGTAGGTAGCAACTTGTGAAAGAACTCCAAGTTTGTTTACTTGTGAGAAGTGCCACTGAATGAGAAAAGATTGCTGTGATGTTGAAAGGTAATGAGTGGACATGGTGAGGTGGGTACTTGACCTTGAGATTGCTACTATTTGGAGTTCTTCTTTCTATTGGGGTGTGAGAACTCACCCCAAGCCTTACTAGTTTAAGCAATAGCTACTCATCTGTTGATGTTGAATTCTGTAGTCTGGGATGAACTCAGCTAGCTGCTTTCGCTGGGCTTGCCAGTGGTAGGTCAGATGGCATGTCATCTGAGGGATAGATTCACATGAGATGCTCAGCTGACTATGCTTCTGTCCCTTTCTCTGTGCACTTTCAGGGATTCTCCCTCTTTACTTGATTCTCCTGCAGGGTAGCTGGATGACTTACCTGACAGCTCAGGGTCCCCAAGAACAGAGAGGTAAAAGCTGCCAGGCCTTCTGATTGAGCCCACAGCTAGTTTTGCCAATGGAAAGAAGAAAATCCCAGGAGAATGAATTAATTGAGGTCATAAATACCAGAGGCATGGAAACAGACTGCCAAAGAGGTGAAACCTCTGGATTTACAAATTCAGGGCTTCCCAAAGGTCTCAGGAAGAGTTTACTGTATATTGCCAAGTATGTAAAATAAAATCCATTCGTTCTACTCAGTGAAGCAAGGCTATTATACATGCTTGGTTCTTTCTTCATCCCCAAACTAATGAACCATTTATACCCTAAAGGAGCACAGAAGCCTGAAGAAAGGAACTGAAGTGTGTGACTTCTGCTCTCTTGCCTCCTCTCTTGTAGTGTCTCAGAGGCATCCATCTTAAAAGACACAGCAGGGGCTTAGAGAGATGCCTTGGAGGTTAAGAACTCTCGATGCTCTTGTAGAGGACCTGGGTTCAGTTCCTAGCATGTATATATAGAAAAGAGTCATAATAAACTGTAACGCCACTTCCAGGGGACCCAATGTCCTCCCCTGACTTGTTAGATAGCTGCACACATGGAGTACACATGTATACATCTAGGCACACACGTATACATTAAATACATAGTTTTTAAAAGATTTTTTCATACAATCTATTTTGGTCATATTCTTTTCCTTCTCTCATCTCTTCCCAGATCTTCCGCATATCCCTACGCACCCAACGTCATGTTCTTTTACTCTTACTCAAAAACAATAAAGCAAATAAATGAAAGTCAAAACAAGCAAACAAACCCCATCAAGACAAAACAAAAGTGCATACAAAAAATAGTGTCTGTTTTGTGTTGGGCAACTACTCTTGGTCATGGGTCCTGCCATGCAGTGTGGTTGATATGAGACACCATTGAAGAAAAATGATTTTCCTTTTCCTGGCAGGTATGGATTGCAAATAATTTCTTGGTTAGGGGTGGGATTTTCTATACACTTCACCTTCTCTATGTTGGGATTTTTGTCTGGTTTGAACTTCTGCAGGTTTGTATATGCTGTCACAGTCTCTGTGAGTTCATCTGTATAGCAGCCCTATTGTGGCTGAAAATCACTGTTTTCCTGGCATCTTCCACAATTGTTGGTTTTCAGTTTTCCAACCTCCTCTTCTATATAGATCCCTGAGTCTTGATGGGAGAGGATTGCTGAAGACATCCCACCTAGAGATGAGTACTCCAAATTTGGGTTCTCTCCTTCTCTCTCTCTCTCTCTCTCTCTCGCTCTCTCTCTCTCTCTCTCTCTCTCTCTCTCTCTCTCTCTCTCTCTCTCTCTCCCTCTCCCTCTCCCTCTCCCTCTCCCTCTCCCTCTCCCTCTTTCCCTCTCCATTGTCCAGTTGTGGGTCTTATGTTAATGTGGGTCTTGTGTTAATTCTCATATATAGCAAGAAGAAGCTTCTGTGATGATGGTTGAATGATGCACTAATCTTTGGGTATAGCAGTATGTCAATAGGAGTCATTTTACTGCTACATTCCTTTAGCAGGATAGTAGTTGTACATTTCCCCTAGTCCTATGACCTATGTAGTCTCATGTTCTTGGCCACTTTAGCAGTGAAAAGAGATAACAGTACCAGATTTCCAGAAAATTACAGTTTTAAACATTGGGAATGCACCAATTGAATAAGAAGGCAGGACTATTTCTGATCTTCCAGAGCAAATCATATATTGTAAGGGAACTTAGCTTGCATTTTGGATGTCCTTTCTGCCTCAGGGCATAGAGCTGATTTCTTGGTTTAATTTGTGTGATCAAATTCAGAGTGTCCTTCCCCCCACTGCCCCTTATTCTAGAGTCACTACAGTCAATGCAAGGGCTACTATCCAATTTCACTCTCTTCATCAAGACTCAAGCGCCTATACCTCAGTCACTCATTCATCAGACATGAATGCAGATAGCTAGTAGGTCACAGCTGAGTTATTTTCTAAGAATTTTTCTGTGTTGAAGAAGATCACCTTACCCACGATCATGCCCTTTCCCAAATGATGACTGGTCAGAACAAGTCTATAAAGGTCTGATCACTTTGCCTCAGTTTAGGAGAACTCTGCAGAACTAGCTCACTTCCAAACACTCCCATGTTTCCTGGATCACTGGTCCAAGATTTTGTTAGGACTGTATCACAACCCAACCTCTTTTAGTGTCTAGCCTTGTTTAATTCAGTTTCTTTGCAGGTGTTGACCCAAAGAGCATTTCCTAGCAAATTTCTCCCATACTAATGTCTGTATCAAACTCTATTTCCAGAGAACTTGACTTATGATATTCTGTAAGCTAAACTATTTTCTCACCAGAGTTAGGCCACTGTGTGCATGTATAGAAGCAAAGCACATGGCTTGGACCTTCACCAAATGCCTCCATGTAGGAACACATGAGTGGCACTTGGATCACAACATGAGAAGATAAGCAAAGATTAAATCAGGATTTTCCTACTGATTACTCTATACCTTAAAACTTCCCCCAAAGTTGTGATATATTTTGTTGTTGTTGATGGTGGTGGGGGCAATGGTAGTGGTGTGTGTGTATGTGTGTGTGTGTGTGTGTGTGCGTGCGTGTGCGTGCTCACATGCACGCGTGTTTAAGAAATGGGTGATTTATGACATTGATTGTATGGTTAACAATTGTGCCTAAGCACTCTTCCACCTGATTATTTCTTCCTTTGGGCATGGCACTGGCAATCAAAATTTATCTTTCAAATTAAGGCTGTAATTATATTTTGATAAAGATCTACCAATTCAATGAGAATGAAAATTTGAGGGTTGCCAGGATACAGATGACTCTGGGTTATAGAGAAGGGTTTGCATGCAGAATACTAATAGGTGGTTCAGCACTCTTATCTAGACCTTTCCAATAGCATCTGATAATGCTGGCCCATCAAGTACCATTTCTCTGCTATTATTCTAGGAGGGTAAAAGTGATGAAAGTTATGAGCAGGGTTTTATGAATGAAAAGGAGATTCATCAGATGTCTCTTAGTCGGCCTCACTGGAGTTCATAAATACAGTAACACTTACTTGGCATTATGTCAAAATCTAAGAGACAAAAGCTTACTCTTATTTTCTTACCTCTTCATTTATTATAAATAAAATATAGATGGCTTTGGGTTATTGATGTTCACTGGTAATAAGGAGGCATGTTTGCAATGGAGTTGACTCTCAGAGGACTAGAAATAGTGGATATTTTCTGATGTTACATAAATAATTTTATTTTCCATTATTACTCACCAAGTAATCTGTCTGCTAACCAACAAACAATAGGGTCCTCAAGTTCTACCTGAGGGAACCAAGAAAGTTTAAAATGCATTACAATGTAAGAAAATAATAAATGATAATACAATATTGTAGTTCTCAGCATAATATTATTAAGGGAGAAGAGGATAATATGATTTGAGTCGCACACAAGTTTTAAATGCTATATGAGATTTGATATACACATCTGAAAGTATAGTACATTTCTATGACTCTGAAGTCTCAATACTCCTTTCCAGTCAGTCTCTCACTGTGTTTGCCAGCCCATTATTGAGACTTTTGTCACATAGATTAGATTTTCCTGTTCAAAGTTTTATAAGTTGAATCACTAGAATGATTTTAAGAAAAGACCTGGCATCGTTGATTCAGGATTGTATTTTTGGAATTAACCCACATTGCAATATATAGCAGTAATTTGGTTTTCTGTTGCAAAGAAATAATCCGCTGTAAGAAGATAACACATTTCTGCCAGGTGTAGTCCCAGCACCAGAAAAGCTGAAACAAAATGGTTCAGAGGACAACTGTGACTGTGTAGAAAGGACCAGGCCAGCCTAGGCAGTAGGAGAAAACTTGCTGCAGTGTCTCCCTCACCTACTGACCCCACCAAATATATGAGTATCACAGCTTGTTTTTCCTTTTCTCTTGTGGTGTTTCAAGTTTGAGGCTGTTAATAACATTAATAAGAATATTCTTGTGTAAATCTTTTTATTGATTTCTATTTTTTTCTTGTGTCAGTACCTGAGTGAAATTGCTTAGTACCTATAAGGTTAAAAAAAAAGTGTGATTGGCAAGTTTTCTACTACTGTACCACATTCTGAACCTGGAACATCTCTTGAAGAGTAGAAATGTTTAATTTGTCAAAGTCGAATTCACCAGTATTTTATTTTATGGTTAGATCTTACTAAGCCCTATCAGAAAAATCTGCATCGTTTAAGTTCACAAAGCTTTTCTCAGGCATTTTCTTCTAGAAATTTTATGATTCTAGCTTTTATGCTTAGGTCTATTATCCTCTAATTCTTATATATGGAGTGAGTGGAGAGGTTAAAATTAATTTTTTTTATATCTCTTTAGTTGTTATAAAACAACTTGCTTAAAAAGTCCTGCCCCCCCCCCATGTCTATGTTTGGTTCTGCATCTACACACACACACACACACACACACACACAAACACACACACACACACACACACACACACACACACACACACACCCTTTGCCATAACCAAATCTTAGCTTGTGCAGAATTATACTAGGTCTTGAAATCAAGTAGTATAGACCCTTCAATGTCAATTTCCTGCAAAATTATTTTAGCTATTCTATAACCTATGCATTTTCATACACCTTTTAGAGTCATCTTGTCAACTACTTTAAAAATGATGACACAAGACCTGCACAAGCTCAAGATAGACAAAATTCTGGCACAAAGGAGGAGAGGCAGACACAAAGTTCCATTCCTATCTGAGGAGCTATTGCTAATTGATAGCTGTTTGGAGATAAGGAATCAATTTTCTTCAAGGGTATGACCCCTGGTAGGTCAACTATGCTCCAGAATAGACTTCACACTCAAAAGTATTTGGACAGTACAAATTGCACTTGTAATATTTTTTAAAGAGGAGATAAAGTTGGGTGAATAAGGAGATGGAGGCATCTGGGAGCAGTTGGGGGATGATGTCTACAAAATTCTCAAAGAAGTAATAAAATATGTATTTTAAAAAGCCATGATGGAATTTTTGACTGGCATTGTTCTGAGTCACTCAAATCCACTGAATTTAGGATAAATGAAGACATATAACAGTATTATTCTTTCAATCCCTGAATATGGTATGTTCTCCATCATATAGTTCTTTAATTTACCTTATCAATTATGAAAGTGTTTAGTTTAGAAAACTTACACACTTTTTGTAAAATTTATCTCTAACTATTCTGTTACTATAAATTGTATTCTTTATTTCATCCTCTAATATTTCATTATACATGCATACACACAAATGCACACACACATGCACACTGACATGTATATCTTTTTGTGTGGACAGCAGGTCTAGAATTTGCTATATAGAATATATTGTCCTTGAATTTGCAGTGATTCCTCTGCCTTTACTCTTCAAATGCTAAGATTATGTGTATGTGTCACCACTACACCCAGCTGTTTGATTCTTATATATTGATCTTATATCCCATACAAAGTTAACAAAGTTATACATTTCTAAATTCACTTTTTAATTTAGCAATGTTTTATAGGTTCTGTGCAAATTTTAACTTACTTTGAGTGTCTGAATAATAATGACTTTCTTTTCTATCTTCATTTCATGTTTTCTTACACTGATAAGAGTAGATGTTTTGAATTATTTTCCATCTTAGAAAAAAAATCAGTGTTTTACCATTGAGTATGATATGATATTAGCTGTAGTCATTTTGGTGATGACCTTCATCAGGTTTTGATATTAGAGTTATTGAGGTTTTGTACATTTTTGTTGGAAAGCATTTGTTCCTTTTCTGGTCACTAAAAGAATTTGTATGAGTTGGTAGCATTGCTTCCTTTAATATTTGGATATTGTTCCTTAGTGATGAAACCATCTGGATCTAGAATTGTCTTTATAGAAAGAGTTTTGATCACCAATTCTATTTCTTTATAAAATATAGGACTATTTATATTTTCTATTTCTCTTGTTTCCCTTGCTAAGTTCTTACAAGATTCTTCATATAAGCTGTTGAATGCATTAATGCTATAGACCAATGGGTTCACAGACTAATGATGTCACTGTCAAGTGGAGCAATGCTGAGAGAAAACTTCGATAAATAAGGAAGGGAGTCTTGGGGGCAAGAATAAAATGAGAAAAGGCTTGCAAGTGGTTTCTCCTGCACAGCTCATTCTGATGGGAATGATTTAGAGTGATTGAAAGGAAAGAGTAAAACTAAAACATTTTTTTCATCAATGATCAAGTATGTACTGGTAAACTGCCTGAGTGGAGTCTGAGATAGATTGGTACTAAAATAGAATAGAGCTTCATTTTCTAAAGAGAAAGGCGTCTGAGTATTTATTTCTCTGTAGACAACATGGTCTTATGTACCTAGTATGTACTTCTGACACATAGTTATTACATTCTTTGTTTTATATCCATCATCTAACCTAGATTTCAAGTTACTCAAGAGGAAGATCCCAATATTTATTCATACTGAAATTCAGTGTTAAGCATGTGGTGCATAGTTAATAGTTCATGAATGAAAGAAAGCTGAAATTT
The DNA here is from genome assembly GCF_903995435.1 of Acomys russatus. NCBI lineage: Eukaryota > Metazoa > Chordata > Mammalia > Rodentia > Muridae > Acomys > Acomys russatus. Next base: position 32,861,962 of record NC_067169.1, read on the forward strand.
TGAGTAAAAAGATGCATGATTTAATGAGCAGGCAGGATGAGTAATGGTATGCATTAAGCTAGGCAACACTAGAGTAGATAACATATATAGAAATAGGAATATTTTAATACAGTAAAAATTCTGTTTGGTGTAACAAAACTTGGTATAATCCTGCAATACTTAGCTCCTAAACATAGTGGAAAAGAGAAAAACCAAGGCTCCTGGGAGGTTTTGAATGATCAAGCCCAGAAATGGTGTACATCTCTTCTGTTCAAAGTCATTATCTAGCACACAGTTCTGGCTCCAGCTGAAGCCACAAAACAAATCAACCCACGGGACCTTTAGCAAGAGTTAAGGACAATGAGAAAGGGGTAAGGGGAACTTCCCCAAACGGTTACTGCTCAGTCTGGGAGAAACCTCAGCACTGAAGATGTTAGAGGTGTTGCTGAGGACTGTGTCCTGCCCCCACCTCCACTACTGACCATGTCCAGTTTGCCACTCGAGCTTGATCTGTTTGGTATGCCTTTCAGACCTTACTATTTATCCCCCTGAGGCTCAGTTCTTTCTAATGAACTTTTAGAAGCCATCTTCTCCAGAAGAAACTGAGAGCAGAACAGAGCGCTAATAGACTCCGCCAGCAGTTCCCTGCTAGCTCCAGCCAGAAGCACAAATGAAGAGAGGCACAATGTGGGTCAGGGCAGGGAGTTTTGATGATGAACCTCCCAGGAGTCAGCAAAGCAGCCCTGCTCTGGGAGGCATCTGCGCTAAGCTCCTGCCAGCTGCTGAAAGACAGCTCCCACAGTCCCTGTGATCTGGAGTCTCCTGTTCAGGATCAAAGTGGCTGCCTCCACAGGGCCCACAACTGCACCGTGAGAGCTCAGTGGCCTCAGAAAATGCTGCTGGGCATCTCATATGTAGCTCAGGGTGTCAAAGCAAGCACAGCAGCCAGGCTAGAGGTACGTTCTCGGTTTCAGAACAGGGCAAGGATTTGAGATGGTGAAGGCTAAGGGAATGAAGGTGGACACATAGTGAGTTCTCGGAGCTGTTAGTGGTGATGACCATGGAACTGGACAAAATGGTACCTCTCATCGTTTTTGAAGTTTCAGGAGACAATACAGAAAGCCTCCTTTTTTTCTCTCTTGGAGGCTACCTCCCCAAGCAAGGCCTTGGCTAGTCTTCTAGTTCCTTAGTATTAATCAGTGGTTAGTTTTGAGATTTCTTGCCTTTTACCTTTAAAAACACATTTATGGCCAGGTGTGGCTGCACACACCTGTAATGCCAGCACTTGTGAGACTAAGGCAGGAGGACAGAGAGTCCAGGGTCATCCCAGACCATACAACAGGTTCAAGGCAAGCATGGGAAACTTAGTAAGAATATTTACCAACCTTTCTCCCAAATAAACAACAACAACAACAAGCCCCACCATCCTAAAGGTACAGTTAGATAGAGTGAAATCAAGAATAGAAAGAAAGGGGCAGAATTTTCAGAAAATTTGCCATAGGGGAAATGAAAAACAAACAAGCTAGAGGAAGCAGCAAGAAGAAAAATAAAGGGTGCTTTTAGCACTAAGAAGTGAGAGAGGAACTCTCTTTCCAGTGCCTCTCCTAACCCTGCTCCTACAGTATAGCTTTGCTGCTCTTCAAATCCCCAAGCTTGATTCTATTTAGAGGCTCTGGCCTGTTGGCTCTCTCAACTTAGAATTCTTGTACCCCTCATTTTCACCCATCTCACACCCTTCACTAAGGCAGACATCTGCTCAAATGTCACCTAACCGTGCACCCACCTAGTTTGGGTTCTTCAGAAGTAGCCCCTAAGACAATTCCTTACATTCTAGTAGTTTCCTTGGGATATAAACCTAGAAGAACAAAGTAAGGGGCAGGGGAAGTAAGGTAGAGGGAAAAAGGATCTTATAGAGGCATGCAGTCTAGCGGTCGCCACGTTGGCAACTGGTGCTCAGGCCTAAGGATCTCAGGGGACAGTGTAGCATGTACTACAGAGTATGTCTAACTTCTGAGGACATTGCTGTTTGCTCAAGGACTTCTTCCAGGAGCAGTAGATGACTAACGCATATAGCTTGCCCTGCTTCTAGGCCAAGCACTCTCCCATTGGCACAGGGGGAAAAATCGCTTTCAGATAGAACATTTCAAGAAGTTGCAGGAGAAGCCTTTAGAGTGCTGAAGTGAATGTTGAGGGGACGCCAGCAAGATGCTGAGCATCTGCTAAGCCGCCCTCTCCAAAATAGCAGCCCCGTCACCCTTGATCCTCTCACCCCACTCTCTGCTCCTTCACAAAACCTCTACTACTTGACATAACATCTGTATGTTCATTACCATCTGTCTCTTCTGCTATAGAGAAAGCTCCAGGGAGAAAGGGACTTCCTATATGCTCCAGTGCCTCAGACAGGGTAGTGAATCTTCACTAATGACTACATAAATGAGTGCATATTCAGACAAAGATGGGCATTTGTCGCTATCACTTTTATCCCAAGCATGTGTAACTGTAGGAGAAGAGGACATAAATAAGTTGCAGGGACAAAGATAACTGTGGCACAATGATAGGGCATGGCTGGTGCTCAAACATGAGTTGATAAAGAGACTAATAGGCCATTGCAGTTTCTTGGTCTAATTTTTTTCTGTGGACTGGGGGATTTCCTTTTTGCTGTGGATATAATATCTATTCCCTTTGCTCCATAATACTAGATGGAAACAGCAACAGCACAGCAGGAGTATCTTCACAGATTGGGAGATGTGATATCAAAGCCAAAGACCATAAGGCAAGACATGTGAAAAGGGGAAGGAAGGGGAGCCAGAGTGAGGGATAAAGTACAGGTCAAGAAAGCAAGAAGCCAAGGAGAGGCCTCACAAACTCTTAAGAACTGAATATTCCACGGAAATGTTCCTTTTCAGTATGAACTTTTGGGCTGTGAGGAAATGTATCTGACTCCAGGCATTCTTGTAAATCGTGAAGCTCTGTTGAGTCAGGCCCTGAGCTGTGTGCTCCTGGCCATTGGCCTGAATTTCTCTAGAGAGGAAGGAAGTTCTGAAGGGCAGGAAGTCTCAGTGGCCGCTACTTTCTACAGGAGCAGTTCTCAACCTGGGGGGGGAATCACCACCCACACAGGGGCCACATGTCAGATCTCCTACATGTCAGATACACACATTGTGAGTCACGAGAATAGCAAAATGACAGTTATGGAATAACAACAAAATAATTTATGGTTGGGGGCCACCACAACATGAGGAACTGTATTAAAAGGTCCCAGCATTAAGAAGTTGGTCTATAGGTTTTCAAAAAAATCTTACCACAAAAGACTTGAGCCTGTAGTCACTGTGCATGGAGACTTGGTAAGGTGACACAATAGTGACACAATAGTGAGTGATTGGGAAACTGGGCAAACTGTGTGCCACTTGTTGTCAGTGACTTTTGTTCTGAACAGAACAAACCTTTTTCAGAATACACAAAAGTTAAGTAAATGGTCTACTCACCAAATCTACTGGCTTAACAATGTGTAAAAGAAAGCTTAAAAATCCAGAAATATGGTCAAAATTAATTTTCTTAGATAAATGAATTTCCCAAGTTATTTAGGTCCCAGATGCCTTCTTGTCAATACCCTAACCTCTTCATGTAAACATCTTTGCCCTGATATTTAATTCCATGCAAAACTGTCTGGAGATACTCCCTAACAGCCCATTTATGGGCCTCTGTCTTCTGTCTACACAAGGCTAAGTTGACATTTTAAATTCAATTCACTGGTAACAATGAGAAACAGCCAGTGAGAGCGATGGTTTATGGTTTGTGTGAATGTTGAAGTAATAGTTCTCATTTCTTATTGGGATGACCACATAGCTAGCTGCTTTTACAATGCAAAAAGTTGAAATTCTATTAAAAATGCCTATTGCTTAGGTTGATCAAATTTTAGAACAAGTAATATGACCCTACAGGTGTCTTGAATCTTTGTATGACCTTAAAACTGAGCTCTGGGTTGATATGAGTCATTTGATTTGTTTTGCAGATTAGCATCTTATTTTAACCTGTGTTTGTAAATTTTCATTTATTTATATATTATGTGTGTGCACATGCCAGTACATGCATGTATAGGTCAGAGGAGAACTTCTGGCTATTGGTTCTTTCCTTTCTTCTTGCAGGTTCCGAGGACTGAACTCAGGTCATTTATCTTGGTGGCGAGCATTTTTGCTTGTTGAGCCATATTACTTTTATTTTTAACCTTTATTCCTACTGCTACATGGATTTTTTTGTAGAGGCTACAAAAAACAAAGAAAAAAACTAATCTCTTACTTTTCAAGGCTAATAACCCATTCCTTTTCCAATTCGGGTATTTGCCCACATTGGTCTGGCTTTGATGTCTCTGAGGCAGAGAAGCTCTGCAGAGAAAGTCAGTGTCCGTAGCTAGAGGGTATTGAGAAGGCACAAGTGGATGTGGCTCAGGCAACTTCCTCAGAGAATTCTAGGCAAACAGTTCAACATAGGCCACATACACTCCTAAGTTCCCTTGTATGTCTTCTTCAGGGACTCTCAGGCCTATGCATTGGCCCATAAGACAAGTCTAGTTCAGCATTTTGACTGACTGGGTGCTTACAGCTTGCATTTGGTAGTCTAAGGGGCTGACTTTCAAAACCTTGTATTATAACAGTTACTCTGCCAGCAGACTCCTCGAGACAATATGAAGGTGGAGTTTGGAAAGGAAAAGTCAGTACTTGGTTGAGCAGCAGCAGCAAGGCAGAGCCCAAGTTGATAATCTATGGACTCCCAGATTGGCTGGACTAGTCCTCTACTGCCACTGTACAAAGGATCCTTTTCTCTTTGCATCCTTTCAGCATTAATTGTCATTTGTTGTATTTGTAACAGCCACTTGGACTAGGGTGGGATAGAATTTCAGTTTAGTTTTGATTTACATTTCCTTGACGGTTAAATAGGTCAAACAATTTCAATCTTCAATATGTTGAGGTCTGTTTTTACCAGCATCACTTGTTAAGATGGTTGTCTTCTCACAAATGGGTGCTTTTGACACCTTTGTCAAGTGTCAGATGCTTATAGTGCATGGGTTTATTTCTCAGGCCTGTATTCTATTCTATTAGTGTATGTTTCTGTTTTTGTACCAATATGCCACTGTTTTGCTACTGTAGCATGGTTTGAAAGCAGGTATTTCTAGGCATCTAGCATTGTTCTTTTGCTCAGGATTTCTTTGGTTATTTGAGGTCTTCTGTGCTTTCATGTGAATTTTAAGGTTCTTTTCTAGTTCTATGAAAGAAGCCATTTTGATAGAGGCTTTCCTGGATCTGTCAGTTATTTCTGCAGTATTGCCAGTTTAACAATATTAATTGTTAGTCATAAAAATAGAAGATCTTTTCATCTTCTGATATGTTCACTTTCTTTAGTGTTTTGTAGCTTTCATTGTAGTGATGTTTTACATACTTGGTTAGGGTTATTTTCAGGTGTTTTACTATTTCGAGACTATTGTAAATGGGACTATTTTTGGATTTTTTTTGTGGGTTCATTATTGGTATTTTAAATTTGTTGGTTTTGTGTTTTGTTTGTTTGTTTTAACCTTGGTGTTTTGCTGAATTTGTTTATCGTGTATAAAGTTTGGTAGAAGGATGACTGGTAGTGAAGGCATAACTCAGTGTGTCATTCACTCATTTGTTTGCTAAGTGGTACTTAGCTCCCTCCTAAGCAGACTTGTAATCATCTCCTCTGTGCTATCCACAGTGAAATGTCCTTCAGACTCCTACCAACAGATTCTTCTCAAATTTCATGTTAAGTCACTTCAAGAAATTGCCCATATTCAATTTTTTTACCTAAAAATAGCAAATTTACATAGTTCACATGTGCTAATTGCTGATCTCTGCCAGCATTTGTCCTCTACTCTGCTAATCCTGTCTGTCCACCAGTCCTCTCCCCAAACTCTGGAAGCACTTCATCTCTCTACTCCTGAAATCAGAACGCATTTATCTTGAACCAGTGTGGAACTCAGTGTCTCTTCAATGTGAACACTTGATCCCACCTTGGATAATCATCTAATTTGCCTAATCTGACTACCAGGCTATGAGCTCCTTGAGAGCACTGCTGGTGTCCTTTCTTTTCAAAGTACTTCTGTAGTCCTTTGAATGTTATAGTGGGTAAAGTGTTTTCTTTCCTGGACTTGAGTGTGGCAAATACAAGAGTCAGTTTTCTGCTGTGATTTATTTCTCTCCTCCCTTCTGCTTGACCCATCTCTGTAGGAAATCACACGAGAAAAGAAACATAATAGAAATATCTTGAACCTGAGAATGAGATATAGGGCATCATTTATTTATTGTGAAAGACTGCTGAAGTTTGGAGTCTTCATTTGCTTACTCAAGAGCAGTAAAGTTGAAACATGCATTTGCCAATATCCATCTATTTTGACCTACAGAAATGTCCATTTCACATCATTCAAAGCAGACTTTTCATATTTTGGCTCATGCACAGTTGCTCATGGGTGAAGTTGCCTAATCCGTGCATGTGATCCACTCACTGAGTCCATGCTAATGTGATTCCCATGGAGGCTCCTTGGAGCTTCTGATGAGCCTGTGGCATTTGGTAGATTCTGCAGTAGTTTGTGGAATTTTTGTTAGACGCTCTGGATTCAAAAAGAGGCTGGTTCATTTCCCGCTTCCCTACAGGTGCCAACATGTGTGTTTGATCTCTGGGATAAATGCCAAGACCTCCAGGCTTGAGTTTTCAAGTTTCTGGAGATCAAAAGCTCTCCCCACACACCACAGAAGCTTCTCTGTACTGTTTCTCAACAAAGCCTTCCCAGCTCCTTTGAGGCCCAGTATGCAGAGTTCACAGGAGATGAGAAAGGAAGTACAGGAGCTCTTGGTTTCCTAAATTGCCAGCATGTAGAGGAGATGAGTATGAAGGGCAAAGAGCTGGTAGGTTTTTCTCAAGTGAATTGTGAATTAAAAATGCAGGAACTTTCAATGTATTTTTAGTTATTTATGAACCAGATACACCTGAATGGGAGTCTCTCAAAAATTTCCCTTTTATGTACTCAAAGAAATACACAAGACCTTAGCATTATTGTGTTTAGCACCTTCAGCCATTTCATGTGAATTTCACAGCATTTTTACTCTACAATACTAGTAGAAAACACCCCAAAGGCAAAAGGTGGAAGAAATCTAAAACCGAATTCAGTTCTCTTACTGTAGTCATTTTGCAGCTTTTGAAGTAAGCAATTATGACATTGTCATTAGGAATCAGGATTTTTCAGCATAAGAGAAAAAGAGATCAATTATAAAATCAAGGAAGTTAAATTAAAATCTATAATCTTACATTTCAATTAGAAGTGGCAGTTTAAATTTGACTTACCTTCATCTTCTGAAAATGTGTGTTTTCCAATTCTGCTTACTGAAGAAGCCTAGAATCAGTAGCGATACTACAAAAGAGAATGCCTCTGGTGTGCAAAAGGCTGTTCCATCTCAGAAGAGCCAGAACTAATTCCAGGTCTGGGGCAAGAAATGTGTAAGACGAATCTGGGACACCTCTCTTGATATCTCTGCCAATTTAGCAATGCACAGACTAACTGAGTCACAGAAGAACCCATCTTCTCTGACACTGGGCTGAATGTAGGTTCAGCACTCCCCACTTGTCAGGCCATGGCAGAACTGTTACAAATATCTAAGTTTTTAGGGTTGAAAACTTCATTGAAAAGACTATCATTTGGCCTTGCATGCTCATATAGTCTTAGTTTCTTTGTTGCCCCAACAAAAAGCACCAATTCTCTTCTACCTATAAAGATACTACTTAGTAAGTAATAATTTTAATGAAGTGTAGTGAAGATAGTATGTAAAGCTTTTGCATTTAATTTTTTTAACCATCAATGATTATCTCTAAATTCTGAGAAACTAGCCTCTATATCATAGAAAAGATTTAGTAGAACATATAAATGAGAATCAATTGTGTATTAATCACCTTACTGCTTCACAGTCTAACTAAACTGTCCAAGAGGGTATCTGTCCAAGAGGACCAAATACTTTCTATGTGCCATATTGAATAACAGGACGGTTTTCTTCTTGTATACAGTATTTCATAAATAGGAAGATGATTTTCATAATTTCCCCCATTTCCATCCCATTCCACTCAATTATTCTGATATTTTCAGCTCCTTAAAAGTATGGCTTACATCCAAATGGCCTCTCTAATAATGATGGTGCTTTGTCAAAAACAAATTATTTCCACTAGTATTGTTGAGCCCCAAATGGTACATGTAGAAAAGAAAAAATAAGAATCCTCACTTATGGTATACAGTCTTTCGGTATGGTAGTTCAGACTGTATGGTTTCTGTTTCTGGCATTTAAAAAAGAATATAGCTTCATTCTATCTATCTATCTATCTATCTATCTATCTATCTATCTATCTATCTATCTACCTATCTATCTTCCCACTTATCTATTATCTATGTATCTACCTACCTATCTATCCTATCTACCTGTCTCCTCTCTCTCTTCCCCATGTATTTATCTATTATGACTTTATGAATGTATATTTGTATCTGTATGTATTCATGTATACATATATATGCTTATCTATCTATCTATCTATCTGTCTATCTATCTAATATGTAATTCTAATGTTCCTGTCTTCTCTCTACCCCATGATTAGGGGGGCTTAACCTTAGAGAAAACAGTACTGTGATAGCCGCTGTTACAAACTGTGTTGTTATAGGAGAGTATTGTTCATGCTAAAGAAAAAAAAATCCAGTCCAGTGCAAGGTACATTCACAATTAATGAAGAATGGGGCCCAGGTGAAACTTTCTGAAAAGATGTTAATTGCAATGTGTTTTATATTTTGGAACTAATCCCATGTTCAGTGCTGAGAGCACAAATAAACTATGGTATATTCATGCAGTAGAATATGATGTAGCTCTTAACAAACATTGTTTCTGAATATATATTTCACACACACACACACACACATATATATACTTTTATATTACAAAGGAAATTTTCTTTTAAAAAGTGTTGGAGGGGGCATATATGTCATTTTTCAATTATTAAAAGTACTCCTGAAGAAAACTACTTGGAAACACGCTGGTGAGATAACAGTGGCCTTGGATGACATAATTTTGAGTGTTTTTCATCATGTTCTTTTAATATTTTGAGCTTCCCATAAAGTATATAGCCCCTGTATTATCACTGTGAAGAGAAACCATGACCAAGGCAATTCTTATAAAAAATAGTGGGGCTGGCTTACAGTTTCAAAAGGCTAGTTTATTATCATCATGACAGAGAACATGGTGGCAAGCATAACATTGGAGCAGTAGCTGAGAGCTACATCTGATTCATGGGGAGGGGAAATATTGATTGATTGGTCCTAGCATGGGCTTTTGAAACCTCAAAGCCCACCTACAGTGACACACTTTCTCCAACAAGGCCACACCTACTCCAAGAAGATCATATGTCCTAATCTTTCTAATCCTTTCAAATAATGCCACTCCTGATGAGTAAGCAATCAAATATATGAGCCTATGGGGGCCATTCTCATTCAAACCACCGCAGTGTGTGTGTGTGTGTGTGTATGTGTGTGTGTGTGTGTGTGTGTGTGTATGTATTCCCTTAGGGTCATTTTTAAATTTACATTTTATTAAGTGATTTTGTAAGAGAGAGAAATGTATACCTTTAGATAGTTCCTTACTTTATAATATTTAAATAATAAATCCTTGAAATAAGGAAAAATTGGCAGAATGAATATAGGAGCACAAATATAAGGGCCAAACTACACAGGGACCCATTAACTAACAACAATAGCAATGACACACATTTCCGCTGAACATTTACTTGGGACAGTGTGTGCCATTGCCAGGGATATAGAAACATGTGGCTTAAGGTACATGAATGTGGCTAGGAAGATAAGGATGTCTGCGAGCAGTACGAAAGAGAGGGAGACAATAGTGAATGGCTAGAAGCAAAGAGGGCAGCCTGGATGGCAGGGCTATTTCTGATGATGAACTTTGTAAGAGCATTGTACATCCACCAAAAAATTAGGGCAACTAAATTAAGTCCATCTGCTACCCTGGGCAATCCTCTTCTTGGTTTTTTTTTTTTGTTTGTTTGTTTGTTTGTTTGTTTTGTTTTTTTGTTTTTTGTTTTTTGGGTAGAAAAACAGATTGCAGAAAGGGCAAAATACAAGAAATGAAAAGCATTTAGATAGTTCATAGCCTGACACCTACATAGAACCCGGATCTGTGTCCTTAAGAAGAGTTTGTATTTTTCTGTTGCTGTTCCAGTGATTTTCTCTAAGATCACCACTCTATGATTGCATATATACTCTAAGCTTCAACATAGCTCATGTTTCTGGTAAGTGTGCAGGGTATCTTTTCTAGCCCCATATTATCATAGAGCTCTTGGCAAGGGTACCCTTGAGGTTAAGGTAACAGGGTACAAGTTTACTTTCTGTGGCTTTCATCACAAGGTTTACAGCCTAGGTTGAAATGCTTCTGGAATCCTAAATCAAAATTTCTGATTTTATAGAAAAGCAGGACAGTAGAACATTTTTTATGAGGGACAACCAAATAAAAGTGATAGGTAGGAAATAATGACTGAAAGTGGTGGACACAGAAGCTATCCAGAGAAGTTCATGGATCCAGGATCAGGAGGCTTACACTTTTTCCTTTAATTTTATTTTACCTATGCCAAAACTCAGGCCTGTGAATTTGGGTCATATCTTTGGCCTTAGGCTTACTTACCAATATTTCAGAGGAGTGGCCTAAACCAACACAGTTTTTACAGTATGTTGACTGCTGCTCAGAGTAAGATGTGTTTTTAGATCACGACCAAGCAAATTCGTGCATGCATGCCCAGCAGAAACAACAAACAATAGCTCCACAGAACAATATAGTACACTTGAGCATATTCTATTCTACTCTATTCTAGCCATTGTTTTCAAAAATGCTAGTCTTGACCTGCTGAATGGATTTTGCAATCCACTAATGGGTCATGCCCTGTAATTTGAAAAAAAAATACAGAACACTGTAATTTCCAAGGTCCCTTCCAGAAGTAGAATCCAACAATTCTGTTCCATGATTACAGGAAGTTTCTGAAAACAATAATAGCTCCTCTGTGACAGATGACAATATGCTTACATAGTGGAGGAAGTGTATGGTGTGGAATAAGGCAGGCAGGTAACCTAAAGATAAGCAAGTCATTTATGAACCACTTCTAAGGAGCATGGAGTACTGCACCCCTGAAAACAACTATGAGAGGATCTCCACGGAATTTTTCTAAGTGCTGCTGCCTTAGTCAACAGACATCAGAGATTGGGATGTCAGACCTGTTAGAGAGGTCTCAAGATCCTTGGGTATGGGCAGACTTCTCTGTGTTTAGCATGTGAGACTCTCAAAGTATAACCTGTATTGCTATCATCTTTATTTATATTTCATCTACTAAGAATACAGAAATTGAGTTTTTAAATTTTGTTTTTGTGTTTCGTGAATTTATGATGTGCATGTAAGTGTGTGCACACACATTTCTGTGTGCGAGTTTGGTCACTTTCATGCCATGTTGTATGTTTGGAGATCAGAGAACAACTTCAGGTGCCACTGTTCATCTTCCAATTTGTTTGAGGTGATGTCTCTTTATTGTTCTCCACTGTGTTTGTCACTCTTGAAGGAACACTGAGATTACAGACCTGTGTTACCATATCCGACTTTACATGGGGTCTGTGGATTTGAATTCAGGTTCTTAAGCTCACATGGAAGTGCTTTTACATATGAGACATCCCCTCAAGAAAAGTAAACATCTCTACATTTTATTCTTTCAAACTTAAACCTTAGACTTTTAGTCTTTTGTTTCCATTGTAGGAAGACAAAGTAATTTTTGATTAACCAGTGATAGGTCAGTGCAGCATCATTTCACTGAAGCATGAGAAGCATACTATTGAGTGCCCTCTGATTCCATTTTTTTTTCTGGAATATGGGACCAAGATTAAATATTTCCATGATTTTCTCTGGATCTCACCCCTGTGATTAAGCCCCATCTTTTCATCACAGAGAGCCCAAGTTCTCTCTACCAGCCCACTCTGCCATCACTTTAACACAGAATAAATCATTCAAGGTAGGTTTTGATGCCTGGTCCAAAGCCAAAGTATCAGACAGAGCAGGACTGAATCCAGAGATGGAAACTTCCTAATCACTCATATGTAAAGATAGGGATCTGGATGCTAGGAGTGTTCCAAGACCTGCACAGAGCCCTGTAGTTGCAGAACTACAAGCAGAGTACAGAGTCCTAGTGGTGTTTCCAAAGGATAGCTGACGTCAAAACAAACAGCAGTAGCAATAATGACTAGCATTCTAGTCATGAAGCCTCATATTCATATATAAATTGAGAAAAAAAGTGTATGGTCTACCAGTGATCTATTCTGAAGAAGTTGGGGTGTTCTAAAGATCTGGAACTTGTTAGGAAACAACCCATCTTTCTGATACTAAGATTGCTACATTAGATAATCTGTCCAGAGTTGGGAGCAGGTCTGAATTATTATAGATCTGTGGTGTGGGGCTTGAGGAGAGGGGACAATAAGAGTTTCAAGAAACCTGACTCTGGATTTGGGCTGGTTGGAAGGCTCTTATAGCTCTTGCTTTTCCTGGATGCTGCCCTCTTCTCTCCTGCAAGCTGCCAAGCACATTGGGCAAAGAGCTGGTTGCCAAAGGAAGAAAAGCAGGTGAGAATGAACGAATGTCATTCCTTGATGAACTCCCCACCCTGTCTTCCTCGCAGCTCTGAGGACTCTACAGCAGCTCCCGACTGACTGCATTTCCATTTTCCTCACCAAGCTGTAGGCTGCTACAGACCGGCTTCAGCATAGCCAGAAAGTGGGAGCACGCTGGATGTGTAGCTGCAATGCCAACTGTTTCAGATCCCTCCTAAATATACTAACGTGTGGTACTCCTCACTGCTTTCTATCACAGGCTGTCAGAGTGGACGGTTTGTGTGGGGCTTTGTTTCTGGCTGAAAAGTTATTATGTGGTGAGGGTAGGGGTCTGATCAGCATAGGGGCAGGAAGGAAAGTTAACAAAGTGTTTAGAGGCGAGTGTTTCCTGTAGACACTCTAAGAATATGGTTTTTAAATTTTCCTTCCCTCCCTTGAAGGGGTAAAAATTCCATTTCCAAGTAACTTGGCACAATTTGCTGATTTAAAAAAAATATCACACACAGGATGCAAACATTAATTTCATCTGTCTTTCCCCCCCATTCTTCATTCAATTTTGAAGAGCCTGGAGAAGGAAGAGGGAGAAGCTGGGATTACCCTGTGGTAGGATAGGAGGTTAAAACATGAACTTTTTTATGCATATGTCTTTTTTGCCTACATAGATGTCTGAGCACCATTTGCATGTCTGGTTCCCATGAGGATCAGAAGACCCTACCACTGGAGTTACAGATGACTGTGAGCCACTATAGTTGGGGGTGCTGGGAATCAAATCCTGGTCCTCTGGAAGAACAGTCAGTGCCCTTAACTGCTGAGACATCTGTTCAGCCTCAAGAATAAACATCTTGTTCTATGCCCATAGATTATACTTTAAGGGAACAAGAACCTCATAAGGCCAGCCAGGAAAGCTGGGTAATGGCTGCCACACAGAGCATGGGCAAGGTGACCTGTTGCCTCCAGTCTTCATTCCTTTCCAATAGTTCCTAAAAGCAAACCTCCTAGATCTAAGAGCCCAATTTTCACTTCTGGTATTTGAGAGTCCCCTATGATAGTCTAGGATCACCCAGAAGTCGTTATATACTGCAGGCTAATCTCAAACTCACAGTCTGCCTCAGCCTTCCGGGCAATGATATATGTGACATATGGCGCGCGTGCGCGCGCGCGCGCGCGCGCACACACACACACACACACACACACACACACAGTACCACACTAGATGCGAATCTTAAATATTATGTGTAAGTCAGGCCATTTCTGAGGACCTCAATGAATGACTGTATCGATGTAACTGATCCATCACTATGCATCTAAATCTAGACAATGTCATTAACGCTGGGATGTGAGAGGAGAATGTACTCAGATGAGTCTATAAAGACACCACAGTTCCACAGACATGATGGCCTTTTCCTTTAGCAGTCCAGTTTTGTGGTGCCTGTTTGTATGCTATGTGTCTTTCCAGAATGTAATAAATCCCTCCCAACCTCCTCTAGTAGTCACTTTCTAGAAGATTCTTTCTGTTCTGTGGGAGACATGGAAGGTGGAAGTGTTGTATCCTTTGCTAGATATTTTTTTACATATACATTTATATTTTACACACATATATAATAAACTACCTACAGCAAGAAGAATCATGACACAATCAGGAATTATATAAATTTTACATTCTTAATGTTTTGGTTATTTGTATTTGACAACCTTGAAGAAAGCCTCTTTCCTATCTTGGTGCTTCTAAAATTCTGAGTGTAAACCAATCTCTATCACGTCTTGTCATTATCAACTTAAAACACCTATCTAGACCTAAAAGCATCTTAACCCCTAAACAACTAAGCTTAATTGTAAAACTAACTCCCTGCATACCCAGGTAATCAAGTTTATTCCTTCTCAAGTCTGTGATGGAGCTAAATACTTTTTATATGCAGGTAATTCACTCTCCCTCCCTACCCAAATCACCTTTAGCTTTGGCAAATTTATTTCTGTATTGGTTTGAGAAAAAGAAGCAGCTGTGAAGCCAGAGTGGCCTCTGACCCCAGATATTTTACTTACAAGGTATAGGACTGTAAATGCCCTTTTCAGAGCTTATCTATAAAATGGGCCAATGCTTTCCTCTGTGAGTTGAGTGAAAGAGCCATGGCATTATGAAGAGAATAGCATGGAATTGAAGTTCCTTTTGAGATTTACAGTCTTGGATAGGAGGAACGAGGCACACAATTAGCCTTTTCCCAGTTGTAAAGCTTTACTTCCAATTGTAATGCTTGCCATCTTCTGGCCCATCCTTAGGGAGCAGGAACAGAGGGGGAGAAGATGACAAGAGAAGGCAAGTAAGTGAGTGACTTTAAGAAAGAAAACACATTAATAGTGAGGTATATTAATTTACTATTTATGTGCCATTGTTCCATAAACTTAGCAACTCAAAACAGCATTGTCAAGTAGACCTGGTGGCACAGGTATGTAATACCAGTGACTTAGGAGATTGGGCCAGGAAGATACGAAGTTTGAGGTCAACCTAGGCCATTTAGTAAGGCTCTGTCTCAAAATAAAAAAATAAAAAGGGGCTGGTGATTCATCTCAGGGACAGAACATTCACTTAGCAAGTGTAAAGCTCTGGGTTCAATGCCTAGTACCACAGAGATGAAACCAACAGGTCTTCCAATATTATCTTGCAATATTGTGAATGGACAGTCTGAGTCTGTGTTCTTTGTTCAGAGTCCTACTAGGCTAAAAAACAAGGTGTCACCTGAGGCTGTGCGGCCATCTGAGGCCTGGGGTTTCTCTTTCAAGCCTATTAGTTCTTGGCAAAAATTTAGCTTTGGAGGATATAGAACTGGAGCCCTCAGTGTCTAGAGATTGCCCATCATTTCCCATCATCAGGCCTTCTCTACAATGTGGCATTTTGCTTCTTCAAGTGGATAGGCAAATACCTCTGTTACTTCTTGTCTCCTAAAGACTCATATGATGAGGTCATAATCCACCATATAAGATACGTTCCCTTTTGATGAACTAAAAGTCAAAGGCACAGGGGCCATAAAAATACCTTTTGTAAATGGATGTAGCATAAGGCACAGTTTCTTTCCACACTCAAGAAAAACACATGTGTTATCTATTGAAAGCACAGAAATCTTGGGGGCCATTCTAGGATGGTAACTGACAGAGGGGTCCTTAGTTGTATTCAAGTAAAATAATAAAACAGGCTTATCCTTTTTTCATATGAGGATATATGTTACAGAGGTAACTAAACTTATCATTCATAGTTCAGCCATGATGGAATTGCTAATAATTGAAGAAAATAGGATAGAGCAGGATAGAGTGATTCTGGAGGTATGGGACAGCTTTGCAATGGTATAGCGACATTACAAATGAATGAATTCAACTTTAGTTTAACCATTACTAGGCAAAAGAAATTATTTTGTGTATGAATTTGCATATTCATATTTCTATGTGTACATACGTGTACACATGTACATGCATTTGGAGGTCAATGTCATGTGTCATCATCTATCATTTCCACGTTATTTTGGGGGCAGTTTTTCACTGATTTTGGATCTCATTGATTTAGTTAAATAGGCTGCACTTTCAAATAATGTGAAATTTATATTTAGCAATGAAGAAAATTGCTGAATTTCTTTGTATCTTACGTGTTTTCTGAAACTGGAGTGACCTACTACCGAAACGTGGAAACTGTAGTTTTGGGGATATATAGGGCCTCTAGCATCTGACGGCTTTAAGTCATTCCTAGGAGACTGTATCAGAGTGTTGCCAGAGAGCATTTTTTCTTGATCTGTTACTTTTGGGAAGAATCACATCAACATTTTCCTACAAAACCACAAAACATGTGCCTCACGATGTTAGGGATTCCTGTGTGTGATGCTCTGTCTAGCATTGTGCCTGACACGCATAGCTGTCGTATGATGTTCATGGATGAATAGGGTTTTCCATTATCAGCATTCTCCTCTCTTCTCCCTTGTCTCCCAGTTCCTTTCCCTCGTACAAGATTCTGAGGCACCATCAGGAAACATTTTGCATTTCTTAAATTTTCCTGATGCTAAAAAGGAACAAGTTTGGAGCATTCTTAATATATGCAGTTTACTAATACCGTGTTGGAAACCCTGGTTCCGTCTTTTCCTCATGCCAAGACTAAAGTGAATAGCAGGAGCTCAGCTCCTTTTGGTGCGAAATTAAAAAGCCATAGACACTTGACATTTTTTGAGGGACTGCCAAGGTCTAGTCAACAGTTCAGATGCTATGAGGGGTGTTAAGTCTTCTGGCCTACCTCTTCTCATCAGGGCCCAGCCCAAAGTATGACCCCAACTGCCTTAAAGAGACAAGCCTGATAGCAGACACACACTTCTGGAATTGCCCATTGAATTTCTTGCTTTTTTTTTAATTCCACAATCAGACTTTCCGTTCTGTCCCTTTTCCAGCTGTCACCAGTGCATGAGTCACAGCCATCTTTGTTGAGTTTAGCAATGACTTCAGTCCCATTGAGCAGGAGTTGACCTCCGTGTCCAGAGACAGGCCAATTTTCCAGTCAATGCCATCACTGCACTAGAGTGTTCTTCCTCTGAGCTTAACTGAATGATACTTCTGTCTTCAGAGCTCTGCCCAATGTCCACAGGAGAGAAGTGCCCTGCTCTGGACTTGGCTCTCCCCTTTTATACCAAGGCCCCCCACACATCCTCTCCGGCCTGAAAAGATCAGCTTGTTTGATTGTGAATCCTCCTGTTCTTTCTTACAGGGTCCAGTGACCCCTGACTGGTTCACCAAGCACTCACAATTTCTAAGAAGAAAGTTGAGATAGCCTGAGAAAGAAAAATTGCCTCCCTTCTTTTATGGTTCTGTTTGTCCTCCTCCTCCCTCCGAAAAGAGTGTTGTCCCTCTCCAGTAAAATAGTCCTCTGACCCAAATACTTAAGGTTTAACATACAGGAAGAATAAAAAGGTAGGAGAGCATAATTTCTTTGACTAAAGGTGAGAAAATATAGACTATTTATGGTCATCCTAAGTCTACAGTGTTAAATGATAGTCACGTATGACTGTTTTAATTAATAATGAAAGTTAAAAATGCAGTTCCTCACTCACTAGTCACTTTCGAACTGCTTAATAGCCACTGAGGTCTCCCATCACTTGGTCCAAGGGCAAAGGGAAACACTATATTATATAATGCATCTATAGAAAAATTTCTCATCATGGAACATTCTATTAGATAATTTAGAGCCATGGTATATTCCACTTGGTTCTCCCCATGGTTTAATACATCATTTGATATGTGTTTGTTTCTTTTTTATAGTGCTAAGGATCAAACTCAGAGTCTCACATAAGTTAGGCAAATGTGCTACTATTGAACTACTATTGAACTTCACCCTCTGTTAGTGATTCTTGTAGTAATGAAAACTTTATTCTAGACTAATCAATACTATTAAATGCAGTTAAATGCTATTGAATACTGTATTTAAAATAATTGGAGTTCATGGTGAGGGAAGGGAAATTGAATCATGAAAAGGCTGTATTTCCCCAGTTTTCATTCTTCTATTCCTTTTCTTCTATTCACTTTTCTTTCTACATTTCCTATAGACTATGTTGTTCCAGATTAGACTTCTCAAAGGGGAATGGTAGACTGGTCTTCTAAAAGAATATGGTCATACTGGAACTAAAAGTTTATGTATGGCATAGGGATAAACAGTGGAACAGAGTATCTCCAAACTATACACTGGGGAAACGGAAATGAAGCAGGAAAAAAAGCTGACCTGAGAAGAGCAGGATGCTCCTGGGCCAGAAGTCTGGCTCTGGGTCACGGGTCTGAAGGATGAAGCCAACTGTACCTAATCTTGGCAGTGTTGAGGCTAATACGATGCCAACTGCTCATGAGTTTCTCTGGGTGGCCATTTCTTAGTCATAGACCCCCTATGTCCCAGAACATTTTCCTATAGGTATGCATCCTCTAGTCTCATCCTTCCTGGAATATATTCATAATGAATGCAATGAAGGAGACAGTAGTGAATTAAATGCTGTGTTTAGGAGAAAAAGAGTCTTCCTTGAAATCTCAGATGAATTGTAAGAATCATATGATCTACAGATTCCTTCCCTTAATATGCCCTACCACACCGCTATGGTTCCTTTAATGCTGTGCTTGGTGAAACCAGGGGAAAATAACAAGGAATGGAGTCAGGAGGTGGAGAGCAAGCTTGGGAACCTGCAGCCAGAATGCACAGGGACAAGAAATGTCATAAACTACAGACCACAGGTCAGGTAGACAACAGGAACAATGTGAAGAAGTGTCTTGTACTCTCCCATCTCTTAGTCCAAGGGCATAACTGTCCCCAGCAGTGTCAAAAACTTCAAAGGTTTTCCAGCCTTGAGTTAGCGTTCTTCATAACAGCGTGCAGCCTGGCCTTTGCCTCTACATTCCTCCCCAGCTCCCTGTCACTTTCCCCACCCCAGAGCCCGCTAAGCAATGTTCCTGATGCATGTTGTACTCTGCTCTTTGTCTTGCAGCTGTCTCCAACTTGGACATTGAGAGTAAGCTGAGTGTATACTACCGTGCACCATGGCACCAACAGCGAAACATCTTCCTCCCAGCTACCAGGCCGCCCTGTGTGGAGGAGTTGCACCGCCATGCCAGACAGAGTCTGCAAGCTTTGCGCAGAGGTAATTGATCCCAGGCTGGGGGCTGGGTGTTTCTGGGAGAATATCCGAGTTTGTGCCATGTAGGGTTTTTCTGTCTTGTTAGTCCTAGTGCCTCTTTAGTTAAAGCAAGTGCTTTGAAATGATCCCATTTCTACCCTGAATGAAAGCCATGCATAGTATCAGCTACATGTACATATGTTTTACAATTTCCATTGTGGCCTAAAAATGATCACAAAATAATTCAAAAGAAAAATTATTAATAACATTGTATATCAATATGCAAGTGCCAATTCACAATTATATTAGATAACATAATGAAAGCAGTTAGATATCTATACCTCTTATAAATAAAGTTAGTTAAGAACAGACAGAAGCCGTTACAAACCAAAAGTTGGGAGAAATGAAGGAGCTCTGGAAGTGCTATGAAAGTTGGTATATTTGACATCTATTAGATATAAGCAAAGTAGTACTTTGGCTTATAATTGAAAAATAGTTTTTAGAATTCTTTCTACAAGGGATTTGGGTGGGGAATTTGAAGGCTGTAGGAGACCTGGAGCCCTTTCTTTGACTATTCAGTGCACTACAGGATGACTGTCATGCTTGGCACCTGCCCAATCCTTCTAATATTCACAATAAAGCCCTCAAGTGCTCTTCTGTTTCTATTGAGGCTCTCTGAGCTGATCCAATGCCCTCATTCTACAAGGAGATGATTGGAGGCCTGAAATTTGGGGAAACTTGTTCTGGCTAACTTCACGGTCAGGTCCTCTTATCCCCCAGCCAGAGCTCTTCTTACCTTGCCTATATACTGTGTCTCATGAAAATAGATACTCATATTTGTTTTTCTGTCACAGTATTGAGGGTGTGCCGAAGATAGGCACATAATAGTCTAGGTAGAAGATGAACATTTTCTTACTTTCCAGTGCCTTAAAACCCCTTAGATTAAGAGTGTTCAAAATGTTCATTATCCTTTAAAGACCCCTAAAATGGACATCAGAAAATGGTATGCCACTTTTTCTGGCCTTTACATGTTTGCTATGGAGACAGATGGGTGTCTACAAATTCATTGTGTTTATTTCAATATCCCAACACTTATTTAAGAATTGATAGTTTACAAAACATTACAACGCAAATGAAATGTTTTAAAGCTAAAGACAGAAATTCCTAATAAGTATTATTTTCATCCACATTTGTATGACTCTGGGTTTTCTCCTTTTAATGAAACAACTGACCTACAACTGTCCCCAAAATATTTGTTTAAAAGTTTTCATTCAATTTATTAATGGTAAGATACTGTGATATTTATATTCATTTCAGGTTTATGGGTGGGTTAAAAGAAATCCTTCAATATATTTTTAGTGCAAGGATCCTTCTGGAGATCTTCCTGTCCACTATTCTCTTCCTAGACACCTTTCCCATAATAACCTCTGCACCCTCCCAACATGCTACATGTAACCGTGTGTCATAACTGACCACGGTGGTCCAGCCTGCCTTCTGCTATTAATCCATGAGCAACTCAAGGGTAAGGTTTGTGTCTTGTTAATGTATTCTATTCAAAGCACCAACCCTGCATATGGTAGGTCCTGAATCGATGTGTGTGGAAGGGAATGAAATTCTGCAGAAAGCCAACTGAGCATTGAAAGCACAGGATGAGTACTGTTTTATCATTCTCACTAAATACTTTCTCAGATCCCATCATCAGAGAGCTTGAGTAGCATTAGCCCTGTAGACATCATTCTTTTTTATCATTTTATTATTATCAATCAGTCCTCCCTCATTAGACTTTTACAGATTTAACCAGATAATACTGAGCTGTCCATAAGCTGCCATATTTCACTGCTTCACCAGGTTTGGCCTTAACAGGAGAACTGAAGAACAGCAAGTGCCAATATCAATTTTCTCTGCAGTTTCTCCTGGGGGATTAGAGATGGATATACAGCCTTCTAGGGGTTAGATGGAAGACTATGGAGCCTCGTTTTGCCCTGTTCAGACTGGCTTGTTTTGTGGTTGGCTCAATAGCAAATCTTGGGTGTAGTGGTTTTAATAGCACTGCAGAGAGCCATAAACAAGAATTATAGGCATCATGGAATTAAAAACATGCAGTTGTGTAGAATTAAAATTAGCAAGTGACTTTAAAAAAATATATAAAATAAAAACCTTGCCTAAGAAACAGTAATGTAGCCTTGTATCCATCAGTATAATCCACTTCTGCCATCTGGTGGTTGGGACTAATACCAAACTTGCAGATAAGGGCTTTGCTTCCCCAAAGGTGTCAGTGAGCTTCCCTGTGGGAAGTCTCTATTTGGACAGCTGGGATTGCTGCCTTACTTT
Source organism: Acomys russatus (assembly GCF_903995435.1). Lineage (NCBI taxonomy): Eukaryota > Metazoa > Chordata > Mammalia > Rodentia > Muridae > Acomys > Acomys russatus. Next base: position 32,883,571 of record NC_067169.1, read on the forward strand.
CATGGGGAGAGAAGGGATGGTGGAGCATGGACAAGTAAGACTGGGTGGCTGCAGATTTGTGCTCATTTGGGAACTGAGATTAAACCTTACATTGGGCTGCCTTATTATCAGCCCCCTACCCTGAACAAACTGTAGTAAAGGCCAGGCAGTATGCTTGATCATAGGATTAAAAGAGCAATCAAGTATGCTATCTGCATTCAAAGAATTCCTGGAGTAATGAGGACGATGGACAAGTAAGCAGTTAAACTCAACCCAGTGCTATGGGGACTAAGTAGAAACATATCTATCATGCCAAACATCCTCAGGGAAGTGGCATCTAAATGGATTTCAAATTGGTTAGAACACAATTATTGTTTTCCCTTTTCTTAGCAATTCTTTAATGCTCAATGCCAATAGTAACTAAGTTATACCATCTTTAATGTTCATGAAACACACAGAGAGCCTAATACATGGCTATAAAGAGATAATTATATTTTATATTTCTTTTCCTTTCAAGTTTCTGGCTGGTGTCTATGTTTCATTGGTCTAAAAGAATAAGGATGAAGATTTGACTGTAGGTGCAGTCCCTGGTGGACTGATACTGTCTCTACCTCACCACTGGCAAAAAAAAAAAAAAAAGTGTTAGTAAGGCATTACTTTAGTCTGCCTACTCTTGGCCTGGGTAATGGAGAAAATACACTTAAAATAGTATGGGAGAGAAGTGGTTCAAAGGCCAGCTGAGCTGTTCTGTTCCTTCTCACTCTGCTCCCATTTCACTTCTTCCTAACTAGTAACGCCCGTCTGCTCTGCCTAGTGAATTTAAGAATGTAAACACTTTTCCTTGTGCCGTCCCTTAGAAAAAGCCCAAATGTTGGCTTGCAGAGAAAAATTGAGGGTGACATTAGAGGTGGAAACTTGATCAAGAAATGTATTTAGCTCAAAATTTCTTCTTGAGAAGTGTTGACTTTGGAGGCAGTGTAGCAAAGACCACCCATATCCTGGGGTTTGGAGGGCCTTTCTCTGGTTGAGGATGGAACCAATTTTTTTTTTTTGAAGAATCCCAAGCAAAGGAAGGCAGGGAATCCTATCATGTTTTCTTAACCTATATACTAAGCCTGTGACTCTAAGAGAGAGGTTAGATAGGGAAGACAAAAGACAGTCAGCTCACTGATGGAAAGCAGAGAGTTCAAGTCCTAGTTTAGATGGTAAAATATTGAATAAAACAAACAGAGATGGGACCAGCATTAAGGAAACCAGTTCAAACAAGTAATAAGGTATAGAGAAACATGAGCACTAATGGCACCAACAACACAGCACATCATAAATATGTATGGGATGCATTCTTTTTTTCAAAAACCTAGACTGCAGTAAAACATTAGTTTGTCCAGTCTCCTTCAACAAGCGTTTAGTGAAAGTCTAGTTTACAGATGCTTTAGGCTCTCTGATCAAATGATGAATGTAATTTTTGTTTCTGAACATGGTCTTGTGGCACAGACCAGTATGTCCAACTATTTAGGAAGCTAGGCAAGAGAATTGCCAAGTATAAGGCCTGCCTGGGCAATTTAGTGAGATCTTGTCTCAAGAAAATATACTAAACGGGCTAGGAATATAGCTTAGTAGCAGGGCACTTTCCTAACCTGTACAAAATATTACACATGCGTGCGCACGCAAGCACACACACACATACACACACACACACACACACACAGAGAGAGAGAGAGAGAGAGAGAGAGAGAGAGAATTTGTGCCTTATTAAGTTAAAGTGTTATAACTATTCAAAGAATGAAACTGTAGCAAAATATAACTGTAACCAAATACTGAAAAAAAAAGGTCTTACTCCAATAGAAGAGGCATAGTTATCCTTTACAATGCCTGTAGTTTGAGCAATATCAAGGTTAAAGACACAGAGCGTTGTCTGTACTACTGATCAGTGCGTAGTGACCTTCACTTCTTAAATCTGTTTCTACATCTGCAGATGAGGGAAGAATTAATGCCCACTTGTGTGGGGTTGTTGAGAAGGAGCAGATGTGAGCTTTAGCAAAGTATTTCTGGCACACATCAATAAACATTGGGCATTATAACTAATAGTCTACTTAGGATGAACAATACTAATGTTAAACAATGTAAAACAAAATGAAAAACGGGATCCATTAATCTGTGTGTCAATCATGATGAGGCCTCTAGAAACTTCAAGCTCTGGAGATGAGTGTACGCAGTATTTCAGGAGACAGCCTTTAGTGTAGGGAAGGGCTATTCTGAGGTATACATACTGGAAAGCTAAATTGTGTTTTGGGCATCTCTGTGATATCTGACTGTGTATCTATCCATCTGTTTATCTATTCATCCATATCTATCTGTCTGTCTCTCCATCTATCTATCTATCTATCTATCTATCTATCTATCTATCTATCTATGTATCTATCATTTTGTGGTAATGGAGGTCAAACTAAGAGCCTTATCTCCATGATTCTTACTATGAAGTCTTGACTACTTTATCTCCCACCCTCCAGATATTTTTTAACTTTCCCCTGAAGGCAGCTTTATCCCAGAATGAGAGAAATGTTGACACTGGGATTCCTTTACTTTCTCTGGTAACACATGACTGCAAAGCCCTCTGAGTAGTTGTGAGTATTAGGAAGGAAATGATGTAGATGGCTGCAGTAAGGTGCTAGTTGCCCCCTTTTCTCCAGGAAAATAAAAGATAAAGATAAGATCCAGTGCATAACACTTTGCCAATTTCTGGGATATAAATAAGTCACCATAGTCTATTGCCTGGTGTCTATAGTTGAAAAACTGGCTCAAAAACATTCCTGACTCCATGTAGTACTTTCCTAGAACTAGTGACACCTAGGTCCAGAAGCTATGGTATGTCTGCATCGACTCTGCACTCCAGCCCTCATGGCAGCAAACTTTCTGCCATCATTCTCAACTTTTCTATTTTTTTTCACTTCCGAAATTTTAAAATGAGATGTGTTGAACTTTTGAGCCACCTTGTGCCAAGATTATAAGATGAGACCGTAGAGATGGATGTATCTGCCCTTGTATTCAGAGGAAGTGAACCTTCAGTTAGGAACTATTTTAAAATTCTGATTTGACATATAGATTAGCTAGATTAATGAAAGCTCACCTTTTGGTTTGGTTTTGTTTTTTTTACGGCTCTTTGCTAACACTCTCAGGAGGGAAAGAACAATTGAAAATACCAAGCGTATGTCATTATGTTTTTCTATTCTGCACCCTCAGAACACCGGAGCCGAAGTGATCGCAGAGAGCAAAGAGCTGCTGCTCCCCTCTCCATAGCTGCTCCACCACTGCCAGCCTACCCTCCAGCTCACAGCCAGAGGAGGCGCGAGGCCAAGGACCGTCACTTCCTAACGGTAAGCATGCTGACTGCTGGCTGGCCTGTGCTTGCTCTTTTTGAGCATCAAGTTCCTCTTTGCTCAGTAAGGGAAACTGGGCTGGCTGAGAAGGCAGGTCATAGGCATGTAGGAACTCCTTTTTGGAGTACACACACACACACACACACACACACACACACACACACTCACATGGTACATGCAGTGAAACAATAATACTTATAGACTCTAAAATCAGAAGGCTACTTTATTTCCAATCCCAGTTCTGACTATATGTTTAGGATTTTGTTATTTTTCTTTTCTCTCAATTCTTGCCTTTGTAATAAGGCAGCATTAATAGTATTTAGCTTAATAGGGCTTGAGGATGTACAGAGCTTAGCACAGAGACTGACTGACACAGAGTCAGACATCTATAAATGCTAACCACCACTGCCACTACTCTTATTACCAGCCTGAATCCATGGAAGAAGCTGGAAAAGAACTTATGTGGTGTGAAAAGTGACCACTAGAATCAATCATAAGTCCCACTTTCCCATTCAATGTAAGAAGCTACTTCTCTAGGGTAACCTATTACTCCAGTGACATCATCACTGTGGGTGGCTTCCACCTAATCTGGGTGGATGTGGCTGTAACTCAGCCCAAGCTCCCAAGTATGGACCACAGATGATGAAGTTGGGCTTGAGTGGAAACACCTGCAAACTCAATCAGAAGCTGCTGTGAACCCTTCATCCCACATGTGCCTTCTGGGGCCTTAGTGGGGATAAGTAAACATTTGTGCTTCCGTGTACCTATATCACTGGTGTCAGGAACACTTTGGTTTCATGGCCAAGGCATCCCAGATTGCCTTCAAGCTTGCCAGCACTCCTACTCTCTTATTCTGGTTTGAGGCTCAAAGTCTTAAGAAGTTATAGCAGTACATGTATGAGTTGAGGTTTTTGTTTAAAATTAAATGCATGACTCTAAACCCTACACCACTGTGCAAAAATGGTGGAAAATGTCTAGGTTCCATGATGCCAAACATTCAGATGGAAAGATACTTCATCTAAATCAACTTGCATGTTATAACATACCCAGATAAAATCTTAAGTAAGACTAGACAATCTACAGCAGTGGTTCTCAACCCTTTGGGGTTCTAACTACCCTTTCATATATCAGATATCTTGCATATTCAATATTTATATTACCATTCAGAGCAGTAGCAAAATTACAGTTAAGAGGTAGCAATGAAATAATTTTATGAGTGGGAGTCACCACAACATAAGGAAGTATATTAAAGGGTTGCAGCATTAGGAAGGTTGAGAACCGCTGCTCTAAATGAACCTGCGTGTTATAATATATACAGGTAAGACCTGAGAGGGAAAATAGATGATCCACAGGTATTTCTCTTATTTGCAGCCAGATAGTGGCCACCATGCTCTTCAGGTGGGTACATACTGGGTGCCATGCTGTACTCACCACATTGCTGTGATGCAACCCAAGGATAAGAAAGAAGAGTTTACGATTCCCTGATTCATTAGACAGAGTGCTTACACATGCTAGTGATTTTTCATAAAAGTCCCTACTCAATACAAGTTCTTATTAAGCTTAAATCTGCTTGCCAAAGCATTTGCTTCTAATGAGGTATTTTCTGCATAAAAACGCTAAAAATATTTTCCTATTCATTATAATGTGTTTTGCAGCTCATTAAGTTGGTTTTCTTGGGGAGGAGGTGAGACGGAAAAATTTTGAGTGTTTACAGAGGTGACAGGAAAATATAATCCTTTTTTATAATCTACATAATTTTTAATGATGTCTAAATATCTAAATAAGATGATAGGGAAAGACTTAAAGTAGTGACTAGCAATGAAGGTGCTTCATTAGCCCTACATACAGCCATGAGAAGATCCTAAATTATATTTCTGTAAGCATCTGAAAGTCTGCCTATCTCGAATTTCTTAAATCTTGCCATTTCCAAATCATTTGGAGGGGGCTGTTTTCAATTAAGTTTGGGTCACCAATTTCATTAGAAGATTTTTCATCCAAGTTATGCCTCACACACTTGGCTAGAATACACTTCTATTTGTTTGGCTTAAAAGGTCATATGTTGCTTAAAGAATAAAGGTTACAGGAATAAGGATAGGAGCTTTGCAGACAAAACCCTGGATACACATTTTCTTAGAGAACTATTGGATCAATATTTTATTAGATAGTAACTTTCCCTTTTTAATCTTATAAGACTTAGTTAAGCCATTTTTCTTCCCTTTAAAGAGCATTTATAATAAGACTCTGGTATAGGTTTCCAATACTCTGTGGACCACCAAAATATGTTCTGGTCAACGGTGGCATGGTCTGTAAAGCCAAACTACCTGAATTTGAATACTATTTTTACCATGTAAGTTGTGCACCTCTAGACTAGTGCATCCTTTCAGTCATTGTCTTAGCCATAGAAAAAGCTTTGGCACCAAAATTTGAATGGATTGTTAACAGTGCTTAATGCATGGTAAGCATTCCATATATATTAGACCTGATGATGATGATGATGATGATGATGATGATGATGGTGATGGTGATAGTTTGTCATTCCAGTCCTTGATGTGTCTATCATATAATGACAAGATTGTAGCTTTAATCCCCAGCTGCCTACTTTTTTGGTTGTGTGATTTGGAGATAGGTTATTGTAACTTTCTAAATCTTATTTTCTTTCTTTTTAAATAGCTGAATTCCAATTTCTTTGTCTGTAAGAAAGGAACAATCATTTTGACTTTACAAGGTCATTAAGTGTATTTCACATGATACTAAATAAATAAAATTAAGTTATGTGTATACAAGTCCCTAGCACAGTGCCTAAAATATATTTGAGTATCTGAACAATATTCATAGTCAATTGTAATAAAGCTCTTATCACCAAATGAAAGGCCTATAATATATATGCCCTCATAAAATTAGAGGAAATATAAATTACTTACAACTTTTCCAGAGGAGAAGAAAAACTCTAAATATTCATGTCCTTTCAGCCAGCAATTCCACTTATGGGAATTAACTCCAAGGTGATAGATCAGTCTATGTGAAGATTTATTCACTAATATGTTCATCAAAGCACTTTTTTAATAGGAAAAAAATAATTATACATATCTCAAGTCTCCAAAAAGGATCTTAATTTAATAAATTTTGATATACATTATATCCTATCCTATAGAATGTAATACAATATCATAGTATTATAGGTGAATATGTGATGACATAAAAATGTGTATTTCATCACTGAGGATTTTTAAAGTCTATAATATTTTATAGAGTGTTTCATCTCAAAACGTGTCTAGGAGTATCTGTAGATAAATGGCTGAAAAGCAATATAGCTGTGGTTTCCAAAGCTGTGAATGAAGATGCCTTGTGGCAGTGCTGTAAAGCTCATACAGAGGCCATGAGATACTAAAAACATTTCCAAGGACACAGCGCCATTACTCCAGTGACATCTGGCTATGGCTCCAAAGTAACTCCACAACTCCTACAAATAAGAGGGAATGCTTGGCTTCTTATCGATTTACTTATCTGAAAGGTTCTGCAAGAGGAATTCACAAAAAGCCAAACTGCTTAAGTTTAGCTTAAAGCAGACTATTAGGTGAGAATTTAAGGTATGCCTCTAAAGAATAGCAGCCTCTGTCATCATGCAGACAAAGCAAGTGATTTCAGGGAAAGATTTGCTAATAAGATTATCTTGTGCAATATGCTCTTGGATTCTGAGGTTCTACCACTAGCAACTGTGTAGTTCTCTCTTTTTTTTTTTTTTCTGGAGAGAGGAAAGTTTGTTTGTTTTTTTGGTTTTTCGAGACAGGGTTTCTCTGTGTAGTCTTGGCTGTCCTGGACTCACTTTGTAGACCAGGCTGGCCTCAAACACAGAGATCCACCTGCCTCTGCCTTCCGAGTGCTGGGATTAAAGAAGTGCGCCATCATGCCCGGCAAATTTCTCTCATATTGGAAGAGACACTAGCCCTGCTTCAAGTTCAATTTTAGAATATCAACGTTAATAAAGGGCAAAAGACTTATGTGATATGAAAGGAAAGCAGAATCTAGGAAAGATAAGGTGATTGTGGATTTGAGCTGCAAGAAAAGGATCAAAATGTCCATTCTCATATAGCATCTCAAGATTCTGATGACTTCATTATGGAGAATTCAGCTTTGAACTGGTCAAGGACCTAAAGTCTTATTTGGACCTGGCTGAAAGCCAAATATACAAAATTTATGGCAATATATATATACTTTCCAAGAGCCTAACAAAGAGAGATACCCTAAGAGCTACTCCTTATCCACCTGACTGGACTGTTGTCTGCAAACGCATTTGTTAAGTGACAGGATACTATTTACTGTGGACAGGAGAGATAAGGAAAGAAGGGTCCCACAATGGTGTGTGTTTGTGTACTGAACAAAAACTCAGTTATTGAAAACTCCTTTATCTTCAGGTAGGATTCTTGAAGAATTTTCTCCTTGCCTAGATTGTAGTCAAATTAGGAATAGCAGGTGGGTATGATAATATGGGGCATTTTCCAGAGCTACAACAGATTTTACATATTTCTGGAAGATTAGTTCCTAGGTATTTAATCATCCAATTATTGCTTCAGATGATAACCTCACACTGGTTCTTCTAATTGGCTATCATTTGTGTAAACAAAAGCAACTGACCTTTGTGTGTTGACATCTTGCTTTCTTCCTGAATGTGTTGATCATTTGAATTATTTTTCCCCTTTGGTTATTGAAAATTTGTCTGCTGTGCTTTTCAGTTAGACACAAGTTTATTTCATTTTCAATTCTTATGTGTTCAGTTGATCTATTTTATTAAACTTAATGTTAGAAAGAAAGGTATATGAAATACACAAATATCGAGGCCAGCTTGGTCTACAAAGTGAGTCCAGGAGAGCCAGGGCTACATGGAGAAACCTTGTCTTGAAAAAAAAATAATGAAAACACACAAATATCCATACATTAGCATAAAATTCAATTTTGTGACCTGATAAGCTGTGGTCATATGTTGGGGGAGGAGGTCCCCTTCTGTCAGAGGCTAGGGGAGGGAAATAGGACAGAAGAAGAAGGGAAGGTGGGAACAGGAAGATACAAGCAAGGGAATAACAATCGGGATGTAATAGGAATAAATTATGTTAAATTAAAATGTAAAAAAATGTTTTGGAAAAAACAATTTTGAAATCTTTAAAAATTCCCATGCTGCCCAAACTCCCATACAGAATTAAAAATATAAATAAAACAGAGGAACATAACCCTCAGACTTCTATCACACACATGAAAAGGAAATCCACACAGTGTGTTTGTGTGTATTATACTGGGCGGGGGTGAGGTAAGCCAAAGCAAGTACTCTACTACTGAACTATGTCCTAAATTATCTGTTTACTTTTCATTATGAGACAGGGTCTTGCTAATTTGCTCATTCTGGCCTTTAACTTACTTTGCAGCTCAAGGTATTATTGAACTTGAAATCCTCTGGCCTCTTCCACAGGCCTGGCCAGGTACTATATTAAATTGTTGGGAAATACATAGACACTGCAATAAACTGGTACTCCATCCTAAAAAACAAAAGCCTTGAAGTTTACTTGTGAAAAGGCTCATCATAAGGTTTGCAGTTTGTGCGTTACTGGCAGGGGATTAGAAGGGGGCCGATAAGAAATTAGAGGGAAGGCTGTAAGGTTATATGTGAATAAGCTCCACAAGGTAAACAAAGTAGCTTGTGGATGTCTGAAATGTGTTTTGCATTCTTCAACAGCTCAGTTCAGCTCAGTGCAATCCATGCATCCACTTAGAGTTTTTCATGTCTGAAATTGTGCATAAGCAAACACAACATTTACATTATGTTCAAACCACGCTCCTAAAATACCAATTGCTTTGGAATTAATGCAAGTTTTCAAAATGAGCATATCAGAACTGGCTGTAGAGGAAAGATAAATCAGAACAAATGAGGTTGGTTTACCTACAGGGCATGGGTGAAGATAAGAATGGAGGAATGGAAAGGAGGCAGTGGGGCTGCTGAGCAGTGACATTTCTTTGAGCCTATGTTTTTGTTTGTGTTTTTGTTGTTGTTGTTTGGTGTTTTGCATACCGTGTAGTCTTAAAGCCCAGAAAATAATTCATGAATCCTCTACCCATAAATAAAGAACATCAACCAGGAAGTAAGAACCCCAAGTGGAAAGCAAACAATAACAAACCAGCCTAACTATATCACAAATGAATGATAAACCCACCCTAGAGGAGGGGAAGAGTATGTCTAGCATTGATAACTTTGGAAAAAGTATTTTGCTTTGGTTTCATTTCATTGCCACCAAACTTATTTATGTATGCATCTGCAACTATAATTTGAAATGGAGCAATCAAGCACAGCCAGGGATGAAAATGGATGACAATACAGCTAAAAGAGGGAAAGCTATAAACTTAGGAACTCCATGCACATTAAAAAGCCTCAGTTGACTAACACATGACTATCAGACAATGCCTGTATCTCACAGTTTATAATCACCTTCCCTGATCATAAAATATGAATGATACTTTATAGTGAGTTTCTCATGCATTTGTACTTGTGTCGTTGTCCCTGCTCCCCATTTGCTCTCTATTCGCCAAGCTTTTGCAGTGGTATTCTCAGTCATTCCTTTAAGAACTGTGTATATTTTTTCTTTCATAAGCACAGAAATAAGTAAGTAAACACTAAGTCAGAGAATTGACATCTGCAGGCAGATATATGAATGAAGAGACTATGCAGACAGACTTGGATGTCAACAGCCTTATCCAAGGAGGATTAAATTTAACTGACTTTGGCAAAGAAACTGTTTTGGCTTGCTCAAAGGTCTGTCACTGCAACTCTGGTTGTGACATCACTGCCAGGCTCCATGTTTCTAAGGGATTAGCAGTGGTCTACACGAGGAACAAGAAGTATAACTAGGTAACTAATGCTACAATACATTCCATGCTTTGAACTTGCGTTCGGAGCTGACCACAGGAAGCATAGTCACTTGCCAAGTTAAAGCTAAAAACCTTAAAATTAAAAAGTTAAAGTTAAAAGCTTAAAGACTCTGAAAACCGTCTTTAAATCTTGAGCAGGAGAAATTAAGCACCTCCCCTTAAGCAGGTAAGGTAACATTTGTAAATGAAGAAGCAGTAAACGGAGATGGAAGAAAAAAGACTATGACCATCATTCCACTGTGTCCTATTTACACTAAAAGTGGCTTTGTGGTTAAGGAGCACTTCTGCAGCTAACATAAATTAGCAATAATGTGCAAAGAAGGGGAATGATGGTTGGACAGGGCAATTCCCACGCTCTGTTTCTTAGATACTGCTGCTAAAGAACAATTTGGTCTTAGTCCTTTGGCCAAGAAATCAGATGTTCAGGGCCTGGAGAGATGGCTCAGAAATTAAGAGCACTTGTTGTTCTTCCAGAGGACTCAAGCTCCTTTGCTAGCCCCCAGCACATGCAGTGTTCACAAGCACTGTTAGCTCCACCTGCAGGGGATTCTGCACCCTTTTTGGACCATACTGAACACTGTACTCACATGTGCAAAGTCATACACATATAAACATATAGTTTAAAGTTAAAATCTGAACATAATGAATTAGATACTCATATTCTTCTCTAGGTCTACCTTCACCAAAACCTTAACAAACTCTGGATATAACACTGGCTATATCCTTCTGGATGATCCAATTTGTAGTGATGCCCAGTTGCTCATTGAGATGCTCAGCTCTATGTGTATAACACATGAAATAGCTCACTGTGGGATAGCTGAAGTCTTTATCTAGATCACATAGTTGCAATACAAAGTGTAGATTGTTGATTACCTTGTTGAATGGTCCTGACCTATTCACATCTCTGCTCTTTGTACTTTCATCTGTGGTTCATAAGTCAGTCAAACGTCTAATGAATCCAAAGATGTTTACTGGGACTTCTCTATCTAGAAAGAAGACTCTGATCAGGGAGTTAAGATCACATTCTAGAATTCGCAGAACATCTTCCTAGCTAAGCGTCTTAGTCTCCTCTCTGTCCAGGCTGGTGACACAATTGTAAAGGCAGACAATGTGTATGCAAATGTCTTTCTTGATCCCTACAAGTACTTTACTCAATAATGACGTGGAGGCTCAGAACTACATCTCAACCCGAGTGCTTCCAAGAGCATCCCTGTCAGAAGCATCAGGGTCAAGTTGATTTTTAAAACTCAGCTCTACTCTAAGTAGGGACTTACTTTAAAAAAAAAAAAAGAATGAGTTAGCAATTCTGAAACTGTATACCTATATACCAAGATTGAACAAGTCAATAAATGTATTGTAGCGAAAGAATCCAGGTGTGCTACTATTGTTGAAAGGAGGTATAAATAAGCTAAGTGGGAAGTCAAGAATGAATTCTGAGGTATAGGATTGGAGTTTGAAGGGTCAATATACATATGCACTCATATTCATGTAGAGTTACATATATGTAGACATCTATGCATGTATATATGAATGTATAGCTATGTATTGGCCTAGCTTATCTCAGAAGCCTTTAGGATTAAAAGAACTCTGGTAACACTGAGCATATCTAGTGGCTATATCTTGTCTCCAAAATAGCAATATCTAAGAAAAGGACTCCGTGGAGAAAAGGTTTATCTAAGACTGGGTTAGGAAAATATAAGACAAGCCTGGATTATCTTGTAGTATCAGAAAGTATGAGAGTGCTCAAAAAACAGTAAGGAAGCATGTAAAAGATCATAGCAAACGACATGAAGGAGCTGTCATTGGCCAAATCTGGTACACTTTGAGCAGGAAAATAAACAATGATAGTAATGATTTCTACCATAAAAAGATAAACTGTAACTCTCTGTCTCTCTCTGTCTCTGTCTCTCTCTCTATGTCACTCTGTCTCTCTCTGTCTCTGTCTCTCTGTGTCTCTGCCTCTCAATCTCTGTCCTCTGTCTCTCTGTCTCTGTCTGTCTGTCTGTCTGTCTGTCTCTCTCTCTCTCTCTGTGTCTGTGTGTGTGTGTTCGTCTATTCATGTACATTCATAGGTCACAGATTAACACTAGGATAGGTCCTAAATTGCTTTTCCAACTTAGTTTTTGAGATAAAGTCTTTCACTCCATGTAAAACTCACCATTTTGGTTAAACTGAATGGCCAGTGAGTTGCCCTAGGATCTGTCTTTGCTTCCACCCCAAAGCTGGAGTTACAGGCAAATAGCATCATTTGTGACTTTTTGGTGTAAGTTGTGGGGATCAAAACTCAGGTCCTCATGCTTCCAAAGCAGACAATTTGCCCGCTAAGCCATATCCCCAGAACTCCTACTGAATGAATTAGATAGATAAATAAGTTAACATATGGAGGATTGGCATACTTTCTTACATAGGGATTCTAATTAATGAACGTAGAGGTAATATTGAAAAAAAAGATCACCATTAGCAAAACACTGTGGCAATAAATTTTGCAGGCAAGAGTCAACAACAGATTAAAATTAGTTGGGTGAAAAACATTAAAAGAAAAGGATAGTTGTGTGGTAGCCAATTTATCACCCCTATTAAATTTTTTTTATTCCAAAGAAACAGTAAATTTAACTCAGAAAGCTGATAAACACAATCTTAAGCAAGTGGTGAAAGTTCACATGGCCAGTAATAGGGAATTCCTTTATGTGACCTCCTGATAAGATGTATTGAGAGTCCATTTAATATGGAACTCTTGCCAAGCAAAGTCACCTCAATCTCAGCATGAGAAAGCATTGGGCAAATCTATTTTCAAATTAAAATAGTTTATCCGTACTCTTTAAAAATGTAAAAATTGAAGGCAATTAAGGAAATTTGGGAACTAAATGTAGTGTGTGATCCTGGATTGGATCCCAAGTGAGCAAGTGGGTATGGATTAGAAAACCAGCTGTTAGTTAGAACTATTTAGGTTCTCAGCCTTCCTAATGCTGCGACCCTTTAATACAGCTCCTCATGTGGTGGTGACCCCAAACCATACAATTTTTGTGTTGCTACTTTATAACTGTAATGTTGCTACTTGTATGAATGATAATGTAATATATATGATGTGCAGGATATTTGGTATATGACCCTCAAAGGGGGTCATGACCCATGGCTTGAAAGCTGCTGGTTTGGAGGCCCAGAACAGACAGAATGAATATATATTCAAAAGGAAGTTGTCAGATTGGTTTGCAGGATATGGTCTGGGCAGTCCTATAATGGCTGCCTCACACTGGAGAGGCAGAGAATGCAGTAGTTGTTCAGTCCATGATGCTAAATGGCCCTGCAATCCCAATCTGGCACCGAAGCCATGTAGGGTTCTGAGAGAGCTGCTGGTCTTCAGCAGTCTATGTTGGACGTCTGAAAAAGCTGATTGTAATATTAGGAAAGGAATGCAGCTGTGGAAGCAACAGGATAGACGAGCCTACCAGCAAGTATGAAGACAAGTAAGCGAGAACCAGTGTCCTTCTTTTATGTCCCTTTATCTGGACTGCCACCACAAGGTCCCACCCATATTTACGGTGGGTCTTCTCATTTTCAACAGTCTGATCAAGAAAATCCCTCCCAAGAGAGCCCAACAGTTTCTGTTTTAGTTGATTTGAGATATCATCAAGATGACAAGCAATATCAGCCATGATAAGTCCACCCCTCATCAACTTGACATCCAATCATGTCTCCTTACATCGTGTTTAATTTCCAAATGAAAACAATAAGAGATATAATTCTGCCTAACATAACTATGCCACATATAATCACCAATGAATTATATATTCTTTTTATAATTTATAGCAAAATCCCTTGAGGAATGCTTCATCTTTTAGTGCCTTATAAAGTAATATGATAATATAGATTTACAACACTTAACCACTGATATTATCTCAACTGATGTTACAGTAGATGCTAACAAAAGAGAGGAAAGAAAGAATAAGCCACTCCTGTTTTTTCTTTTATTTTTATAGCTTTATCAGGGAAGCATGCATATGTAAGCATATTCATGTGCATTTTTATAAACTTGCCTATTTTTTGCTATATCCCACTGAAGTGGAATCTTCATCAATTTTGTCAATGCAAATTGATTTTAAGATTTTTTTTTAAATTCTTTCATTGGAACAGAACATTGTAAGAGAACCATCTTGGCTTCAATTTCATGTCTTTAGGTCTCTTTGCGACCAGCCTCTCTTCAGAGCAAGTTTGCTCTGTATCCTTATCTTGAAGGGTTGCCCTCTGGCTTCCATTGCTTACTTTACTTGCTCATATTATACAAATGATCAGAAATATGTGTCACAAATGGTAGATTATAGTTAAGCCCAAGGGGTCAGAGCATATTCACATTCCAGGCCATTTGCAGCTGACTAGAGGAACACCAAGTTATGACCTGAACTCTCTCCAGAACATTCCTGCAAAACTGAAGCAGCATATGCTTCCTAGAGCTTCAAACAAATTATATATATACGCACACAAACATGTTCTTAAAAAATACAACAGAAACATTCATTTCAATTAAAATCTTCTTTTCTGCAAGCAGTCATGTGGCCTTACCTGGTATTTATAACTACCTTCCTCTGCTGCCCATTTTGTATTTCTCCTACCCTCAGCAAACTCCTTAGCAGGTCTTGGTTCTTTCCCTGAAGGAGTGACACACACTGTCATCTCTGTAGGGTCTGAGCCATTTGTCCTCCTGCCTGGATTGGATTGTAGTTTCTCCTTGATCTTAATCATAGAACTCGGTAAGCACCAAGAAATGCCCTGAAGAATCTCCTGCACTCCCGACGTAATCTTCCCTATCTATGCTGTGGAGAAGCAATCAAATTTCTCCCTGAAAGTCTGGATCAATCAACCCCTTTCTAACACTATTATTCCTTTCTTAGCTTGTTGACTTAAGGGCATCAGAAGTCCAAAGTGGCCAGGGGAAAGTATTAGTTTCCAGTTCAATGGAGGGAGTTTTTGTTCTGTCTCCTAGAAGAATCACTTTCTTCTCTGGAATCAAAACTTCTAGGGCAGCAGAACTTAAGGTCCCAGGAATAGAAAGCAAATATGTTCCTAGTGGGTGACTAGGAGTGACAGTGACTGAAAGCATTCCCATTTCCATTATTTGATCCCTAGAATCATGGCTATGGGAAAGACCATACTATACATGGGATATTGATTCAAAACATATATAACCTTTTGCAGAACCCTGCTGTGGCCATCCAGGCTACTGTTTCCTAATCAGCATCGGAACTGCATCTTTAAAAGTTATATCAAGCCAGATGGTCAGGATGGTAGAGAACATGATAATTATTTTGTCAGTTACTTTCTTGTTGCTGTGATAAAATAACATGACCAAAAGCAACTTAGAGAAGAAAAGATTTATTTTGGCTTGTGGCTCCAGAGATAAAGGATCCCTAACGGCAGGAAAGACATAACCATAGCTGATCAAGGAAAGCATGACCTGGGAAACTGACTGATCACACTGTCATCCATACAAAAGAAGCACAGAGAGAACAGGAAGTAGGGTGACCCTAAAAGCCCATCCCCAAAGATGTGCTGCCTCCAGCAAGGTTCTACTGATCCAAACAGCACCCACAGCATCAAATGTTCAAAACCATGAGTCTATTGTTATGCCTTTCTTGCCATGGTCCCTCATCCCAGACTGGCAGTTAGCTTCACCTATCATCTGTTTCTGCATTTCCCACGGCCAACTCACCACACCTCCTCAGAGATAACAGTCAAGTCCAGCCACCTAGTGTCCCTCTTTCAGAGGTCCACTAGACCTGTTTAGTCCTTCTGAGGTCCCAAAACATTACTGCCTGTAAGGCAGCATCCACTACACAGAATTCTTGGCTACAGCTTTATGAAGGACTTTGAGCTTTGGTGGTCCGTCACCAGCCAAGCTAAGAGGGAAGAAATGGGGGCAAAGGAGAGTGTTCTCTATGGAAGGCACATTCATATTCATCCTCTCCTGCTCCCTTTCCTGCTCCCTCTATCTCTCTCTGTCTTTGTCTCTCTCTGTGTGTCTTGTCTCTCTCTCCTTCCTTTCATGATGTGAGCTGACCACTCTACTCATGGCTCTGCCATGCCAACCCCACAAGGATGAAACTATGAGCCAGATGTTTCAAAAATCTTTCTTATATTGTTTTGTTCAGTTAATTTTGTCACAGTAACAAAAAGGTAATACACAGGAAGAGAAGAAGTTGATACTAATTTAACGTAACATTTCAGAAGCAGCAATACCTGTTACACCTCACATCTAACTTACCTGTTTTGCCTTCTCAGAAATTAGATGGATCTTGGACCTGACTGTAAGTTGCTGGTGACTGCTTTTGTGCTTTGCTAATTCTGATCTAGTGTTTGTAGTGAAGGAAATCAGCATAGTGCCTGACATGTAGATACAGCTACTGATGATAGCTGACTCCAGCTGTCAGCCTGGGGGAGGGGACAATAGTCAGGATGATGCCACAAAATAGAAGAGAAAGACCCTTCGTTCTCTTGTGGCCTTCTAGTCTCCTTTTAGTAGCCTATTGGCAGAAACTAATGGTGAGCATATAACAAGACAGAAATATTTGCAGAACCTCAGCACTACAGAGCAGAATACGGGAGAATAGATTTGGAGTAAACAAACAATCATTTGTTCAGCAGCACAATAGCTGATGAAAGAAAGCTTTAACTAGTAAGCCTGGTTTGCATTAAGTATTGTGAAAAATAAAGAAAATGCTTTGTTGTAGAATTTAGTTTGGGGATTCTTTTAAAAATATTACCCTGGTTGTGGACCATCAATAAAATTACTTGTCTGTATTCATCATTTTATAGAATATTCTTGCATACCTGAGACTTTAACACTATTCAAAATATAGGCAGACAATGGAATAGTCCTAACAATAAAAAATTGAATTATTGATATACACAACTACTTTGCTAGATCTCAAAGGCATTATTCTGGGTGAAGGAATCTAGTTTCCAAAGGTTACGTAGTCTACAATTTCACTCAAATAACGTTCTCAAAATGACAACACCATAGCAACAGAGAACAAATTAGTGGCTGCTAGGATTTGGTAATGGGGACTCTGTGACTATAAAGTAATAGCGCAGGGGAGTTTGTGAAAGTCATGCAGCAGATCTGTGCCCCAGTCGTGGTAGTGGTCCATGAGTGCTTACATGTGATACCATCCATAGAGAAGGAGAATGAGCAAAGACAGGAGCTTGTGTGAGAGAAAGTCTTCTTATGCTCTTTAGATGACCTTGTTGAGTTTTTGTCACATCTGCCCCGAATTACCTGTGCGTAGCTTCAATGGGAATGGAACCCAACCGGGACAGCATCTCCCCACTTCTGGCTTCTTCTGCTGGCCCCTCTGATTCTGGTTAAAGGGGTTGTGGTGTTTGAAGCAGTTCAAAGACTCTTTCTTCCTATTACTTCAAAGCAGAGCCCTCCTTTTCCTCATTTGTCTCTTTTATTTGCTGTTAGCAGCCTTTGAGGGTTGATGGAGCTGGGTGACCCTTGGCACGGGCTCCCCTCACTGGCAGAACTGGCCACAAGGAATGAATAAGATACTTTCTGGCATGGGTCTCTCAGTCACTATGGCCAGTGAGCCTTGTTTTGTGTTCTCTTTGACAGTCCAGAGCAATTCCTGTGAGTAAATGACTGAACTGTGCAGTAGGTACCAAGTGTTCTCCACCCCAGTCTTCCTGAAGACCTCTTTTCCATTCATGTGGGACTACTTTCCATAAATGCTTCTAAATATGATTTTGTTAAGCTCTGTTTGTTTAAAATATTTCATTAAAAGCACACGATTAAACAAAGTGTTCTAGAACTTTAAAATATTTTTTATTATTCTGTTACTCCAGAAATTTTTATTCCATTTCAGCAAAAGCAAAATGTTTTATGGTTAAACAGTTGCTTTCAGAGACCCCATCTTTGGGTACAAATTGTACCACTTCCCTTGTCATTCAAACTTTCCTCATTATGGGTAGATTTCACACCCCAAATATCTATCAAAAGAATGTAATTAAAAGATGAAACATTGAGGGTTGAACCCAGAGTATTGTGCATATGCAAGACAAGTGTGACCACTGATGTTGTGCTTGGCTTGTTTTAGACATTTTCTAAAATCAATGTTTGGATTATCAATAGTATGTATTTTTATATTTTATTTATTTTGTGTATATACATTACAGATGCACATGACACAATATGCATGTGGAAAACTTGCAGAAGTCAGTTCTTTCCTTCTACCACACGGGCACTGGGGACTGAACTGAAGTCGTCAGGATTTGAAGCAGGTGCCTTTACCTACTGAGCCATCTCTTCAGCCCATGTATACATTTTAGATTATTGTGTGGCATTACAGTTTTATGAATGCAATACCCTACAATCTGTTTAGCATTCAGTTGTTGGCAGGCATTTAGGTTAGTTGTTTCTAATTGTATGATTTTATTTTGTTATTTGGCTTTTGAAAATATGACTGCTTTAAATATTTTTCTTCAAGGCTTCTTTTGACTATATTTATTTTTCTTCTTTCCATAGACCTAGCAGGGAATTAAAAATAGACATATGTTTAACTTCATTAATACTACCCAAAAGACTCTAAGGTGGTTGTACCATTTTCATCAGCTCTCATCAATTTAGAAGCATTCTAGTTGCTCTGCATCTTTGCTAATACTAGATGTTAGCTTCTACTCTTTTTCAGTTCAGCCATTCTATAGTTTCTTGTGGTTTATATTCAGATTGCCCAGTGAGTGATGATAGTGAGTAAATTTGTAAACATTTGTTTATCTTTTGTATGTCTTTTTTTTTCCAACTATCCTTCAGAAGACTTGAGGTAGTAATGACTATGTTCATCAGGGAAAACCAGTAATGGTATACTTTGGAAAGGCCGATTTATCAATGATAGAGCGTGTTTCCCAGGTTTGAGTAATTATACTTTTTAGCACTTTAAATAAATATGAATGAATAAAGTAGATAAAGAAGAACTTGGTAAGCATCTGTTCATAAACATGTCCCTTCCTGGCCTACAGCCATTGTGTTCTAAATTCATCTTCAGTGACATACCCTTGGATTTTTCATGGGAAGTTCTTATTAGCACCTTTATGCACATTTGATGGTTTGATTTTCTTTGGGCCTCAAAGCTAGCTAGGAGTATGGAGTGGTGTGTTTGGACATTTGGGACTCACGGTGGTGTGCTAGGCAGGGTGGGGCCTTTGACAAAACTGAAGGTTGGGAGTGAGCCTCAGCCCAGCAAAAGCAGAGGTTGTCCCCTAAACCTCTTTCTCATTCATTATTTTGTTTGCCACTGCTTATTCAGCTTGGTGAGTACAGCAGTTGAAGACATGGGAAGAAAGAAGCACGGGATGAATCAAAAAATGATATTATTAAAGATGCTTGGAAAGATGATCACAGTGCCAGCCAGTGGGAGACTTTGAGATAGTCGCAAGGGAAAGGGTGTGCTCTGTCATGGCAGCAGTAAGAGAGTGACATGTGAGGAAGGCGTTTCCAAAGCTCTTTAAGCCTTAGAGAACGATCAAAGTGGTTCATATTTATGTACAACACATCCACACACACTCCTGCATAGAAGAATCTGAGGCAGATGGGCTCCTCCATCTCACAGATGGGCCATAGTATGCACATTGATGCAGAGATTGGTTTCAAAACAAACAAGCCCTGTGGCAGAGTGATATTAAAAGCCCATGTCACCTCACTCGAAATCTCCTATGGATTGTAAAGGATATCTTCACTCTAAGGTTTTACTCCTGTATTCTAATAGATTGTAATGCCTCACCGCCAGTAAATACTTCTCAAGCTTAAGACAGCATGATAGTCATAAAGCAGCTCTGAAATTCGACAGCTATAAATGCCATGTGGTATCAGTTAGATCACAAACCAGAGCCAATTTTTCAAAACATTTCCTGCTGGAATACCCACAACATTTTAACAGATGTCTTTTGGCAAGTTTTGAAGCAAAATAATCCCCGATCAGCATATGAAATAAAGTCCAACAGAAAGCAAAATATGGAGGAGAATGATTTTTTTTTTCATCCTCTGGCATTAAGAGATAGATTTGGGGAAATTGTGAACTCTTCGGAGAAACACTTGTACACAGCCACAAAAGTCAAGGCATGAACTTTTCTCTCTCACATATACCACAAAAAAGGATCAGGTTTTGAAAATATCCTTTCAGTGTTCACTAGAGAAATTTCCTTGCCTACTTTTGAGTATAATATTTATTATTTCTTCTTCTTCTGAACACTGATCATAACTCTGGGTTTGGTTGAGGCAATCTTAGGAGAAATGAGGGGAAATGACTTGAAAGTACAATGGGTTCCACAGAGACTAAAGTGGAGGGAAGCACCAAAGAAGAAATCTATTGTTAGGAGCAAGATGGACATGATTGATCCTGACTTATTCAACAATGTAGTAATTTAGTCTGAAGCATCTCAAAATCAATGGTAGAGGGTCAAGATGAAAGCCTAGGAAAGGAGAATGAAATGGATTTTTCATTTTTCTTCAGCATGTTTTATGAAACTATCAATAGTATAGACAGGTTAAAAAGAATTATACAGTAAGCATACTGTACACAAGAGATAAACTATGTTGATTTTGAGTCTGACAGTTGTTTGCAATGGAACTGATTTTCACCTTCATGTAAGAAATGCTCTTGAATGAAATGGTGATCTTCTAATACTCTTCCCACACAGTTATTCTAAAGAAACAAGTGTTGCTCACTGCCACTTCTGCACTAAGTGATGTTTCTAAAAGCAGAGATCCCTATGGGCATTCTTCCATTACCAGTTGTTTTGCATGCATCTTGCTGGTGTTGTCTTATTTTCCCGTATACTGTATCATTTTTGTACTAAGAACTGTACTGAAAAATGATGTGTAGGTGGGAATAATTTGATGCCATTTCTTTAAGAGGAATTTTTGTTTCTTTATATTGGGCACACTGAGGTTCTGGCAGCACAACAAATATTTATAGAACACTATTAAATCAGTGGTAATACACTATGAATAAATAATGGCTAGCATTCTTTGAATGAGCAATGGGGTACATTTACATAAGGCCATTAAAGAATAATTTCGTTTATACAAATTTGATCAATGCCCAGCTTTTCCTCAACTTATTCATCAGTACCTATTAAGGAGTAGCACTCTGGTCTAAGTAGAGATGCCCTGAGGTGGCACTGGCTTGAAATCGGATGTCTTAGATAATTTAGAGAAAAATTCTATGAACTGATTTCTACATTCATTATATAAAAATATAATCCAAAACAATCAGAACCATTTTGCTTCCTTTGATTAACACACAGAAAAGAGGAGAGTTCCAAACACAAGACTCAGATAATTCATAATTCAGGGCAAGTCTAAAACCATAACTACTATTACAATCACAGATATCATAAATCTACAGGGAGTCTAATTAGATGTAGGTGGAGGCAAGAAAGAGGACCATCTCTCCACCCCAAAGCTCAAGGCTACTCATTTCCAGCATTTGCATGCTGTAGGTTGGGGTTGCCATCAAAATGATAGAGAGGTGCTTTGCTGAGGCTGAATCTGCTGGGAGTATAATCCAAGGAGCCCTTGATTTGATCATAGTGGCCTACAGTAATGGTCTGCACTGTCTGGATCCAGGCAAGGCCACTCTTAGTCATTGCTGGGTCTTACCTCACACTTGTTTGATATATAGGTAGGTTTTGGAAACGAATAAAAAACAAAATCCACTCCTCATCTCTCAATAATACTGAAGAGAAAAGTTGACTTGTCAATATTAATTTCATTCACATTTCTTGAACTGCAGTCTCTTATTATATAATTTTTTTGAAAATTTCTTTATGCGATACAAAGCCTTTAATTTATTTGGAGCCATTTATTCCCCATATCAACTGGACACATTGAGGCTCCCTTTTGCTTCTGCTGTTTTATGTATTCCAGTCCCTTATATGAGACTTCGACATCTATGGCTGACTCTGAGTATAGAACCAGAGTGAAGTCTGAACTCAGGTGATATCTAATACATCTCTCCAAGTGGAGGAGCCTTAGAGTCTTTAAACTCATTGGTGTTAATATCTAGTAGAAACACACTGAGCATGAAGAAATGACATTTACTCTACATAAAAAATAATGAATGACCCTATCAGCTAAAACTTAGAAACTTAAATTAGAATTAGATCTTGACTGCTTCTCGTAACACATGCCTGCCATAGGTTTAAGAATAACTAGGTTCAGTATTCACCTATACCAATCCACTTGTGGAACCAGGAGTTTCCGGTGGTTTTCTGTCTGCTTTTATGTATTAACTCTAGTAAGACAGACAAGTTCATGGTATCTGCTCCTTCCTGAGATCTTGGACATGCTTCTAATTTTATTTTATTTTTTCATAACAGCTAAAAATACACAGATCTCTGGTATCATTTGATTGAGGAAGTATTTTGGTTAGCTCTTATGAGGGTGCACAACTGCTATCATGAGAGACTAAAAGAAATTAAATACAGGAATTCCCAATTTACTAGGAGAACATGTGTGTGTGTGTGTGTGTGTGTGTGTGTGTGTGTGTGTGTGTGTGTGTGTTTTCAAGATACTTTGATAATTTGTCTTATTTTAAAGCGCTGCTATAAGGTAAGTACTATAATATATGCATAACTGAATCCAAAGCTAACTTAGACTCACAGGCACATCCAACCTTTTTCATTGCAACAACATTGCTATCTACAAAGCCCTTACTTACACAGATATACAAATCAAGCTGCTGAAAAAACATAGTAAAAAGGTTGCAATGCTTTTAGTAGGTTTAAAATTTTGTATTGGGCTACATGCATAGCTATCCCCAGCTATATGCAGCCTGTGCGGATTCTTACCTGGTAGTAGTTAAAGAGTTTCAGCCAGACATGGTAGACCATGCCCATAATCCCAGCACCTGAAAGGCTCAGGCTGGAAGACTGTGGGTTAGAGATCAGCCTGGACTGCATAATGAGTCTCTCTCAAAACAAACAAGAATAATTTCAATGTTTTTCTTAGTAGATCCTGAAGCGAGAATACTAATTACCAAATTATTTTCCAAGCAAAATTGGCAATATAAGTTGTTTCACCCACTACAAAATAAAATACAGGGTCTCTTCCTATAGGTATGATAAGATGTTGTCAGTCCAGGATTAAACCAGTTGTGGGGTGTGTGTCAGGAGAAAACACCCATGAAACCAATGGTCTTTAAATATGCTTGATATTTGAGCAAATGTGAGCAGTCAGCAAGAGGTGATCTCTCAGGCAGTTCATGGGAAAATAAAGCCATTCTAGGGAAAGCAAATAATTTAGTCTTTCCCACATTAGCAAGACTTGGATCGAAAAGATGGGGAAGTGCAAACATGCGGACCTAAATTTGAAAGCACAGTGTAATGGTACACACAAATAGTTCCAGGGCTAGAAAGGAGACTCACTGGCCAGATCCTAGACTATACCTGCATGCATAATAACACACACATACACAGACACACACATCTGCTCACATTCAAACACACATATAAGCATATACATATGTTTACACACAACAGATGGGAAAATTATGCTTTTCAAAGACAATTTCACAGCTAAAAGGTAAAGATAAAAATAATCATAGTTGTAAAAGTAGCCGACAGCAGCATATAGAGAATGTTAAGTACCAAGATTCTTCTTAGCATACCACATGTATTTACTCATTTAATCCTCAGAATAGCCCTGGAGGGTAGATGCTGTTTTTCCACCTACTTTACTACAAATGTTAAATAATTGTGTCTGATCATGGAGGGGAAGAGCCAAGTGACCAGGGTTTGAATTGAAGAGTCCTGGGTATGTCTGTCCTCCTAGCCAAAATAGAATCATTTAGAAGGAAAGAAGTTCTCCCAGAATGTTACTTGTTAGTATCATAGATTTGGCCTAACTAGGGCATACTGTTGTGTACATTTTTTAATTTTTTTTCTTTTTGCATTTCATCTTCATAGTTTAACAGCACCCGTTCGCCCTCCCCCACTGAATGTTGCCACATGGCCCCGTGGAGTAGAAAGGTATTGGTTCTGAGAACATTTATTTGCAGCCTTATCCTGCTTTTTTCAGGCACTCTCCCTTTCTCCTCTCTTTTAACTTTATTGCAAACCTGTTTTAAACTAACAGTTTTTCTCTGAAGTCAATTTAAAGAATGGTATTTTCCTAACTTGAATTTAAGTTGGCCCTGTCTTTGGTTTTATTCTCTATTAACATCCTGCTTGGAGTTGGAACTTGCAACTCTGCTAAACGTAGGCATCTTCTATCACCGCTCCTGGATTATGTAGTTTGGGGAAAAGAAATGACAGTTTTCACTGTATTTATCAGAATTGTAGAGGTTCAGCTTCTCAAATTTAAGGAAGAAAAGAGAATTTAAAAAAAAGAGAGAGAACAAGATAGGAGTATACTCTGGCAGCCAATTGTCCCTGTCACCATTAAATAAAAAGTCCTTTTGGCTGCTGGTCAGAGCCTGGAGTCAGGTCGCGATTCTTTAGTCCTTTCAAGTCCATTGTTATTCAAGGAAGGACTGGGCAGCAAAATGAGGTCTCTAGTGGTGGGAGGGTGGGAGTGTTCTTTCCCGCTGAGCTCTCTCCTGCTCAGCTTTCTGTTTCTGTTTCTCTCTCTCTCTCTCTCTCTCTCTCTCTCTCTCTCTCTCTCTCTCTCTCTCTCTCTTTTCTCTCTCTCTCTCCCCCTCTTCCTCTCTCTCCCTCCCTCTCTGCATGCACCAAACTTTTTTTTTCTTTTTGAAAGTTACCTAGGAAACAAAGTCTTTTGTGTTCCAACTTTATTTGAGCTATTCGCTTTGCTGGGAATCTGCAAAAAAGCTGAAGACAGAAAGAAGGTTGCAGTATTTTACTAAACCGTTCATGACGAACACTATTTCCCCAAGGGGGGAAATCATATACCATTAGGTGTGTTGGGGGGCTTTGCAGGAACCTCTGATAAGGTAAGTAAATGCTGCGGTTCGTTTAAGCAAGACTCTGGAGCCTACTCATTAAGGAGATTTAAGGATAGTTCATTTAACAATATATGCAATCCTGAGCCAATAGTACAGTTTTCAATATGAAGACTAGAGAGGTTTTGTTTTTGTTTTGTTTGGTTTTGGTTTTTTTTTAATGATCCTGAATTATTAAAACTGTATTGAAATAAGAGGGAATGAAATACTTATTTTACACAGTTGCCTATCTTCCTCTGAGCTGTATAAAAGAAAGAAAACTGGATTCAGTGGTGGAAATTGGGTCTTTCACTACTCTGGTTTAGAAACCAAAAGTGGGATGGAGCCTTTTAAATAATCTGGGCCTGGAGCCCAAGCTTGAAATAAAAGTTAGACAGCATTAATATTTATCAAAGGCTTGGATAGACAATTTTCAAAAGTCATATGGAAATCAAAGCCTCTAACTCACACAGCTGGAAAGAAAGTTTTGCACCGTAAAGCTGAAAGAAAATAAACTCTTCTACCCATTCAAAGCTGAAAGAAAACCCCACATGATTTGTTCCCTCCAGAATCAGGTTGTATATTCCACTGTAGTTGGGTACTGGGGTACCTTTTACCCTGGCTTATGCACAGCCATGTAATGTCCATTAAACTGACTTTTTAAAGTGTCATTCAGCAAAGCTGTCTTCCTGCAGTGAAACGAACTCCTGGAATTTTGATGGCCTCCTGCATCAGGCTGGCTTCCCCTCCAGGTGGTGTGGTCCAGGTTGTCTCATGCCCTGGGTTTTCCTGCATGGTTTCTGAGCAGGTTTATAGGCAGTTAGCTCATCTGCCTCCTTTGATCAGTATGGTCTAGAGCTCTCAAGAATTTTGACAGGAATTTATAGTGACACGAAGATGCAGAAAGTAGATCCACCTTCTACTGGCTTAGAGACAGGCAGGGTTCTTCAGTTGGAAGGTACAGGATTTCTGACCAACTTGTCTTTTTCATTTCACCTGAAAAGCATGTTTTGTGAGCCTGTTTCTTTCCTTCCATATCTCTTCACTGTTGAAGAGAAACATTTAATTAGTTGTGCTTACTATCTTCTAGAACTGTTTTCTTTGTCCTACATGCTTATTTCTCTCCTTATTATAAAAACTTGAGCTGTATAATCTCTTATGTGTATAAGCTATGGGAACTGAGTCTGAATATATTTCGTTTGCAGTCCCACTCTCCAGAAGATGAAGACACAGATGTCATGTTAGGGCAAAGGCCGAAAAACCCGATCCACAATGTCCCCTCTACACTGGATAAGCAGACCAACTGGAGCAAAGCACTACCTCTCCCGACTCCCGAGGAGAAGATGAAACAAGATGCCCAAGTGATTTCTTCTTGCATTATTCCCATCAATGTCACTGGTATTGTTTTCTTCTTTTTTTCCCTTGAGGGGCAGTTGGGTCTGAATATTCTATGTATTAAATATGTTCAAAGCCTGTCCTGTAAGCCTCCCTATCAGCTAAGAATAGCATTTCTTGTGAGCAAGAAATCTTTCCTCAACATACAACCCAGGAGACCTTCAGAATGCTTTTGTCAGTTTTGGAACACCAATTTACATATATTCTGCTGGACTCCTTGTTATGCAAATGATGGATAGCGTCTTTTGGGGAGGGGTGGGGGGGGTGGCGGCGGCGAGTCACCAAGTTGCTCTTTGGCAGTGAATAATCACATGACACAGCAAAACCAGGTTTCTAAAACTGCAAGTAAGGCCCAAGTAGAAACTCTGTTTTTATACTTCCGTGGATGAAGGTAGGCTTTTCTAAAAGACCATGCATA